>NC_067478.1:106243550-106578550 GCF_947179515.1 Apodemus sylvaticus
TAACACAGAGTCCCACTGTAGAGTTCCTACCTGGCCTTTGTTTAATGAGTGCAGAGACTAAAGGCATGTACTACCACACCAGCCCTGACTGCTCTCTTTACGACAATTTGGTCAGTTTCTACAAAAAAGTGTTTAGTTTGCTTCTCCTAGTTAAGTAATACCAAACTTTGTTTCCTCTTAGAAACCTAGGAATAATTTGTTGGGGCCGCCGAGTATAGTATATTGGGTAACTCCTGGGTAATGAGGAGTAGATAGCAAGCAAAAACTGTAATATTTTATTATAGGAAGAACACCAAATTCTGAACTGACATAGTAAGTCAAAATGCTATCACAGCCAGCCACCCCTGAGCCACAGAATGTATGTGCCAAGACACCTCCCCAGTGGATGCCTAAGATGTGGCTGGTACAATGCTCTATCAGTTTCCTACACACATAACTACGAATTCATTTGTAAACTTACATAAAGCTGGGCAGGTCTGCAGTCTGCCTGTAATCCTAAAGGACAAGCTACTAGCTCAACTAATCACAATAGAGATTCACAAGAATGAGACAAATAAGAGTTAGAAAACAGAACAATTATAATAATGTGGTATAAGAAAAGTTATGTCGATGTGTTCTCTCTCTGAAAGTATTACGGGGACTCAGTTCTCTTACCATACATGACATCAGCTAACCAAAGACAAATGAATTATCAAAGAGCTTTGCATTATTTGGTTTGACTACTTTCAGTTTAACTAGGGTATCAGAATGTACGTCTCCCCTACCTTATTTCCTTCTCCATGTACTGGGGAGCATAGCAAATACAACCCATAGTAAGCCAGCTCTGATATGTATTTTACTTCATTGAGGTTCCTAAAGAAAGAAAAAAAAAGAAAGGAAAAACCTTGGCTAAAGGATTTGATTTTACTAGATATATTCCATAGCCTGTAAACTTCCCTCTCTCCCACCTTTTCTCCCACCCTCCCTCCCTTTCTCCTTCACCGTCTCTCTCCCCCTCCCTTCTTTCCTGGGATACAGCATCCCTGTGTGCTGACCTCAAACGACTTATTCAACCTTCCAAACAGCTAAAGTATATTGGCGCCCCAACAGCATTTTCTATAAGCTAAATTTAAATGAATAAATCCTGCTTACATACTAAATTAGAATAAAATAGCATTTCAGTTATGAAAAACATTAGATCATCATGTTGCAAGATGAAGGGCTCACCTGGCTTGTGAAATAAGAAATTTATGAGGAATTGGCTCAAAACTAGTCAATGCAACAAACACCTGGAAGACAAATATGAAGGAAGCTGTGAGTGTTTTCTCCATTCGGTAAATACTAGAGATAACAGCAGTTCTCCACCTTCCTAACGCTGCGACCGGTTAATGCAGCTCTTTATGGTGTAACTATAGTGAAATTATCTTCATCACTACTTCATAACTGTAAGTTTGCTACTGTTCTGAATTATAATGAAAATATTTTTGGAGATTAAGGTTTGCAAAAGGGGTCTTGACCCACAGTTTGAGAACCTCTGATCAGGAACTTCATCCTCTGTAGTTACCCCCAAGTCTTGGGGATTTTCACTTACCTCTATACAAGTCTGAATAGACTGTGGCTTTTCTTTAAGAGAAAACTTGGGCAAAAGCCTTAAAAAATTCTTTAGAAGATTAAATATGGCATCTCGTATTTTAGAAAGGTCCTGGCCAGAAAAATAAATCTCCTCTTCTTCCTCCTCCTCCTCCTCTCTTGAAAGTTCATCCACCTGAATCACAGAAAACACGCCAGTGACTGGGATGCTGTCCCTGTTTGCTCACGATTTCCATCTGCCCACCTGCAGTAAATGCCAGTCCAGCTTTGCTCACCGAGCCTCGGACTCTGCCCAGGTCCCTATGTCGTTCTAGGTCTCCAAGGCCAGTGCGGTCTGGGTTGCTTGATTGATACAGTCCTGTTTACTTCTGTATTTGTGTAGCTTTGTTTTTGTTTTTTGGCAGTTTGTGACTCTGGCTGTCTTAAAACCAAGCTGACCTCAAACTCAGACACCTCCCTGTGTCTGGCTCCCCTCCCGGGTGCTAGGATTAAGGATACACACACCACCAGGCCCAGCTTGGGAATGTCTCCTTGACCTACCCACTTCTTACCTGGTAATCTTCTTTCCTAGGTGGCTTTCCTCTTTTCCTGCCCCTCCTGTAAGTATCCTTAGAACTCTTGGAGTGCTCCTTTTTTCTTTTCTGAGTCAAGTTAGATTCTTGAGGCCAGCTCTTCTTCAGAATCTGAATACACTTGTCAAACATCACTGGGTGGAACACTTGATTGACTACACTGCCTAGTCAAGGAATAGACAATATGTAGGTTAGTGTGTTGTTTTGTTAAGACAGGGTCTTCCTACTTTGAACTCATAAATCTCCTCTCTTATTCTTTGGAGTGCTGGGATCATGGGCATGCACCTCCATCGGCTTCAGCAAGTTAGGTTTACTTGTCTTAAATATGTATATTAGTCTGGAGAGAAGGCTTAGAGTATAAAATATTTACTGTGCAAATGTGAGGACCAGAGTTCAGATCCCCAGAATCTACACAAAAGTTGGGCAGACATAGTAGCCTGCCTTTATTCCAGCACTCAGGCAGAGACAGGGTCCCTAGGACAAGCTGCTAAGTGAACTGACTAAAATTGATGAACCACTATGACTCTGGGCTCAGAGACATCCTGCCTCAAGAATGAGGAGTGATCACAAAGTCATCTGAGGTTATACACAGATGAATACATTTGTCACAAACACTTGACCACGCATGCACACAGATTACACACATACCAAAAGTAGGCACTAAGAAGATGGAAAGGTTAAGAAGGAAGAGGAGGCCTCTCCACCTGACTCTAAGGAGCAGTGAGTCTTCAGTGAAGATGCGCCATTTTCAACTTCAGTCCTAGAACAGAGCAACACTGCCAACGTAGCAGGAATAAATAACACAATTCTGAGACACGATCCTGACAGATAAACTCATTTTATACTTGTCTCCCACTGAACACAACTGAAAAATCTGACATAGATGTCTAATAAAACCAATATAAGACACTAAGAGAAAACAGGGGTGGGTCCAGGTACATATAAAACTCAAAATTGCCCTAATTTTGTGCCTGTAGGTAATTTCTGGTCTCAGCAGAGAAATGGTAAATGCAAATAGATGACAGCTTCGAAAAGCAGAGGAATCAGAGTGAGAAAGGCACTGGGATATATGGAGCAGACTTCTGAAGAAGCAGCTTTGTGAAGCAAAAGTGACAGGATTCTGTGTGGGCTGACCAACCATCACTGCGCCTGTGCCCATGTTGGGGTACAAGCCCATAATGGCACACAGACAATGCTCTGAGAACACTAGAAGAGAAATAATTCTCAGACTCCACACTGGGCTGATATATGTGAGCTCTGCAGAGAGAACAGGGACTTTTTATACAGTCAAAGCATTGAGTACAGGAGAAACACACCCTAACAACAAGAGTCACAGTAAGAAAAAGAATATAGCACAATTGGCACAAAATCAGGCATGTAGATCAATAGAACAGAACTGAGGATCCAAACATGGGTACACATAGCTTCAGCCATTTACTATTTGACAAAGATGCCAAGAATATAAGTTGGAAAAAAGAAAGCACTTTCAACAAAGGCTGCCGGGACTATTGTATGCCCACATGTAGAAGGTCGAAGTTAGACATGTATTTATAACCACACACAAAAACCAACCAAAACTAACTCCAAATGGGTCAAAGACCTAACCCTGAAACACAGGGACTATTAGAAGAAAACACAGGCAGTGCCTGCATGCTACAGATGTAGGAAGGGACTTTCCGAACAGTTGCTGGCCCAAGAAATAAGGCCAACAACTGACAAGTGGGACTTCAGAAATCTAAACACACATCTCTACAGCTCAAGAAGCAATCAACTTGGTGAAGGGGAAGCACGAAGAAGTGGGGGTCTCTGCCAGCCACGTGTGTAGAGACGATGAACACCTACAATATAGATAAGACTTCAAAGCACAAAGCATCAAAAGCAAACAATACAAAAATTCAAAAAATGGGCCAGGGACCTAAAAAGAGAATTTTTACCCTCCCACCCCCCAAAAAAATTCAGCTACGAAATATTTCAGAAAAATATTCATAGTCCTTAGCAATTAAGAGACATATACATCAAAAACAATGGTGAGATTTCATCTTACTGCAGTCAGAATGGGAAAGATAACCAACAACAGCAGACAAAAACAAAGGCAGGCATAGAGGTGCCAGGGCCACAGACAGACACCTGTCTCATAGAAACAAACAAACAAAAACAAAACAAGAATGCCAGACGGTATGCAGGCAAAAGGGAACCTTCATTCACCTTTGGTGGAACTGCAAAGCAGTAGAGCCACTGTGGAAGTCAGTGGTAGGAATTCTTAAAATGCTAAAAGTCTATTTATGATATGCCCTAGCCAGCCATAGCATTCCCTGGCACCTGCCTAAAGGACTGGACATCCTATCCCACAGGTATCTGCTCAGCCATGTTCACTGCTGCTTTACTCACATACTCACAATCACTAGGAAACGGAAAGCACCTAAATGTCCTTCAACTGATGGATAATGAAAACGTGGTACATCTCCACACAGCAAGACTACTCAGGTGTAAAGAAACACGGAATCATGAAATGTGCAGATAAACTAAAGAAGATCATATTGAATGAGGTAACCTAAACCCCCTAAAACAAACAAATGTTGCAGATTCTCTCAGAGATGTGAGCACGTAGCCTGGGAGAATTGCAGAAATCAGAAAATAAAAAGAAACCATTGTCAGGGTTGAGGAGTGGGGACACTATAGAGAGGGAAACTGCAGAACACAAGTGACCTCATGGGAGATGGGAAGGAGGGGCTCTGATTAGAGAGGAGAGGGGGAGATACACACCCAAGAGGGAGGGTGAAATAGCTATATGGACATCTGAAACAGTAACAAGGAATCAGACTCTGAGGACACTAAATAGTCAAGTCCCTCGTATAAAAGTGAATATTGAAGATGGCTATTTGCACACAAACTACATTATCTTCTTGTATACTTCAAATCCCATCTAGACATCCAATACAATGTAAATGCTATGTAATAATTGCTCTGCTGTATGGTTTAGGAACTGAGAGAAGTCCATACACGGTCAGTACACATCCAATCACCACAGGCATAAGAACATACACATTAGCAACAGTGCAACACTTTTTCAAGTACTCTTTCCATTCAGTTGGTTGCATACAGATGAGGAACCTATCAGGAGAGGCCAACCATACACACCTGGGATTTCTAGTAGCAGGAAGTAGAGCCCAGCAGCATGAAGGCCATATTCTCGATATTGCACACTGGCACTTTTTTTATTGGCTTCCTGGACAAAGTGACAGAACAACGCCACCAGTGTGTTGCTGGAAATGTTATTCTCAGCGAAGAAGGTCCAGATGCTCTGGGAGGAGAATGTAGTTCACAAGAGCCAGTGATTAGATAAACTGGAAAAAAAGCACACTGATACACAAGGACTTGGCATCTCAAAAGAGTAATAATAACAGCCCAGTACCTGTATTTACTAACCCTAACCCAAGGCTTAGCAGGCACAAGTCTTGTGCTAGATCCTTATATGCACGCATGCATGCAGACATATACACACAGTTTAGTGCCTAATTATAAATGTCTGCAATCTCCAAAGAGACAGAATCAACAAGTGAAGTTGTTCCTGCCTGACTCTGAGTCACCACCACAGGCTTGTGTGTTGAGCATTTCTTCCCCAGTTGCTGGTGCTATGAAGCTTTAGGAGGTAGGGTTTCTGGCTGAAGGACATCTCTAGTGGTTGCCATGGTACAGCCAGCCCTGCTATTTAGCCCATAATGATGAGAGAAGTACTCTACTCTGCTTTCTGTTGCTGTATAAACATTCATGTCCGAAAGCAACCTGGAGGGAAGAGATTATTTGGTTTAAACTTCTGGGTCACAATGCATCACTGAGGGAAATCATGGCTGGAACCTGAGGAGAAACTGCAGCAGGAAACTTGAAGGACTGCTGCTTACTGACCAGCTCTTTGCCCTTTGCTCTGCTAGCTTCCTTAGCCATCCTAGGGGCACCCTACCTGGTTATGGTACCACCTGGGGGAATGAGCCCTCCTACAACATTTAGCAATTATGAAAATACCCCGCAGACAAGCCTTGGTGACCCCGAGTCCACTACAGGTACCACCACCACAGTAGACCTTGAGTATCTTTAAAAGTAACAAAGGCTAACAAAATTCAGGAAATCAGATAGTGTGGTGTTTCCCCTTTCCTTCAAAACTTAGGCCAAGAAGGGCAAAAGAAGGGCATGTGGTACAAGCCTTTATTCTCAGCTCTTGGGAGGCAGAAGCAGGTGGATCTCAGAGCTGGAAGCCAGCCTGGTCTACACAGTGAGTTCTAGGACGGCCAGGGCTACATAGTAAAAAGGATAGGCAATGCTGCAGAGGAGCCATACTGACCAGCACTAACTACAGACTGGTGACAATCCAGACGAAATGGGGCATGGTGACAGGTCTATAGTCTTAGTCATTGGGAGGCTGAAGCAAAAGTGACAAGAGTTTGAGGTTGGCCTGGGCTGCACAGCAGGACCGTGCTGGTGAATCCTTCTGTATTCGCCTTTCCTTGAAGGTCAGTCATACTTTCTCTCAAAATGCAGTGGGCACCCCTCCTCTGACTGTACTGTCTAGTCACAACTGCCCTGTCACCTCAGCAGCTGTGATCCCTGATGGCTGTCTAGTCTGTAGAGCCAGTACTGCCATGCTGACTACTCCTCTATGGCCTCATTTAATAACTCTCCATTCATCCTGGGTCGTCTTCTTGCCCTAGTGAGTAACAACCTTGTCTCAGTGTCTACTCACACCTCGATCCACAACATTTTGCTCTTACTTTTGGCCTTCTGACCTGCATTTCCAACTTCCAATCGTACCTCTCGGGGATCTTCAAATATAATGTCACCTTGGTTAACATCCTCCTCCTAGGTCTGTTCTAAGCTTCTGCAGGCAGTACTTGAGGCTGACTCTATGGCCTCATGCATGCTGGGCAAGTACTGTGCCACTAAGCTAAGGTCCTATTCCTTATCTTTTCTACTTATACCTAATGTGACAGTTTAAGCCATGTCCTAGATACCTGGCCAAAACGTCTTAGTTCTAAAAACTCTATTAATTCTATCTAAACAAATTTCATGGTTTTGGTTTTCCTCTCTAGTTTCCACAACTAAAACTGCAGACAAGCATCCATTACATACTATTCCAGCAGCCTTCCAAGGGATCTCCTGGTGCAGTTGTTCCCACTGTAGTCTGTCTACAGGGAAGAACATTTGTTCTAAAGAGGATCTATTCACACTGTGAGTTAATATATGCATGCTACTTAAAACAGAACCTCAGGCATAACCATTTCTTGGTAAATGTACCAAACTCCACAAGCAAAGCCCATTTATGCTAGCCAATTTCATGTTACCTTGACACAAGCCAGAGTACCTTGGAAAGAGGGAACCTTGACAGAGAAAATGTCCCCTCCAGCCTGGCCTGGAGGCAAACCTGTGGGACAAGTTCTGGGTTGAAGACTGATATAGAGCCCAGATCTCACTCTGGTTGTGTCACTCCTAGGCTGCAAGTCCTCTTGCTATACGGAAGGCAGGCTGCCCAGCCCTCAGAGCAAGCCAGAAAGCAGCACTCCTTTAAGGCTCCAGCTCCAGATTCCTGCCCCGCCCTACCTCAGTGATAAGTTATCTCAAAACCTAAGATTAAAAAAAAAAAAACCCTTCCCTCCCCAACTGCTTTTGGTCATGGTGCTTTATCCCAGCAAGAGACCTAATTAGGACAGTTTTTAACATCACCTATGATCTTTTCTCAGTCTTACTGCCCTATGTCTCCCATGGTTTAAAAAGTCTCAATGCCAATCATAATGGTCATAATTCTCAACATTCTTTGCATATTCCCATTGTGTCTCAACCCCAACCCTAGTTTCTACAGTACTCAATGAAACACTTAGTATTACTCTAAAAGGATGTTTAATTCGATAACTTATTCTTGAATAGTCCTGTATGGCTGTAACTGCAACCCAGTGATCCCCCTGCCTCCCAAGTACTGGGATTAGAGGTGCACTTTCACATTTAGCCTGAATGAAGACTTTCTTATTCTTTTCATTAGCCTTTTGGGTTTTGCTTTTTCTACCTAATAAAAACTTTGTTAAATTATATTTATTTATTTGCTAATTGTGTGTGTGTGTGTGTGTGTACACTTGTGAATTTTTCACAGCACACATGTAGAGATCAAAGGACAACAGCAGGAGTTGGTTCTTCCTTTCTATTGTGTGGGTCCTGAGAATCTATCTCAGTTTCTTAGGCATGGTAGCAAGCATGTTCACCTACTGAGCACTGAGCAGCCAGCCCTCCTGCTAGGTGCCCCCCCCCCCCAGAGGATCTTCTTTATACTCTAGGTTGGCTGTAAATCTGCAGCAACAATCCAGTCTCATCTTCCCAATTACTGGGATTACAGGTGTGTGCTGCTATGACTGCTTATTTATTTGGTTTTTCTTTCGTTTTGTTTTGTTTGAGACAGGTATCACTATGTATCACTGACTGTACTGGAACTCACTGTTACACCAGGCTAACCTCAAAGTCACAGAGATTTGCCTGCCTCTGCCTGAGTGCTGGGACTAAAGGCATGTGCTGACTTGCTTCTTTTCAAAACAAAGTTCATGGTCTCAGTATTAATAAGCTCACGAAAGCTGGAGCGATGGCGCAGTGGGCACAGGACTTGGCTCACAAATCATGCCGCTCTCAAGCTTCCTTTGCAGTCTCAGAATCCATGTGAAACAGCAGAGGCAGGCAAGATCCCTGAAGGAATTCCAAGCGATCGAAGGACCTAGCAGTTAGTACTCAAAGAAAGAGGTGGACGGCATTTGAGAACCACAATTAAGTTGTCCTCCGGCATGTCTGATAGTCGCAGCACACCAGGCAGGATGCGGGACATGCGCTCAGTGCAAACAGACCACCTAATCACTTTTCAGTCTAATACAAGCGTTCTTAAAGCTAAGGCAGGTCTGAAGTGTTATTTCACTTTCCAGAGCCTTTTCCTTTGGTTTGTCTGGCTCTCTTCCTTTCTGCTTCACCCTTTAAACTGCTATTATAAAAAGGTGGTCACATCTTAAAAACGAAAGGCAAAGCTACCAGGACTGTCCAATGAGCAAAGCAGAGTTTCTGCATTACCCTTACCTGAGAAAACTATTTTTAACTTAATCTATGATGACTCTCATCCTCTATAACATGCAAAACTGGGTTGATTTGTTCATTTATCTTTTTACCTCTAAAGATCCACTTTCGTCCGTCGCAAAGGGGTAGAGGCTTCTATAGAGCTTTGTGAATGCATCTTTCCCAGTCTCTAGGATCTCGCCTACAATGCTGGGATCCAAAGGCTCCGTCTCCGTGAAGTCCAGGTCCCATACTGTGTTCACCCATTCTTAAAAGAAAATGAAGTAAAACGAATAAATACTCTCAAGCAAGTAAAAAACAGTCACCTTCAGATGCTAGGTAGAAAACAGACACTAATGACATTTTAACTACAGTCATACAGGTGTTATAAAGATTAAGGAAACCATCTGTAACTCTAGTCTCAAGAGCTCCAGCACCCTTCTGGCTTTTGAGGGCATAGACATACATGCAAACAAAACATTCATTCATGGCAAATAAAAACAAATCTAAAAACATCAAAAAGAAACATTAGCTATTAGGTGTTAATAGCTTCAGGGAATAGCTCTTGAAGGAATAAAGGGATCAAGTTTTCTTGTAAATTCCACTCAGAAAAGACACATGCATCACCGAGAGCTTTGGCCACTTCTTTGTGAAAGTTTCATAATCAAGTTAACAAACTCAAACAAAACATCTGGCACTTTACTGGGCCCTTGGACAATAATCTCATGTCAAAACAGATATATCACTTCCCCAAAAAAGTTTACACTACAAGAGACAAAGCGGCTCCCAAGCACACAACACTAATGAAAAGAATATGAATCAAAGAGAGAGCAGTGCAGCCTTCCAGTGGCACTCCTCACCAGGCTTCCCAGCCTTATGCCTAACCAGTTTCCTCATCAGCTATTTCCCCATCCTGTCTAAAACTAGGACCAGATGCAAATGTGGATCTCTCAATTTATCAGTCAGGTGTATTTTCAAATTAATATTCCTCATAAGTTCAGCACCATTTAGGAGGATGTTTAGGAAAAGTCGGGGTATGAGTATAAAGACAGAACAAGAGATGAGAGCCCCCCCCCCCCCCACTTCACATTACACTCTGAGATCTGTAGGTCTCTGGTAGACCACAATCTGCCCATCACCTTTTGTCAATTGGAAGTTTCCGTAGCCCAAGTGGCTTTGCTCGGTATTCCTCCCAAAGACATGAGAAGATCTGAAAGAAGGCCCAATGAGGGCGGCTGGGAACGCAGCTCAGTCAGCGGTAAAGCCACAGGCAGAACGGGACTCAACTCTAGGAAATTGAAGACTAACTGTACCTCTCTCTGTACTCGTGGAAATGCTCACCATAGGCATGACATGTGAAAAAGCATCTTTCTCCCTGTCTCTGCTCTGCCTGTGATAACTCGATACTGTCTCTAGCATCAGACCTAGAAGGCAGTGATTGGCCCTGATTCTAGAATCTTCATAAAATAATCAGTATGAGTTAAGTCATATCAGGTCTACTGTTCTTGAGCCTCCACTACTTCATTTCTAAGATGTAATAACACCCATCAATAAACATTTTAAGAAAACAGTTGATGAAGCCTTTTCAAGTCCTAGATTGTAAGGTGAACCACACAATGATTAACATCCCTTAATACCATAGAGCCTCTAACAGAACAAAGCCTGAGTTTTGCATCATACAGCACACTAATATGCTAACTTGACCACTAACACATAGCGAATCTATTTATTATTGGCACTATATAATTTTTGTGAAAGATGTGTATAAAATACCAAAAATTGTACTAGCTACAAAACTCTCATGAATAAACAACTATCTATGTTTTTTTTTTATAATATTGTGCCAACACAGTAATAGATATGCACAACACTGAAGAGTAAATAGAAGTATAACTGGCAGTGAGGGGAAGGGCGAGGGGAGGATGACTTCTCAGCTGGACGGACCACAGGAGTGCACAGGGTACCGAAGCACAGAAGCAAGGGCGTTTGGAAACAGGACAGTCAACAGAGTCGGGGTTGAGAAAGTCAGTCAGCGCTAGTATCTGTTCATCAAGCATTTCATACCAGGCACAAAGTTCAACTGTACAAAAATCCTGTTAGATATTATAAACATTTGACAGATAAGAAAACCAAGACCCCTCCAGGTTAAGTAACACACCACTGCCACCACCTAACTGAAGCATCTCTGACGCCAAAGGTAATACTTGTAGAAAAGCAGACAGAAAACAACATCCAGCCCTGGGCCCAGGGGGGTATAACCCTGCTCTCAAATTTTTTCCCTGCCTGACAGCCCCAAGGGTAGTATCTCTCCATCTGTCACTGAATTGGCCCCGTGTTAGGCAAGCAACTCCACTTCCTGCATAGTTACTGCAAGGGGAAGATGTACGCAGTGTACGCTCTAGGAGGCACAATTACCTACTCTTAGACCACCTTTCCACTTGTGCTACTGTCCCTAATGTGGTCAGCTCGCTCACACAGCCTTCCCAAGGCTGAGTGCTGAATTTGCCTTCCTGACACAAATCTTGGCTCTGTCATCTGTCCTGCCCTTTGCTCAAACCTTTGCATCCTGGAGCTTGAAACTCCTGGGAGTTTCATGTTAAATTATGGGTCACCCCTCTCCCACTTCTGTACTAAAAAGTAAACCAGAGAAATATCTCTTATCCCGTCTCCCTTATTCCTTCCTCCTCTCCTCAGGTTCTGCAGTTTTGATCCCAGGAAGGGCTCTCTACCACAGACTTTCCTTGTACTCTTTCCCTTATGCCCCACTGCTGTCTGAAGAAACTAGCCAGTGTCTCCATCCCATCATTCTTTCCCCAGATTTCCTCCCAGCTCATAAGCTAGTGTGCAAGGCAGCAGCACACAGTCTTTTGCAAGGACCACAAAGCTGCTGCCTTAGCCAGCTTACAATCTAGTTTCCTATGTGCCATTCTGAAAGACTGCAATATATTCTCTAGTTCATTATCCATTGTCTGGGCGTCCCATCTCTAAGGCCTGCTTGCACTGGTGAACTCCATCAAAAAGACACTGCACTCCACAACACACAGAGCAGTGACTCTCAACTTGTGGGTCATGACCCCTGTGGGGGTCAAATGACCCTTTTTCAGGGGTTGCCCACACAGATATCCTGCATGTCAGATATTTACATTATGATTGATAACCGTAGAAAAATTAGTTATGAAGCAACAAAATAATTTTATGGTTAGGGGCTGTCACAACATGGGGAACTGTTGCAGTAATTTCCAACCCCAATAAGCCTATACAAGAAACATACAATCTAGTTATTATATTTATAAGATATGTATCTAGATTGGGCAGTACTAGCACTCTACTGACCTCTTCCCCAGCTACGAAACCCTTTATTACTTGTAGTTTCTCCTGACCATGTAGTTCTGTTCTATCATGGCTTCCGCCTCCTCTTCTGTCCTCTCTTCTTCCCTCACTTTCTCTTCTCTCCACATGGCCCCACTCTCAAAGACCTCCCATCCCACCTTTTCCCTCCACTGCCCAGTCACTGCCTCTAGCCAGTTAAAATGGAGAGAATGTTCACTTGAGACCCAAGGAGTATGGACTGTTCCTTGGGGACACACCCTCTTGAGTTAGCACAATTAACGTTAGAATTCCAACAGCTTTAGGACAACTCACAACAGGAACCACCAACAGAGAGGAAGACAACTATGCTAGAATTCCTTCAAGTTTGGCTTTAGGCACATACCCCCAGATTGAAAAGGCCTAGCATGGTAAGCTAAAGAGTCGGTGACAGGAAGCATTGGTGACAGAAGCATTGGTGACTGTCAGGCAGCTGCATTACTTAAAAGCCCTACAGCTGCACAAGCGAATGCTACAACACTACTCTGTTACCTCACCTCCTGCACACACCCCTTTCCCAGGACCACAGGTGGCTGGGAAGGGCAAAGGGGAGTGTCTGGAGTATCTACTAGTCTACCTCTATATTGGTCTCCTGTGAACAATCATAACTGTCCTTATGTCAAGATGGCAAAGGTCATGCCATGCTTGAAGAAAGGACTCCCACACCTCCTCTTATATGGTAGGCCAGTGGTCTGGTCGTCTATTTAGAAAACAAGAGGGGGAAAGGCCCAAAGAGCCAACACATGCAAACCTGTACCTTCAAAAGATGCAATGCAGGGTGTACAGGAGACAGTGACCACTTGAGAAAGCAGTTAGGGATTATCCTGAAATTGCCTTCCTTGACTCTGAGGACTTGGGCCTGGAGCCTGGATGTAGGGACAAGAGGGGGCAGTAGGCATGAAAGGGAAACCCCTTAAGTTGGTGATTTAACTGGTTCAACGAGCTGGCTTTGGGAATTTTGATTTCATTCAGACAGCTAATGAAGTCTTCGGGAGAACCATCCAGTTGAATTAATGATCAAAAATTTTAAGATGGAGAAAACAGATGCACTAGCACTAGTTTACCTCTTTTTTACCAATTACTCGTCTGGACTCCGATCCCACCGTACGTTTGTCGGATTGTCACAAACCTGTGGTTCACGGTCACTGCAGAGACCGGAGCTTCCCCTTCCCCCACCCCTACTCGCCCCGGGTCGCAAGCTTAGATACCTTAGGCGAAGCAAAGCACCCCAAGCCCCGAACCCAGAACTCGCGGCTGAGTTTCCTCACCTAGGCTGAGATCCACCGGACACCAAGGCTGCAGATCTCTTCCAAGATCCTTCAGCGCCATCCTGACCACGGCTGTACCGGCTCGCAGCCGCTCCCGCGCGCGCTCCAAGACGTTTCTGCGAACCAGTCACAACGTTCGGGATTTACAATCGACCAATCACCGCGCTGGGCCGTGTTCGTAACCTAAGCCAATGGGCTGGGTCGTCCACTGCGCGCGCATAAGTGGGCGGGGCAGAGGCTGGAAGCTAAACAAGGCTGGCCGAGGCTTCTCGTCGGCATTCCAGAAAAATGTCGGGGTCAGGCCATCACTAGTGTCTTTCTTACCGTCTTATCTTTCTTACACGACAGGGAACCTAGAGGCCAGTGGAGACAGCACACTTCCTGTAATAGCAGTCACCTTTGCCCCTGCCGGTGACGCTGAGCGTGCATGTGAAAGGTACCTCATCCCGTCAGACCGCACGCAAACGTTGCTCGTATTTGAATGTGAAGAGTAGCCTGGCGTTTACCAGGCTAAGAAGTAAGAGAAATGCCACCAAAATATGACAAGGACACACCTGCAGCGTTAGGACTTTACGGAACATCTGGGCCCGGGTTCTACTGGAAAGAGGCCAGAACCGCCATGTTAACTGAGACAAGGAGCCCTGTGGCACTGCACATGCGCAGATCGGCGCTCCCCTTGACGGCCTGGAAGGGAGGGGTAGAAGACGTGCGCGTGCGCGTGGCATCTTCTTCGCATCCGGGCCGGAGTTCTCCTGCCCCTTCCCCCGCCCGGCGCCGCCGTAGCACTTCGGTGCGTTGCGCCGCGAGAGTCTAGGCAGTTCTGTGTGTGCGGCTGGGCGCTGGACCCCACCCGGTGGGCGACGAGACACGCGTGCTTGGCGCCTTTCCGCCCGGGGCCCTAGTCGCTGCACCGCCAGGATCTGGGGAGGTACTGTGTCTGGCCTCTCGGTGCATCGCTGCTCTGGGCGCCGCAACCCGCAGCCGACTGCCTTCCTCAGCCTTGCCTCTCCCCAGGGGCGCAGGCCGCCGGCGATCGCCCACCGCCCAGCTCAGAGGAGCGGGGCTGCGGTGCGGCGTCCAGCGCGTTCCCGCAGCCGGCCCTCCGGCCTGCCTTCCCCGAAGGCAGCCCGCGCCTTGGAGGGAGGGAGCAGTCTGTGCGGACACCGGCGCGGCCAGGTGGGGAGATGAGCTTCTTCGGCTTCGGGCAGAGCGTGGAGGTGGAAATCTTGCTGAATGATGCGGAGAGTAGGAAGCGAGCGGAGCACAAGACTGAGGACGGGAAGAAGGAGAAATATTTCCTCTTCTACGACGGGGAAACCGTTTCGGGGAAGGTGAGCCTGTCTCTGAAGAACCCCAACAAGCGACTAGAGCACCAGGGCATCAAGATCGAGTTCATTGGGCAGATCGGTGAGTCTATTCCCTGAGATCTTCCCAAGCCCGGGACGTCAGCCCGCCCCTGGAATCGAGTGTGGGACGGGCTGGGAGCAGAGATTTTTCAGTGCCCAGCTTCTGCGGGGCCTGCGACAGGTTCTTTTCAACTGCAATCAAAAGCCTGAGATTCACCCACGAGTCCCGCCCGTGGGCGACTCCCCCATGCATTCATTACCTTCTTCCGTGCCAAAAGTGACAGCGTGCTGCTGGGGAGGTGGGGACAGCCTAGATGGGGTAGGGAGCCCTCTGCTGTATGGTCGGATGCTCACCTGGTGCTTGGGTATCCCCATTGTCTCTGCAGTATGCTTCCAGCCTTGCTTCTAGTTCCCGGGATTTCATAGTGAGGTAGACAGATATCTGCAGGTGGGTTTGACAGCTACAGCTGTCAGATCCAATCCAAAGTTAAGCAGTGACCCCACCCACCTATCCATCATCCCTCCTCCCCCTTTAAACTGCAACGTGGTAGACAGGGTTCATAAATTGTCTTTTGCACCTCCATTCTCTACTACATTTCATGTAGATACCTTTAACCTGCCTCTTTCTGACTGCCTCTATTTCTCAAACTTCTTATTACAATGCTAGTATTTAGTTGTCTAATTTTTCCTTAAAGTGCAAAGACTATAATTAAATGATCAAAAATTGGCAGTGCTCAGTAGTCATCTTCAAATATTGTTAATTTTAATAGAGCAAGACAAAGCCGGGCGGTGGTGGCGCACGCCTGTAATCCCAGCACTCTGGGAGGCAGAGGCAGGCGGATTTCTGAGTTCGAGGCCAGCCTGGTCTACAGAGTGAGTTCCAGGACAGCCAGGGCTATACAGAGAAACCCTGTCTTGAAAAAACCAAATACAAAAAAAAAAAAAAAAAAAAAAAAAAAAAAAATAGAGCAAGACAAGGGAAGGTAGTAAAACAAAATATTTGGGGAGCCAGGTGAGTTTGGTGGCACATGCCTTAAATTGCAGCACTTGAGAGGTAGAGACAGATCTCTGAGTTGAAGGCCAGCCTGGTTCACATAGTGAGTTCTAGGCTGGCCGACATTACGTAGTGAGACCCTGTTTCAAAATAAAACAAAACTGCACAAAGGTTTGGGGAGCTGCCCGTTAGGACTGGGTTGTCACCAATTCTAAGTATTTGGAGTCTTGTGTGTTATCAAAGTGCTTGGGTACTTTTGTATCATGAAGTCACCAGTAGGTTATTCCCCGTGGATGATAAATGCCAGCCAGGAAATCCCTACCCTGTACCCCATACTTCACATATGGACACTGATTTTAGCAACTTCCTTGGGAAAGCTTGCTAAATTCACATGCTAAGAGTTGAGCACATCATCTTTTTGCTCCCTTGTACAGGAGGTAGGAGGACCCTGGGAAACTGAGTCCTGCCTGGTAGCTCGATTTTTGCAACCCACCGTTTGGCCTTAGACATCTTCCCTCTGGTATTTAAAAATATGAAATCTACCTGAAGACTGGGTGAGCATGAAGGAGCTGTTTGGTTGTTTTTTTAAAAGCCAGGATATGAAAGAGCTTTTGCTGTACCAGAAAAGAGACAAGTGAAGGGTGAATTTCACACTGGTTCCTCTCCTGCTTCTGGCTTAGACGGCAGGACAGGAGCACTGTCAATTAATATTTGGAGCCAGATCACTGTTGTCCCAGGCTGTTAGCTGTATCTTCAGTCTTTCCTGAACTAGAAACCAGGGCATCCCATCCTCTTCACACAATAATGCCTTGAGGTATTGCTGTGTGTCCCCATGGAGGATAAAGTCACTCCTAGTGAAGAATCACAGGTCAGATGATATAAATCCAAAGCATTATGTTAAGCATAATATATGAAATAGTCAGTACTTGCCTACTGAAAATTGGTATTTTAAGTAGGAGTTTTAAAGTTACTACATCAGTTCTTTTGCTCTGTAATACCAGTAAAAGCAGGTATATTTTAGTCTTTGTCTATACCATCAACTCCCTGATTGTGACTAACTCAAAAACGTTCCTGCTTCATTCAGGCCAGGTCTCTTTCTGTTTAAATACAAGATAGCCAAAGAGGCTGTTTGCTGTAATTACCCACTTGGGCTCTTGCCTAACTCCTTCATTCCAAGATTGTAATAACCTTACTGAATTTTCTTGAAACCTTTTATTGCTTCTTGGGATAATTTTTCCTGGGACCTTGGCACTCTGACCTGATGGGGACTCAGCTTTGTTAGCTGTCAATCAAGTATATTAAAATCACCTGTTTATTATGATGAGAAATTAGGGGGGGGGGGGCTGTGTCTCATGTCTCAGATAGAGGGTTCCTTTATAGAGTAAGAGTCGTCAATGTAATGAGACTTTCATTTCACAAATTGAATTACAGCACTGATTCAGGCTCCCCTCTAGGCATCATATGTTCTTCCCAGTTAGCTGGCCATGTAGACTTTTACAGAGAACATTTTTCAGCTATTTGCCTTAAAACATTTACGTCTGCCACATGAGCTTTCACACAGCTAGTAGTGGGTGTGGTGCTTAAAGTATATAGTTCAAGTTCATTCACACTCGTTATCCATGGTTACATGACACAGTAGTAACAGATCTAACCAGAATTATAGGCAGTATATTTATTGTTTGGGCTTGAGATTTCTTCATCAAGGAGAAGACATCAGAAAAACTTTTCTAAGCAGACATGATGGCATATACTTACAATGTCAGGACTCCAAAGGTTAAGTAAGCCTGGAAGATCTGGAGTTGAAGGTCAGTCTGGCTACACAGCAAGACACTGTCACAAAACAAAGCAATAAAGGAAAAATCTTTCTAGGTATGTTTGGTATAAAAAAATCTCTCTTCCCACTTTCCTTACCACTCTTTCTGGTCCTAAAATTGATTGCTATTAAGGATATACCAGCTTATTTGCGCAAAATACTTTCCTTGAGCTTCATGTTTCCTTACCAACTTTGACTTCCCCAAAGAATCAGGGCATGACATACTGTGTCATACATCTAAGACAGTTATTACGAAGTGACTTCAGGGCACCAGAGCGAGGCCAGTGGGTAACTTTGTTGAAGTTGTGGTTCTGTGGTTTTCTCCTTGGTTGCATTCTTTGACTATGTATCAAGTAGGTGGAACTTCTGTCATGTTAGAAGGTCAGGTTTTATGGGTAACTGTGGGTACAGCCAAGAGAGTTAATTACCATCACTGAGTTCTGTCCTTCTGATAAAATAGGTTATATGTTTGTTGTTTCTTTTTTTGGGTTTTGGAGGAGTTGGAGTTAGTGTCCCTTGTGTAACTCTATAACCTACTCTGACATTCTCTTCCCTATCCTTTTCATAATCTTCTGCAAGGATGAATTTCCAAGAGGAAATTCTCATGTTGTCAATGCCTTAAAAACTGTTTTGTTTGTTTGCTTTTTACCAGCCTTTTAGAGGGAGGATATTTATTTCCTTTCTGGAGCTTGTCCCAGTGTGCCTTTCCAGACTTGTCTCTCTTTAACTTCTTCTTTACTGATGATAGTTTCTTCAGATATCTTCTAGTCAGGCATGATGGTGCATACCTGTCAGCCCACCTCTTGGAAGACTGAAGCAGGAGGATCATGAGTTCCAGGCCAGCCTGGGCTACATAGTGAGACCTTATTTTTTAAAAAGAAAATTAACTAAATGAACTAAATAGGAACTGGAGAAGTGGCTCACTAGTTGAAAGCACCACCTGTTCTTCCAGAGGTCTTGAGTTCAGTTTCCAGCACCCACATGGCAGCTTACAGCAGTCTATAAGTTTAGTTCCATGGAATCTAATGCTCTCTTCTGCTACAGAGACATACATGTAGACAAAACACCTAAATACATAAGCAAATAAGTCTTTCTTTGTTTTGTATTGTTTTTTTTTTTTCCAAGATAGGGTTTTTCTGTATAGCAGTGATTATCCTGGAACTTACTCTATAGATCACAAGCCTGGAACTCAGAGATCTACCTGCCTCTGCCTTCCTAGGGCTGGGAATAAAGGTGTGCACCACCACTGCCCAGCTATAAATCTTTCTTTTTTAAAATGAAATAAATAAATAATAAAAATCTTCTTCTGCATAACTACTGGTTTCAAACCCCAGTACTGCCGAACAAACCAGCAAACAGACATCCTTTTTTCTTCTAAAGTTTTGGTGTCTCCCCTTTGTATTTTAGCTTTTTTTCTTCTGAAAAGTATGATCTGCCCAATTTGTACTTTTTCTTCAACTAATCGCTTCCTCTCCTATTCTTCTAAGTTCCAAGGTTACCTCTTTTCAAGCAGGTTGTAACTTCATTATTGTTGTGTTTATTTTGTTTTTTTTTCAGTCATCTTCTTACCCCAAAGGCCAGAGACTGCCTCCATTCCACCATTAGTCCAGTGGTTAACCTCTAGTCTCAGTGGCTAGCTCCATTCCATCACTAGTCCAGTGGTTAATCTCTAGTCTCAGTGGCTAGCTCCATTCCATCACTAGTCCAGTGGTTAATCTCTAGTCTCAGTGGCTAGCTCCATTCCATCACTAGTCCAGTGGTTAATCTCTAGTCTCAGTGGCTAGCTCCATTCCATCACTAGTCCAGTGGTTAATCTCTAGTCTCAGTAGCTAGCTCCATTCCATCACTAGTCCAGTGGTTAACCTCTAGTCTCAGTGGCTAGCTCCATTCCATCACTAGTCCAGTGGTTAATCTCTAGTCTCAGTGGCTAGCACAGAGAAAGTGCTAATTAATCGTTTATCACCTGGAAAATCTTGGTTCAGATCTAAGATTTTACAGAAATTGTTTTCTGGATTGTCTTTTTTCATTTTCTTTCTTTCTTTCTTTTTTTTTTTTTTTTTTTTTTTTCATCTTCTTTAGAATTCAGGAACAAGCTAAGAAGTCACAGTTAGGCAAATATTTCAATTCTGAACTACATCCCTAGGCCCTGGAATTCCTTTAAGGAAAGGAAGGGACAGATCAAGCAGCTAGGTTTTGTGCACATGCTTGTGTAGGAGACAGTAGTGCGCTAGCTAGGCATTTTCTCAGTTAAGGCCACTGAGAACTTAGGTGGCACATGACCATCATGCATCTGTTGGAACAGCATCTTCTTGAGGGAACTGGGATGTGAGCAATACATCAGATGTCAGCTTACATGGTTTTACTTGTTTTTGTTTCCTCTTCATATTCCTATTTCAAGTTGAGATCACCCCTTCCTGTTGAAAAGAGGGGTTGCCAGACCTGTGGCTCACCAGGTCCTGCAGCAACCGCTGCAGCACCCTTGCAGTGTGAATATTGTTTCAAGCGAGTAATCAGTTCCTAGCTTTTAATGTAGATCCTTGTTTTAGTGATCCTGTTTTTCAGTTGCTTTGCTGTCCTCTCTCATATCTAGCACTCCTCTCCTGATAGCATAGTCTCTATTGGAACAATGCCAGTAAATGTGTGATGAGGGAAGTCTTCTCAGTGAGACTGGTGGGATTGGGAAGACGAGGAATATACAAGGAACAGTGAGGGCACTACTGCACAGCTCTATAAGAGACCATTTCCCTGCTGAAATCCTTTGGGAAACACTGGTAAAAGGTGTAAGCCAGACTTGGGAACCTTGAAGGCTAAATGGGGTTACATGAACCAAATATGAAGGTCAAACTTGTAGAGATGGGCAGACACAAATATCCTTATACCCCAGAGCCAAATAGATAATTTTTAAAAAGTGTTTAATGAGCTCATCAATACCTGCAAGCCTGTCCTTTACAAAGAAACTCCAGAGACTTTTATTTTAGCTCATTTACTCTTGAAATACCAAACGAAAAAGCATGCAGAGGTTAACTGGATTGATTCTGGCAGACTTACTAAGTTGTCAGTCAGGGCTTGGATTTGCACAGAGCAGAACTGCGCATGCACAACCCAGAGGTTGCATTGTTGCTGTGGGTCTGCCAGGGGCAGGAGCTGGATGAAGCTATAGCAAGC
This sequence comes from Apodemus sylvaticus, assembly GCF_947179515.1. NCBI lineage: Eukaryota > Metazoa > Chordata > Mammalia > Rodentia > Muridae > Apodemus > Apodemus sylvaticus. The sequence goes on from NC_067478.1 coordinate 106,264,712, forward strand.
AGGACTCTTGATCACATAATCTGCAAACAGAGGCTCGGAAAGTAAGATGAAGATGAGGCTCTTGCTGCTTTGTATCTCTCCCAAGCCTAACACGACATCCAGACTGTACGTGGCGGTAGCCCAGCAGCAGGGCCCAGGATGTTTGAAGGGCTCGGCCTGTAATGTCAAGTTGGCCCAATTTCCTTCTACAGTGGCAACCTCCCTTCTTGGCCGTTGGTGGCAAGTATTACCATGAAAACATCCTGAATGCAAAAATTACTTCCTCTTTTTGACTGAAGAGGGAAACTAATGATAGAAGTTACTTGAAGGAAATAAAAAGGATGTAGTAAGGGGTAGAGTTTCTGCTTCTGCCTGAAGGGCTGTGGCTCTTGGGATGACTCTTGTCTAACTGCTGCTTTGGAATGAGAGCTCTAGCTGGAACACTTGGACTTTCTGCCTTGATTTATTCAAGATGAAACCAGCCTTCCTGGCAAAGAGCAGTGTAAAGCTACTGTTCTGCCACTTTGGCCACAGTGTTTGCAGACACATTCCAAGCTGTTTATAACATTACAAATCAGAAAGGCCGTTCCAAGCTGGATGTGATGGTGTGTACCTATATTCCTAGTCATAGACCGGATGAACCAGGACAACGACACTGATTTAAAGCCCATCTGGGCTGTGTAGCAAGACCCTTCTTAAGAAAATAAAACAACAAAAGGCCTTTCTTGCTCTCCTCAGGCCACAGTGTTCTCTCGTGGAATCTCTTGTAGGCAATGCTACTGACGTGTTACGGGAAGAAAAGCACCGGAGAGACTGGGATGCTGTACAGAACAGGTCTTCTACCCGAGCCTCTGCCAGGCCAGGCTGGGGCTTCTGCTCTGTTGCTAGGATCCTCAGCCACTGCAGTCCACGTGCAGTCACACTCTGAACTGCCTCTGGTTTTTATTTCTCATGTTGCTTTTGGGCTGTATGATGATGGTCACCTTTGTGTGTTCCCCTCCTTCTCTTTCCATTTTCCCCTTGATGCTGCAGTTTTTCCACTGGAAGTTATGGAAATTGCTTCTTATATGAATTCACTGGACCAAAAGCCAGTGCCTGGGAGCTGAGGTACAGGGTTCCCAATATAGGGGTTCAGTTCTCACGTGAGTCAGCACCATCTACCAGGCTGCGTAGCAAGACTGAATGGAAGATTTCCTGTCACTGATGATGGCCTGCTGAGTCCTGCCCTGTCCTCCATATGTTCTAACTTTACTAAGAGCATACTTGGTCACTGGGTTATTAACTCTCTCCTGCATAATTTGGAACTGACATCTCCCCTTCAATGGATTTGTGGATAATCACTTACTACCTATCATGCTACCCACTGCTGATAGCACTGCATCTTTAGAAAAGGAAGTAGATTATTCGATTATTCGTAGTAAAGGACTGATGCTGGGCATGGTGGCACATGCTTTTAATACCTAGCACTCAAAGTAGTGGCAGGTGGACCTCTGTGAGTTCAAGGCCAGCCTGGTCTTGTTCCAGGACAAGTTCCAGGACAGCTATTGCTACAGAGAGACACTGTATCAAAAAACACACCAAACCAATAAAAAAGTTGATCAAAATATAACTAGGTAGGAAATAAGCCGTGTATATTAACCACAGGATACATTGTAAATTTGTATGGAAATAGTATCAGTAGAGTGGAATTATCTATACTATTACCATATTCATGAATTGGATAAATGCTTTTTGAGTTTTGTTTACTTTTTTGTTTAGTTCTGGTATTTCATTCTGTCTGTCTTTCTGTCACCCTGTCCCTCTCCCTAATGCTGGTGTCAAACACAGGGCCACCTCATGCATGACTGACAAGTACTCAACCACTAAACTGTACCCCCAGCTCAAATTGAGTAAAACTTACAACAGCCCACTCTGCTTCCAAATGCCCCCAAGCTATGGAAAAGCTCCCACGAGATGAGCATGGACTGTTGTGGGGATTTTGTAGTCAGGTTAAGATTAGCTGAGATTGTTTCTCTTCGTCCAGAGGTGGTCTTCTCAGCAGGACAGGGCTGAAGACTGCAGTGGCTCTAGAAAGACAGACTATCTGGTTTCTTGATGTCAATAAGGTTTTGATCCCAATGAGGGCTTCAGATCTTCTACTGTTGAAGCTGAATGCAGAGCAAGTACACTGCTCTGAGCAGCTAAGTCACCCCTGAGAAAGAGAGAAATGATGATGTCCTAGAGATGCTGAGAACGAGGGCCAGGCCTGAGGGACAGTGTGGACTTGTCTTTCAAGCAGCTGCCCCAGTGTCCCAGTTCATCTTCCTCCTGTGGGTAGAGCCTAGCGCAGGGCTTGAACTCAAGGATATTTGAGGGATGACACTTGAGCTATCATGTGGCTGTGCATCATCACGCTTCCACCAAGGGCCCAGGAAGCTGGAGCTGTGGGCTTCATCGTTAAAGGGCCTTCAGTCCAAAGTCGAAAAAAAGATCATGTATATCTCAACAACCTAATTCTTGTATATATAGTTATATATGTGTGTGTATATGTATATATGTATATATTATATATAATATATATTGCATATGTATATATACAGTATTTTGTTATATACAATATAAATTCTTAAGTTGTAGAATACAAAAAGACATAATAAAGGTTTTTTTGTTTGTTTGTTTTGTTTTTTGTTTTTTTTTTTGTTTGTTTTTTTTGGATTTGGTTTTTTCGAGACAGGGTTTCTCTGCATAGCCCTGTCTGTCCTGGAACTCACTCTGTAAACCAGGCTGGCCTCGAACTCAGAGATCCGCCTGCCTCTGCCTCCCAGAGTGCTGGGATTACAGGCGTGCGCCACCACCGCCCGGCTAGGTGCTCTGTTTTTTACGTTGATTCCTTTGATACATGCTGGAAAGCTGCTGACTCTGTTTTAACCATTTCAGAATTTTCTTACCTTTATTGGTGCATAGTCAGTGGATTGCTAACAGGAGCAATGATTGGAAGCATCACATTGGCTATTTATTTATTTATTTTAAAGGTTCCTTTATTTAATATATATGAGTATTTTGTGTACATGTATGTATGTGCACCACATGCATACCTGGTGTCTGTAGAGGTCAGACAAGGACATTGAACCCCTGAAAGTCTAGTTATAGATGGCTGTGTGCTAGCTACCATGTGGGTGCTGAGAAATGAACCCAAGCCCTTGCGAGAGCAACAGGTGCTCTTAACCAGTGGTTTTCTCTCCATTGTTCGGGCTTTTTTTTTTTGCATCATGGATTCTCCATATGTGAAGCAGAAGAGTTGGCTGGGCATGATGGTCACACCTACTATTCTAGTTATTTGAGACTGGGGCAGGAGAATTCTTATGTCCAAGAGTGAGTAGCCAACCTAGGTAACATAATAAGACTTTGTCTCAAACAAACAAAAAAAGGAAGGTGTCTTTGGAAAGGCATGTGTGTGGGGGAAGTCATTGGAGGGCTGGTGTGAGGGAAAAAGAAGAGACCCTAAAACAAGGCCATAGTCTGGTTTGAGGCCGTCAGAAGGCAACAGTGCCTCCCTCGTCCTGCAGTGCCCTCTCTAGGTTCATGTAGGTTCATGTCAAAGGTTTTGTTGTCCCTCCAGAACTCTACTATGACCGTGGAAACCACCATGAGTTTGTTTCTTTGGTGAAGGACCTGGCTCGGCCAGGAGAGATAACCCAGTCGCAGGCCTTCGACTTTGAGTTCACCCACGTGGAAAAGCCGTACGAATCCTACACAGGACAGAATGTGAAGCTACGGTAAGTGTCTCTGCTGCTTCCGTGTGGCCTTGGTCCTGTCTCACAGGGCCAGGGTCTGAAGCTTTGTGGCTTTTAAAAGTCTCTGTGTAGCAACTAAGAAGGAAGAGTACTGCCAACTGCAGTGTGCTAGGCCATGTTACCACCGGGCTCCCTTGGGGAAAGCCTGCTGACTGGACTTCCATGGCTGTCCTCAAACCTGCATGCAGCCACCGTAACCTTTACCGCTACCATCACACACAGTGCTTCAGACCAAGGGCCTCACAGAGTGTAGGGAAATGGTGATGAAGCAAAGGGAGTTTAGAATATATTGTCTTCGTTTCTTAGGTAAGTCGTTTAATTTTAAGTTTATATTCTTTAAATAATAGATATTTTTGACAACCATTTCTTAAAATGTTTTGAAAATTCAGGAATTGGCTTTGATATGTGAGGTAGCAGCAGGCAGACACCCCAGCTTGGTCTCCAGAGGTATTGACTTCTCATCTAGCTCTCCTACAGGACATCAATGTCATTTTGGACTCTGTAACTTAAAATGTTTGGAAAATAGATAAGTTCAGGATTCTAATTCTAGATCTGTCTTCTCCATCTTTTGGAAGAGATAAGAAAACAATGTTTTCATGCATAACTGAAGTCTTTAAAAATGTTACACAGTATAATAGAGTCTTTACAAAGCATTTTTTTTTTTTTTTTTTTTTTTTGGTTTTTTTCGAGACAGGGTTTCTCTGTGTAGCCCTTGCCTGTCCTGGAACTCACTCTGTAGACCAGGCTGGCCTCGAACTCAGAAATCCGCCTGCCTCTGCCTCCCAAGTGCTGGGATTAAAGGCGTGCGTCACCACCGCCCAGCTTTCCAAAGCATTTTTAAGCATTTGTCTTAGCACTTGCTTAGCAATACACTATCCAGGACCCATCCTAGGGGTCCTAAACCAAAAAGCTAATGTGTCTAGGAACACCAGTAGAACACTGTACTACTACAGTTTGGGAAACTGAGGCAGGAGAGAGATGCCTGGGATCTTGTATTAGAAAATAAAACCCTGCAACAGCTCTAGACTCATCATGTGATGTTACCGGGATACAGCACACTCTCCTGTGACCCCAAGTCTTGATCTCACAAACTCAACTTGTTTTCTTTCTTTTCTTTTTTCTTTCTTTCTTTCTTTTTTTTTTTTTTTTTTTTTTTCAGAGACAGGGTTTCTCTGTATAGCCCTGGCTGTCCTGGAACTCACTCTGTAGAGCAGGCTGGCCTCGAACTCAGAAATCCACCTGCCTCTGCCTCCCAGAGTGTTGGGATTACAGGCGTGCGCCACCACTGCCCTCAACTTGTTTTTGCCATCTGCCAGCCTGGGTCTAGAATGGTGAGGACTGCAGGGAGACCAACATTCTTCTTTCTCTCTCCTAGTTTCTCTCCAGCCATCAGAGCTGTTTATAGACTCTTTGAAATATTTGCACCAGATTCCCAGTAAAGGCAGTGATTCATCCTATTATTCTGGAGGAAGTATCAGTGCGGATTATCTAGTAGCACTCACTTAGCTTAGCTATGGGAATTGCTATAAAAAAAATCTCAGCACAAGCTCTTGTTATGTACCGTAGGCTGACCTCAAACTCAGTCCCCCTGCCTCTACCTCCTGAGTTCTGGGATTACAGGTGTCTGTCACTAGAGTGATCAATGACCCCCCACCCCCAAGAGTAAGTTCTTAGTACAAAGGAGATTCATTTGCCTCAGAGGGTCAAAGGATAGGGAATAAGAGACAAAGATAAGAGACAGAGGAGGAGGGAGAGGGTCAGGGGTATTTGTCCCAGGGGACAAAGGACTGCGTCTGGATAGAGAAGAGACAGAAGTGGCCCATAGGCAAATGGCAATTTACAAAGGTACAGGAGGAAACCTGTGTTAGGATGAGGTGTTTAGTTTTATTTGGGCATGTTAAATAGGGCAGCCAAAGGGGCCTTTGAATGCTGGACTTTAGTACTTTGATATGTGGACCTTGGTGGTCAGCCTCAGGAAGAGGAAGTGGCCAAATAAGGGACTAGACCTTGGTGGCTAGCTTTAGGAATCTATCTAAGGGTTTTTAGCAAGGAACTGAGGAGAAGGGCAAGCCACCATGCCTGGTAATTCCCACCCCCACTCTAGTTATTTGCCTTAGTGTTTTTATGTAGAAAGATATGGTTAGAAGAAAGGGAAACAATAGAGTGGCCCCTCAGAAACGAGCAAGCCAGCAGGCAGAGGGCTCAACGCGCAGCCCGGTGTGGAGAAACACACGCACAGACTTGAACTAATACGAAGGCACTGGCTCAGTCCCCAACAACAGACACATACAGGGTTAAACAGAATCACTGTGGTCCAGCAGTCCACATAGGAGTAGATCAAAGTAACTGGACACTGAGTCTGGAACAGAGTATCTGACACCTGTGACCACAGCAGTTTTGGTGGCACATGCCTTGAAACAGAGACAGGCCATCTCTGTGACTTCAAGCTAGGCAGAGCTAATAGTGAGAGCCTATCGAGGCATGCTGGTCGATGCATTTGGGAAACAGGCAAATGGATCACGATGTTTGATGCCAGCCTGGTCTTCCAGGCTACCCGGAGCTATATAGTGAAACCCTGTCTCAAAAAAACTCCACCACAACAAAACTCTATTCAGTTAGTGGTGTATGAGAGGGTCAGGATCTCAGTCCTTTCCCCTTCCCCTCAGTTGTGTTGAAGCAAAAGAATGGTTTTTGTTTTGTTTGGTTTTTGGAGGGGTGAGGGACCATCTGTGAGAGAAAGTCTCTGTGAGGGGCAAAGATGTGTTTAGACTCCCAAAATAGCATAAAGCAGAAAAGAATTAGAAACCTTGACTTGAATCTTTACTAAAGTGCAGTCTTCTACAGCAGTGAGATGGATCTGAGATCTGAGCAATTAAAGAGTTAGGAACAAACACCTTGCTTGTGTCATTTTAACAGAAGTCAGTGAGGTAAATAGAAAGGACTGCCTGGAAGCGGCCAGCGCCCCACAGAGCTGGTGGCCTGCATGTGTGGTGGATGTGGCTCACTAGCATGACTTTGTGAGCTTCCAATAATGCTTAACAGGCTGGGATTATCAGAGGATGACTCAGAAGAAATTGTAACTAAGGGGATTCGTCCTCACTCAAGGGTGTCTGCATAGTATTATACCCAGGGGACTGGGAAGGCAGTGCTGACTGGCTGTTGAATCTTTAGAGTCCGCTTACATATCTTCTTTCATACCTGTGCCGTACCCTGAAGCTGCCTCCTCCGGTGAAATCAGAGATTTCTTTGGTACTTTGTTGTGTTACGTGTAGATTTTTTTTTTCTTGAAGTCACTTTTATATTCATAAACCTGAATCACAGGTTTTTAATTACTCATTCCCTGTCCTGATTTTTTGTTTATCTCCCTCCAGATTGTGAACTTAGTTAGGTTTTCCATTGCTATGAAGAGACACCATGCCCAAGGCAGTGTTTATAAATGACAACATTTAATTGGGGTTGGCTAACATGTTTAGAGGGTCAGTCCATTATCATCATGGCAGGGAGCATGGCGATGTCCAGGCTGGCATGGCTCTGGAAAAGCTGAGAATTCTACATCTTCATCCAAAGGAAGCCAGGAGCAGAGGCTTCAGCGCTGGGTGGAGCTTCAAAGCTCACCCACACAGTGACACACTTCCTCCAACAAGGCCACACCTAATAGTGTCACTTCCCATGGGCCAAGCATATTCAAACTACCACAGCTTCCCTTGAGATTTGATTATACTTTTCCCATGCCTAGCAGAGGCTAAGCTAAGAAAGACTATTGAAGTGAATACGAGGCTTGATTTCTCCGTTTCCTATTCCTCACTTGTATTGATCAGATATTGTTTAGTGGAGAGGTATGTAAGCCTATGGGCTAGATCTCTGTGTCTAAATAGCCAGAAGTTAAATAAACAAATCCTCCACATAGATGGTACATAGTGGTAGGGGACATAAAAACCATGCTGTTGGAGTAGAGAGTAAAGAAATCACTTTTACTAAGACAAGGTTCTTAGTTCATAGTCCTGAGCTCCTAGAAGGATTTTGAAGGAAGGCTTTGATCTCCCTAAAATTGTAATTGTAGAAGTCTACATATATATAATTTTTTTCAAAGAAAAGAGCCCATAAATTCTCCAAGAGATTTGAAGCCCCAAAGGGTTAAACATTACTTGCTGTAGGGTTCTGTGAGGTGGGCTACTTTGGTGTGTCATCTCTGCAGCATCTAGGGACTGGAAATATTCACGTAGGATGACTCCATCTCTTACAGCTATTTCCTTCGTGCCACCATCAGCCGCCGCCTCAATGATGTTGTCAAAGAGATGGACATTGTAGTTCACACACTTAGCACATACCCCGAGCTGAACTCATCCATCAAGATGGAAGTTGGGATTGAGGACTGCCTGCACATTGAATTTGAGTATAACAAATCCAAGTAAGTATCCTGAGACCCAAGCCTGGGTGATAGTTATTTATGGAGGTTAAAAGAGATCTTGAGTGTCTACTTACAGCTTCATGATAACGTGCTGCTTGGGGAGACCACAAAAATAATACACTAGATGTTAGGCCAGTTATAGATAGATTGGCCAGGAAATAGGACTTCATAGGTCAGTGTATTAAATTATTTACGATCACATCTGTAAACATTAAGATGCCTTTCAAAGTCAAGCTAAAGTAATTTTTAGGTTGTTTGTTTTGGATGCTAGGTAAAGTTCCTTCCTTCCATGTCTGAGAACAACCATGGAACACAATGCCACTATTATTTGCCTGCTTCCTTCCTGAACCAAAATGAGTTACAGTACAGATTACCTGATGCACTTTTATAAAGGTCTTAAAATAACATTTATCTGGCAAGTTGGAAAGCTGTGTTTTAATTCGTGTTTACTATTAGAACATCAAAATATTTAATTGTTTGTAAGGTGCAGAATTTTCTGGCAGCCTTACATCTTCCTTTTGAATATAATCTGCTCCTGAAAGTATTTGGAGATCAATCCAAAACTGGAAGCATCATCTTCTCAGTCTTCATTACCCTCCTTACTATAGTGGCCTTCCCCAGGTGGGCTGCCAACCACAGACTAGGCATTAAGGAGAGCCAGGTAATCTACTAAGGGTTTAGGAACAAGAGACAGATTCAACTATACATACCAGGCTGGCCTCAAACTTGTGATCCCGTTCCTACCTCAAAAGTGCTGGGATTACAGGCATGTGCTACCATGTCTGACTGGGATAGTTTTTAAACCAGGAGCATAACTTTACTCCAAGAACAATTGTGAAACAAAGTGACATGTCTATCTTCCCTAACTTGGATCCTAGTGAGGCCCCCATAAAATGACCATTGTGACCTAGAGCCAGTCCTGCTTTGCCTGGCCCACCTGTTGGATAGGAGAAGTGCTAGGAAGGAGCCCCACCCTCTTTTCCAGTCTTCTTACTTAGCTCGGTCCTGTTTGTTAACCTCCAACCCTCTGATGAAGGCGGCACCTAGCAGCAGTGCTATGTGTAAAAGCCTGAAGCAGCCACTAGTCAGCAGTTTTCTGAAGAAAAAAAAAAGAGGTGTTTTAGAGTCAGTTACATGCAGGCAGGGATAGATACTCCTAGTCTTCCCCTCTCTTTGTATATAAGAAACAGGCACTACCATAAGGGAACAAGAAATATGTTTCTCATATGGGTGTGTTCCTGTGTAAGGTTTCATTATAGTAAACAAATGCTTCATTTATAAGAGTATAGAAAACCTTAGCATCCACGCATGGTCTATAAATATCCCCAAGAAAGGCTGCTGGTGGCCCCCTGCGGTGTCTACATTTATGGAGTCACCTACTCACAGTCCGAAGCATTTTCTGGGGACTGTGTTCAACAGGGTTGGAAAGTGGGTAACAAAGCCTGGACACTAGGAATTGCCTATTTGAACTCTCTCTCTCATTCAATTGAATGACTGAGTCTTCCAACTTCTTTTTTCCCATTGGCCAAGACAGTAGGCCCAGTTCTGGCATCCCTGCTAGGGATCTCAGGCTGAGTCCTAGCTTCATGCTTGAAGAGTGTGCTGTCTTTTGGGCACCGGTGATAGAGGGCTGTGTATTCATAGACTAGCAGCACCATTGGCTAGCCCACAGAGGAAGACTTAGAAAGGGATAGAAAGTGTTAGGGCTAAATTCCTTAGCTAAGAAGCATAAGCCATGCTAGTGAGCCCAGAGAGGCAACCATGCAGAGGGAGAGCCACTTGTTTTGTTCTGTTTCTGCCTAGGCTGTCTAGCCTGAAGCAAACTATTTGCTAGGAACTAGGAACTATTAAGGCCTAGTTCCCTGGAAGGCTTTGTATGGAGAGTAAAGTAGAAGGAAGAGAATTCCTGTGCTTGTCAGACTAGCCTAGTACCTTAGAAAAACACATACATTAAAAAATACTAAAGGTACAGTTGGGTTAGTGGTGCACATCTTTAATCTCAGCACTCAGCAGACAGGGACAGGTTGGAGGCCAGCCTGGTCTACTAAGAGAATACTATGTCAGCCAGGAGAACCTTGTTGAACAGAGAAACCCTGTCTGGGAAAAACAAAACAAAACTAAAGGTGTATCCTGTGGAGACAAAGAAGATAAACAAATATTAGTTGTTGATATAAAATATATCTCCTTTAGTAGGATGTGGAAGAGGAAAGTCACACAGATTCCAGTAAGGTTATATCAGGAAACTTCCAATAGTGAGGCTGAGCACACACTTCCTTACCCCTCTCACCAGCAGGACATCCTAACAGTGTGCTCCGCGCTGAAACACAGAGGAGCTAGCCACTACACCACCATCTTCCTTCCTGTTCTTTCTCTTCTTCAGATACCACTTGAAAGATGTCATTGTAGGGAAAATATATTTCCTGCTGGTGAGAATCAAGATCAAGCACATGGAGATAGACATCATCAAACGGGAGACGACAGGCACGGGTCCCAATGTGTACCATGAGAACGACACAATAGCCAAGTATGAGATCATGGACGGGGCGCCGGTCCGAGGTGAGCCTCCTGGCCCAGGGCCACTGTCACTTTGCTCCCAGGCCACGTGCTCAGTCACAGCATTGGGGAAGGGCTCAAATTTTGAAGTAAAATATCTTTTTTATTTTATCTATTTATTTTATTTATTTTTGAGACAAGGTCTTACTGTGCAGCCCAGGTTAGTGAGGATGCATGGGCGATCCCAGCACTCAGGTGTGTGTGGGGGTGGGGGGAGGTGAGTCCATGGAGCTTCTGCTTCCTACCCACCTGCAGCTCCAGGAGCCCCCACTGACCTTTCACATATACTTGGGACTTCATTCAGTTGGCCTGCCTGCACCTTAGTAGGTGGAGGCAGGAGGATCAGGAGTTCAACCTCATCCTTGGCTGGAGTGTTTAAGGCCTCCTACTTAGGCTTCATGAGACCCTACATATCAAAACACAAATTGAAAACTGTGTTAAGATTTATTTGGATATTGAATTGCTCTTTCTCTTGGCATTTGGACATGTTTTGTGGCTGAGGGCAAGAGGTCCATCCATCACTGTCATTATTACGTAGTTCTAGCTACAGTAAAGGGATTCTCTCTAGGAACTCACTTCTCTGCCAGGAGAGTGCATGGCTAGATGGCTGGTAGTACATTCCCATGGGCGTTCCACGAGGAAGGAAGATGTCACATTGGGCAGTACATAGCACTGAAGACAACACATTCTTTTTTTTTTTTAAGATTTATTTATTATTATATGTAAGTACACTGTAGCTGTCTTCAGACCAGAAGAGGGCGTCAGAACTTGTTACAGATGGTTGTGAGCCACCATGTGGTTGCTGGGATTTAAACTCAGGACCTTCAGAATAGCAGTCAGTGCTTGACCACTGAGCCATCTCTTCAGCCCTGAGACAACAGATTCTTGAGTGTTTACTCTATCAGACCCTTGAGAGTGTTGGAACCCAGCTGTCTTAACTCTGATGTTCCATTTTGACTAGTTGTGTAAGTAGAGCCAACTGTCATTTTTGCTGTGCAAATGAAATGGGGCACAGAAGAGCAGATAATTAAAAATCCATTTATATTTAGCTTAAGGTTGGCCTTTCTCAGTAGAACTGCTGCCCTCATTTTGTTCCTCTTATTAGACTGTGATAGGACCTATAAAATATGTCCCTGGATTCTCTGTTTTCCCAGTGAAAGCTATAGATGCATTCAGAAGTAAACTGGCAACTGGAAAACAGCATCCAGGATGAGTTTTCTGTATTCTAGGCTACTTTACTGCAGATCACTGCTGGAGTGGAGATGCATTCTGAGTCCTGAATTAACTAGTTTCAAGGGAGGGATCCCTGTTGGAGAGATAGCTCAGTGGTTAGGAGCACTTAACTGCTTTTGTAGAGACATGAGTTTGGGTTCTAGCACTCAAATCAGGCAGCTCTGTCAGAATAACTCCAGCTTTCTTCTGGCTGCCCCAGATACCTGAGCATACATGTACAAACTCACATACAGATGCAAACATACATACCAATAAAAATAAATCTTTAAAAGAAAAACAATTTTAAAGAAAAAGAAACCCTGTAACTGATTTATTGGGTCACCAAATTTCAACACTTCGAAGGCTGAGGCAGGGGGATTGCTGTGAGTTCAAAGCCAGGCAGAACTACATAAAGATCACGTTTCAAATAAACAAGCCCCCACCCTCTTTCAAACAAGGCACATTGCACCTTGGTGCCTAATGGTTTCTCTATGCTATTCTGCGTTTTTCACTGCTTCCTGCAATGGGAGGGTGTGTTCAGAAATCACATATTGGAGTGGAGCTAGATAGTCATATTTACTTCAGGAGACTACTGAGAAGCAGAGGCCTCTGCTCCATCTCCTTGCCTTGCTCACTGGGCCAGAATGGGTGCTGTACGATGACAGTGCCTCTTGTGTCCTGTGCCCTCACCTTTGCCTGTCCCTTACAGGTGAGTCCATCCCTATCAGGCTCTTCCTGGCAGGGTATGAGCTCACGCCCACCATGCGGGACATAAATAAGAAGTTCTCTGTGCGCTATTACCTCAACTTGGTGCTGATAGACGAGGAGGAACGGCGCTACTTCAAGCAGCAGGTGGGTGCCTCCTCCAGGACCCTGGGTCCCCTTGGGCACAACACAGAAAGGCCACTGTTCCCACAGAGGGCCATCTTGATCCTTAAACCAAAATGCTAAAAGAAAACAGTCAAGCCTTTATCCTTGTTATTTTACCAAGAGGGACTGCCTAGGCCCCTCCAGCAGGAGTACACGTTCCCAGCCGATACCCAGGATCTGCTTTCCCAGGGTAACCCCCACTTTTGTGGCTCCCACAGGAACATGGGTATTAGCAGCCATTGCTTTGGTGAGAGATGAGCAAAGGAAGTTATTCCTGGAGATTCCCTGGGACTAAGGTGGGAATCCCTGAGAAAAGCACCCCTGAGCCTCTCGCAAGTATCATATTGCCCCTTCTTCCAACTCTGTAGGAAGTGGTGTTGTGGCGGAAGGGTGACATCGTACGGAAGAGCATGTCCCACCAGGCAGCCATCGCTTCACAGCGCTTCGAGGGCACAACCTCCCTGGGTGAGGTGCGGACCCCTGGCCAACTGTCTGACAACAACAGCAGGCAGTAGGCCCCTGGGGCCAAGAAGTCACTGGGCTTCCACCACAGAGCCCCATCTACCAAGTCCCAGGCACTGGGGAGGGGAGGATGGTGTGAGGTTCAACTGGCTGTTACTTGCAACCTTGGAAACAAATCATGTTTTTTACTTAAATTCTTTTCTCTGAAGAACCTAAGGGGCTTGGGTTGGGCAGCAGTCTCCCTGGAATTCTGCAGCCTAGGTAGGGGATAAGGAGAGGAAACATTCTGGACGCTAGTCTCTTCGTTGGGAATGAGCTGTGTGTCAAGGCTGGCTCAAGCCTAAAGCAGAGTTGAGAGCACACATCTTTGGCTCCAGGTTCTCTGGGCTTCCTGATGCAGAAGCTGAGTGTGTCCCTGGCATTAACCTGCCAGCAGGGCTCTGGGTAGTCATGTCTTATACTCCCTTCAACTGTCCTGAGGTAGTGGCAGAAGTGGTTGGGCCTGTCTCATCTAAGTTGGAAGAAGATTCAAGATCAGGAAGCTACCTCTCTGGGTGTCCGGGACGTGGTGCTCTGAAGTTTCTATGGTCATCTCTGGCCTCTCACTACTGGGACAAGAGCCTTCTCTTCTCCATCTTCTCTAGCTTGTCAGGAACTATACAGGAGCAGAAGCTTAGGGAAGGGTTTGTGTCTGACAGTCCTCTCACTTGTGAGAAATAGGCGCAGAGAAGCCCTGATGCAGTGTCACACATGGATGACAAGGGGCTAAGCTATGTTTCTCGAGGGGGAAAACATCAGGCAAGGCATCTGCCTTCACCACATGACTCCACTTGGCAGCCCAGTGTCTGGGTTGTTCTAGGGAATTATTTTAAGTTTTCCAACAAGCCCCAAGCAGATGGTCTATTTCCTTTAGCCTAGATCCCTAGAAGAGGCTGGGATCCATTTGCCCCCCTGAAGCAGTCTATCCTTACTCCCTGTCTTCTGCTTGGTTTCTGGAACTGGGCTTGGTTTCAGGCATGTACAAGTTTTGTTCTTACTCCCACCCACCCCTTTCATCCCACTATCGACAAATTAAGGGAGGAAGGGCCTCTGCACAGGGTTCTGCTACTGTGACTTCAGAATAATTCTGCTTGCCAAATGACAACTATTCACCAACTCACTGATTCAAGTTTAGGACCACTGTTTTGTTTTGGATTTAAAAACAAAATAGGAAAACTCTGATAGATGCTGTTATACTAGAGAAGAGGCAGTTCTTCCTCCTGCTTTGCTTGGCCTGCAAGTAGAGAAGGGGTTGACTGTCTTTTCTACCTCGTCTGGAAATGACTAGAATTACCATCTGATGGCCACCCTCCCCTGTCTGAGAAAGATCAAGTGGACCTGATAGTCAACAAGTACAGTATTCGCTGGTCTGTGTTCTTTGTAATTTGGAAAGTAAAGGATTTGTTCCTGTGTCATCTTTCAGTTTGTATACAAAATGGGGACTCTTGCAATCTCTGGCTTTGACAGGGCAGGGCTGATGGATGAAAGACTCGGAATGACTGGGGGTAGCAGAGCTAAGGAAAGTAAAGTTTTCTCCATGCCCAACCCCAGGTTTAGGTGTGACATACTATCCCCATGGGAACAGGTTCACCCATCCAGCTGTCCTTGGCTATCAAGGCCGGGCCTTAGCAAATGAGGGAGGTGGGTTCTGTGCTCTTGCCTTTTTCAGGGTATGAGACTAGACTCTGCTGTGCCTCCTTTTAATATCTTATTAAAACGCATTTGTCAATTTCTCTGCTCCCAGCTGACAACAAAATCATTTTCCAACTTTGCTAACATCATAAGCCTTTCTTCTGGGAGAACTAGAAGGTAGAATGTGCTGTTTCTCTCAGGAGCTGTGCACAAGCCAAGTCTTGTTTTCTCTGCCTCTGCCCCCGTTCTCTTTTCTCTGCCAACTGTGAAAGTATGGGGAGGCTGCCATCCCTGTCCTTTAAGTTCCCAAACCTGGAGTGCATAGGTACTAAACCAAGCAGTACAACTTGTAATTAAGAAGCTGCAGTGTTTACATGTTTCTTAATGTGTTGTCTTTTCAATGGCTGTATTTTAAAAGAACATTTGTTTTAACGATGTCTCTAATTAAAGAAAGCCCTGTGGCTTTGGAGGCATTGTGCCCATGGTCCACCAGATTCTGTGGTCTTTCCTTCTTGACACTGTCTCATCTCTGACACAGTATGCAGCATGACTTCAACACTGCCTTCTTTTTCAATGGATGGTAAACAGTAATGAACACTGTATTAACCATGCATTATATACAAACATGGCCCAGTTCAGGTTGGTCTGGCACTTTTCCTTAAACCCCCCCATGCTTTCCACTTTGGTGGGACAAGGAAGACCAAAAGTAGTAGCATGGAAAATCAAGACGTAGGTTCACTGGGCGTTCAGGAAACAAGGGACTCAGTCCTACATTTTGCTATTTACTGCATAACTACAATGGTAGGGGCAGGTATGAGTAGAGGTGCCTACATCTTCTAGCTGACCAAAGGAACCAGGCTTGGAGATAAGAGACTTCCAATGGAGGAGCCCTCCACACCCGATACAAGTTTAGAAGAAAACACTTCCAACCTTGTTAAATCTTTTATTGGGAAAATTAACAAACCACCCATGTACATGATCCCAGGTAGATAAAGTAAGCTTTCTCCTTCTGTCTTATAAAATCTTGGCTTGTTCATTCCATCAGTAGAGCCTTCTGATTAACTTGGTTCTGTTTCCTCCAGGCTCAAAATAAATTCAAACTCTTCTACAAAAAAGGAATTGGGGGTGAGACTTAGGTGTTTATCATCTCCTGCATAGGGAAATTGAAGGGCAGCGGGCAGTCGTCCACTAAAAAACTGGAATATCTGGTACTGGGTATATAACAATGAACAATGTAGCACACAGCCTTCTTGTGGGTGGCTCCAGTGAGGGCAACAACTCTCCATATTAGGTCTTACCTTGAGTCAGAGGCTGAACTGAAAGTCTCTGGCGGGTGAAGAGAGTCATGCTTTTTAAGGGGCCACCAGTAGCTTTGTGGGCTTGGTGATGGGTTTTAAGCTCATCCAGGGGGATGAAGCGCTTCATCATCCGAACAAACTGTACATCTACCTATTGGACAGCGTTTGAAGGGAACAAAACCCAGTTTAGCTAGATGCCCAATCTGAAGGGATAGGTCCAGTATGTTGCCTAGCTTGTCCTTGAATCCCTGTCTCTGAACCAGTTTTCAAGCCTCAGCCCACTGAGTAGTTAGGACTATAGTCTTGCTTCTGTGCCCACAGAGAGTTTTTGCTTTTTGCAGGAGGTGCCTGGTATTATCGCTGCCAAAATTCTATTTTAATATCCCAATTCAGCAAAACTTCATCTAGCAGAGAGCTGGTGTGCTCCTTGACCTAACAGTATCCCACACTCTTCCTCCTCTTGTCCACTCTGCCCTATGAAACAAGAACACATATTACCATCGACCATTTAGGGCTGTCCTCTTTGCTGGATGGGTCATAATGGGGATTACTTTTCTCAAACTGTGTATGGTCTGGGTAAGCCTCCTTTACAATCTGAAAATAAAAAAATCCAAATCCAGTCATTTTAGCTCCCTGCCCAAGTTTTTTAATTAATGATTTATTCATTTTTATATATGTGAGTACACTGTTGCTCTCTTCAAACACACCAGAAGAGGGCATCAGATCCCATTACAGATGGTCCTGAACCACCATGTGGTTGCTGGAAATTGAACTCAGGACCCCTGGAAGAATAGCCTGTGCTCTTAACTGCTGAGCCATCTCATCAGCTCCTGCTCAAATTTTAATATACATCTAACTCAAACTTCCTCTCCTTCCCATTCTAACCATTTTCCCTTGCCATAGAGACAGCTAGTACTCTGGAAATAACAGCCTATGCAAGTATAGCTAGGAAGGAAATCTGGTTTTACAAGGTTTCACAGTCATGTTCTAAAACTAAATAATAAGTTACTGTTGGAAACTTGTTTTTATTTTCTCCCAACTCCACACACAGTTTTATCCTGAAACTCTTAGTGAAGAGGAGCTACCTGATAGAAACCTCAGATAGTGAGGATTAGTAGGGCCAGAAATGACCGCCGTCCTATTCTAACCTGTCATACTGATGATGGTCAGGGCACTTTTCCTCACTGGCCCTGACAGGCAGTGTGAGGTCAAGCTGTAGGCCTTTCACAAATAAATCTCCAAAGGGAGGAATGCAGGCTCCAATGTGTGTGTCTAACCTTTATGAGGCCAACGATGCCTGGCTGTTTGCAGTTGCTATGGTAGAAGAAGGCTTCATCCTCCAATTTCATGGCCCTGAGGAAGTTCCGAGCCTGTGGCAAAGAAAAAACAAGGGCTACCCACTAAACAGCTGAGAAGAAAGCAAGTCTGTTGATATTAGATGTTTATTTCTGTTTTGCAGCTTCTCTCTGATTCATAATGACGTCTGTTCCTTTGTTCAGAGTCCTAGCCTTGTTCCAGGACACTAGCCAGAACCAAGCCACTTGCAGACTGCATGCTGTCACAGTGATTATGAAATTTCTGAAAACATTTTTAGATAGAGTTCAGGGAAAAGTAGTGTTGGCTAAAAGGCCCTGCTCCTGCAGACTAGTGGAGGAGGCAGGCATGTGTCCTACTGTTGGCGGCTCCAGGGTTCCTCCTGCCCCTTGTTTCCTTACCTGATAGTTGCGAACTCCGTCCCAGCAAGCTGTCTGCTTGGGCTGTGCTTTGAGATCCTCGATGCTGAACTAGGCAAAGAAAATCAAAGTCATTCGTTACTAAAAAGTCACTGACCCATCGGTAAGCTTCTATGGAAACAAGAAGTTCTCGCCTTAATCTTGAAAAGTGCTACAGGCTGTAAAGGAGCTAGGCAGGTTACTAGAAATTAGTTCCAGGGAGTCATTGGTGGGTTTTGTATTATGATCTTTGCTAATTAAGATGATTAGTTGAATGGATAATCAGGATAATAAAAGTCAGCTGGTTCCCTGTGTTTCACTTAATAAAGTATCATAATTCTCTAATATTTCTATTTTTCTCATGCTAGCACTAAAATCAGCTTCTATTCATTACCTAAATACATGGCCACACTTGTCAGAGAGACAACTAGTCATCTAGTAAGAAAAACCAACCAACCAAGCAGGGCCAGGTATGTGGTACACTCCTGTATTCCAGCCCTCCTAAACCTGGGAGGAAAGGAGGATCTTAAATTTAAGGGGCAACCTGGGCTACTTCAAAAGTTAAGAGGCCAGCTTGGGCTATATAGTTAGATTATATTGACACTGGGAAACTGAACCAAATGCCTGATTTTATAAATAAAGTTTTACCTTTTAAGGTGTTGTGTGTGGCTACTTTGTTGTTACAGGGACAGAGCTGCAACAGACTATAAAACCCATAAACCTCTCTGGCTGGTTACAGAAAGTCTGCCAACCCTTGCTTAATAGGAAATCCACAAACCATACAGGCTGGGCATGTGTTTTTTTGGTTTTTTTGGTTTGTTTTGTTTTTAAATCTCTCATATATTAGATTCTAACTGTAGTTCCCCTCCACCCCACCTCTGCCTCCCCTCAGAAAAGAGCAGGCTTCCGAGGAATGTCAAACACACACCACAGCTCAACAAGCTACAATAAGACCAGGGCATGCCTATTCTTAACATCTGAAATCCAAAATACTCTGGAATATTCTAATATTCAAAAATCTTGTATTCTGTTAAAGCATTAGACTGGGGTGGGGCTTAGGGGTATTCACATTTAAAATCTACAACACTTCTTTTCTGGTCCCAGGAATTTTGGATAAGGGCTATCCAACCATAGGTTAGTGACAGTAATGCCAACTCTCCATTTTTAACCTTTTCCTTAGAGAGAAGCTGCTGTCTGAATTCTGTGATAAACCACAGTCACTCTTCTTTTAGGAGCAGTTATCTGTGTGTATGATGTGTGGTCAGAGCACAGCTTTCAGAAGTTGGCTCTCCCTTCACTGTGGGTTTAAGTAAGTACCTTAACCCACCTACCCGTCTCACCAGCATGATTGAATATAGGTCTAGCCTCACCTTCATGTCTATACCTTTCTCTAGCCGGCTTTCTGGTTCTGACTTCATCAGCCAGTAGTTGCTTAAAGTCTCGCCACCGTTTTTAAAGGTTGTAGTCTTCTCAAGGCTAGAGTTCACTAGCTTAACTGATGTGCTTTCTGAGTTTTCAGTTTTAATACGTTTTCCAGATAGCTTCTTCTTATCTGCAGTAGGAAAACAAAGGAAAATACTTGTCACCAAGCTGAGAGGCAATGTTCCATTGTGAAAAAAAAACCTTACTCTGTCAAACCTAGACTCAAAGCTTAGACTCTATAAAACATTAGCTGCAGCACCACAGTCCCATAGAGAAGTCCGCCTTGTACAGTAAGTACCTTAACCCACCTACCCGTCTCACCAGCATGACTGGATATAGGTCTAGCCTCACTTTCATGTGTATACCTTTCTCTAGTCTTACCTTCTCTATAAAGACTGGACAATATCTACATGTCAGGGGCTCAAAAGTGACATCTTCTTGACACAACATGACCATTGAAACCATCAGCTCACATCAACTGCAGGTACCTGTACTGGGCCCACACAAGACTGATCCTATTAACAGTCATTTATGAATGGGGGAGGAGCTCATGGGGTACTATCTCTACTGCTAAAACTATTGCCTACTGATATCTTCCAGGAGAGGGGGAGTTGCTGTCTTGAATTTTGTAACCACTGCGAAGCCCATCAGCCTCTAATAGACAGCTCCCATGGCTTCATAGATGGTTAAACTTAGTAGGTCACAAAGCAAAATTAATAGATGCTAGTGTGGTTTGTAGGTCAGACATGTAGGATATAGGTATAGTAGAGAGATAGGAGAGGGTGGGAGAAGAGTGTTCTTGGGACTATATACATAGCTCTGCTTAAGATTCCATAAAACTTGGGTTCAATTCCCAGTACCCACATGGCTCACAAGTGTCTAACTCCACTCCCAAGGGATCCAACACTATCTGGCCTCTGCAGGTACTGCATGAGCATGTTACATAGACATACATGCAGGTAAAACACCCATAATATAAAACAAAAGTAAACACTAAAACTTTTTTTTTCTTTCTTCTTTTGGGTTTTTGGAGTCAGGGTTTCTCTGTTTAGCCCTGGCTGGCCTTGAACTCAGAAATTCGCCTGCCTCTGCCTCCCAGAGTGCTGGGATTACAGGCATGCGCCACCACCGCCCAGTGACATTAAAACATTTTAAAAGCTGCTGGGCGGTAGTGGTATATGCCTTCAATCCCAGCATTTAGGAGGCAGAGGCAGAGGCAGAGGCAGAGGCAGAGATGGATCGATGAGTTTGAAGCCAGCCTAGTCTACAAAGCAAGTTCTAAGACAGCCTGAGCTACACAGAGAAATCCCATCCCCAAACCTAACCAACCAACCAAAAACCAATACTAACTTAAAAAAAAAAAGAGGCCTGTTTGCATTCTGTACATTTATGAAATTGTAAAATTTAATAAAAGAGAATAAAGAATGGTGGTTGTTTATTTTACTCAATGAGACAAAGAGGACCCTCATAGAGTTAAGATCAGAATACTGGTAGTAATCAGTACGTGTGCCCCACCTCAGTTCGGTGCCTTCAATAAGGCCATTCTTTCCAATGAGGAAATGAAGCACTATTTGAAATTGTTTCAATGATTATTTCACACAACTAGGGCTTAGGATATAAGTCCCATCATAAATGTTCAGAAAAATTAGCCATTATAATCATAATCAAGAGAAGTTTGAAAGAAGTCCAATCAGGACCATGTAGACATGGTTTAAAAAAAAAACAATAACTAGATTTTTCTTTGCTCCAATGGTGGGGACTGAGCCCGGTGTTTTACCTATGCTAGACCAGCAATCTATCACTAAGCTATTTTCCTACCCCATTTTTGTTTTGTTTTTACGATGAGACAGTCTCACTTAAGTCTCCAAGGCCAGCCTTCAGCTCACTCTGTAGTTGAGAAAAGCAATAACTTATAATTCTCCACCTCCTGGTTGACTTGGTTTATAGGTCTTTAGCATCAGCCCCAATTTCCCCACTTGTCAAGTAGTAATGATTGAACTTGGGGCCTCAAATATGCTACACAGTGTTCTACCACTGACCTACATCTCCAACCCTGAAAATTGGCTTTTACTAAGTGAATAAAAGAAAATGTGCCTGAGAGACAGCAATCACTCAACAAACACACCAGGTCCTAACCTTATTTTGGCAAACATGACATATGAGGTGTGCTGTCCATCTGAATAATGTGCTACTGATTGCAGTCAGATCACAACTATGAATTCAGTCACAGTTGTCACTTGAGTCTGTCTGAATCTACACTTAACTCTACTACCTCAGATTTTAGTTTGCAACTATATCAGTCTTCATTAAATATCATTATGGATGCCTGCCACTCTGATTAGCATATCTTAGCACAATTTCCCAGTTGTCTTTTTTTTTTTTTAAGATTTATTATATGTAAGTACACTGTAGCTGTCTTCAGACACACCAGAAGAGGGCATCAGATCTCATCTAGGATAGCCATGAGCCACCATATGGTTGTTGGGATTTGAACCCAAGACCTCTGGAAGAACAGTCAGTGCCCTTAGCGGCTGAGCCATCTCTCCAGCCCCTCCAGCTATCTTAAAAACAAGCATACTTAGACTCATAGGTTGGTGATGCCTTGTCTAGTTAAAAACAGAGAGGCTTCTTCAAGGCAGTAGATTGGAGGGGATATAGAGACCCACAGCCAAACATTTCTTGAGAGCCTAAATTGGGGTTTCCATTGAGTCCCCGCTCAGAGCAAGGGGAACCCTGAGGAAGAGGGGGCAATAGTCAGGATGAAGGACACTGGAACAATGGCCTACTGATTCAACTAAGCAGGGCTCATATGGGCTCAGAGCCTGAAGCAGCAGGTACAGTGCCTGCACGGTCCGCACCAAGTTCTCTGCGTGTGTTGTGGCTGTTAGCCCAGCTGTGGGAGCAGGTGCAGTGGACTCTCTTGCCTGCTCCTGGGACTTTTTTCCTCCAGTCGCACTGCCTTGCCCAGCCTCAGTGTGACAGCTGCCTTGTCTTAGTTTATCTTGTTTTGTCTTATTTGACTATCTTTTGGAGGCCTGCTTTTTTCTGAAGGGAGAAGAAGGGGGAGTGGATGGATTGGGGAGTCAGGGAACTGTGAGGAGTGGAGGGAAGGGAAACTGGTTGAGAGACACTGTATGAGAGAAGAATCTATTTTCAGTAAAAAACAAAACAGGCATATACATGTAACTAAATAATCACAATAATAGGTTGAAACCTGTCATTCCTAAAAGAGGCCCTTTCTGCCTGCCACTGCTTAATTTCTGAATTCATTTTTGAGAATGGAAAAACATGTTTTCTGAGTTCTACAATTTTGCTGGTGGAAAGGTCTCCCATTCTTTTTAAAACTGGGCTCAAATTCTGCTTCCCTCTCAAGGCCTTCCCTGTAAGCCCTCCTTGTCCCTGCTGCCACAACGCTGTCTTCAGGACCTTTTGCTCATACAGGTTTGTAGTTTCCCTCAGAGAAGGAACTGGATCTTATCTTCATTGTTTGCACCTTAATAGTCAATTAATTGCCTTTTTCTATTAAATTTTAACTGGCACAAAAAACAAGAATTGTAAGCATTTAATAAGCACCAGCTGCCATATGGCGTGTCCATACATATATATACATTAATAATCGGTTTGAATATACTTTCTGAAGCACCTATTTATATTAAGGCAGGGTCTCAGAATTCTGTAGCCCAGGCTGGCCTCCAATTTGCAGCCACACTCCTTCCTGCCTCAGCTTCCCTTCACAAGCATTAGGATCACACATTTTTATTTGTTATAGAGCTGTGAGTCTCCTGCTATCCACCAGGCTGGCCTAGGACACGTACGATTACCGTGATGACAGCCATGAGCTGTCAGATTTGGCTCTATTGTTCCTACAGGGCACTGCCAGCAGCAGCAGGAAACACAGCCCACTGCAGCCTCCAACCAACTGAGTTTAACTCCCAACCTGGGATTCTTCAACCACCCGATAGGATTTCAAAGAGAATGAAGCCAAATCCGAGTTTAAGATTTTAAGCTGGGTGTGTTGGCTCATGACTTTAATCACAGAAGTTTAGAGCCTAAGACTCTTAAGAGACGTGCTGCACATTCAAGGCCAGACTAGGCTACAGTCTCGAAACAGGAAAGGGGTTTAACATAAAAATTGAGCTCCAGCATTAAGAGGCCAGATGGCGGTGCTTCAGCTGGTAGAGGCACTTACTGCCAAGCCAGAGGACCAGACTTCCATCCCCTCAGGCACATATGATAACAGAATCCACTGCACTGTCCCAAGGGCCGTGGCACAAACCCAGAAAAACTGATAAAACACAAGATAAGGCCAAGGGGAGAAGTCCTAGCGCACACAAGCATAGCTGCAGTCAGTGCCCAAACAACTATGTCTAGGATTTGGTAGTCTCTGAAGTTACATAGTTCAGGAAGTTTAAGGGTAAGTAAAAATGGTTTTGGTGACTTAAAAAAACCTATAACCAAAGCACTTGGGAGCACGGACAGAAGGATCAGGAATTCAGGTCAGCCTCAGAGACTTAGCAATTACAAATTGACAGGCCAAGAAGTTAAAGACCTAGGGAAAGAAAACTGTGTGAAAGGTGGGGTTTCCTGTGGTCCAGGCTGGCCACACACTCTCCATGTAGTCAAGGAAGATCTGGAATCCTATCTGGTCTCCCTTTCCCCGTCCAGCTTTCGGCCTGTTTACATTTCACATGAAACCAGGCATGACTTTCTGCGTCTGACTTACTGCACTCAATGATTTAAGGGTTGTCCAGGTGGAAGGCCTAAGGACCCAAGTTCAACCCCTGAGATGATGCACATGGTGATAAAGGGGGTTTAGTCCTTTGAGTTATCCTCGGATCAGTGCGTGTGCGCGTTCCCACATACCGTACAAAGGTAAATAAATGTAATTTAAAAAATTAGTCTGTTTTCACCCATGTTGTAAAGGATATTTTATTCTCTCTCTCTCTCTCTCTCTCTCTCTCTCACACACACACACACACACACATACACACACACACACACACACTTTGGAGACCGGTTCCTACTTCTGTAGTACTCACGTAATACCAGTTCAATACTTTCTTTTTTTTGGATTTGTTTTTTTTTTGTTTGTTTGTTTGTTTGTTTTTTGTTTTTTTTTTTTTGTTTTTGTTTTTTTTGTTTTTTTGAGACAGGGTTCCTCTGTGTAGCCCTGGCTGTCCTGGAACTCACTCTGTAGACCAGGCTGGCCTTGAACTCAGAAATCCGCCTGCCTCTGCCTCCCAAGTGCTGGGATTACAGGCGTGTGTGCCCCACCACCGCCCGGCAGTTCAATACTTTCTTGAACCCAAGGCAATCCTCCTGCCTCAGTCTCCCACACGTATGGGCCACCACAGTTCTGTACATGTACACAGTGCTTAATAGCTGTTCTTTGAATGGACAAATAAGTGGAAGGGGCTAAAAGTGGAAGGTTTGGCAGAAAGAGTAAAGATGACCATAAGTAACACCCCCCCCCCCCCGCCCCAAGTCTCCAAATCAGGGAGTGGAAAAAGTAAATAATGCACGCCCTACGGAAACGTTCTTTCCGTGCTGCCTTTTGCAGCGTGGGTGCAGCTCACCTGGACCAGCAGTCCCAATCTGCCTCTTGCGGGGTCTCGCCATGGCCTCTCTGTAGGAGGCTGAAGCTAACCGGACGTGTAAGAAGCAGCTCTTGTCTTCCAAAACCTGTACGGTGCAAGATGGAGGCAAGAAAGCCTAAAAGGCCTGGGACTTAAGAAGAAAAGTTATGATTAAGCCATTCTAATCCTTCTCTCGTTATCAGTGCCCTTTCCTTCTCGCATAATCTACCCCTAAATTCTCCTCAGCCCCTTCCTAATTCGGCTCCACCCACCACCATTTATTCAACACACCACCCAGACTCCTGAAGCTCTGCCAGCCTAATCTTCAGAGAGCCTTGAGGCGACTGGCGTGCCCGGTCGGGTTTAGTAGAAGACGGGTCTCAGAGGCGCCGCCCCAACGATCTCTGGGAACTGTAGTTTTAGAACGCCAATAGTGCTGCTGGAGCCCAAGCTTCAAAGGTTTGATGGACTACAACTCCCAGAGTCTCACGGGGGAGGGTCGCGAACTGCAAGTTCTGGCCTGGGCTAAAAGGCCTGGAGTCTGAGACTGGAAGTTTCCATGGCGATGTTGCGGTCCGGCTTCCAGCGCTTTGGCTGTCTGCGCGCCGCACTCAAGTCCCTGGCTCAGACCGACCGCCGGAGCATCACCTTCTGCATCGATCGTAAGGCTCGTCTAGGCGAGGGGAGAGTGGGACTTCGGTGGGCATCTGTGCGGGCCTCAGTTTCCAGCCTCTTGGTGACTCTGGGCTTCGTCTGGCACACTGATTCCCCCCCTCAGGCCCAGTACTCGGGTTCCTTGACGGACTCACTTCATCCTGACTCTGCCCGTCCCGGTCCCACTTCTCTCTCCCCAAGCAACCCTGTTCCACGAACTGGCTTAATCCCATAACCCAGGATCTGCTCTCGGGACCCGCTCTGTGTGGTCCCAGTGACCAGCACTCAGTCCGGTCCAGTTGCCTATCCCCCGCCCCCGCCCATGCTTTCCAAAGGTGAAGGAACTTGTGACTTTGGAGGATTGAAATCGTAGCAATAAATTTCTAAGTTAGAGAGAACTAAGTATGTGGGCGATGGTAGAGATAGACGAAAAGCTCCAGGTAATACCATATGTTATGCCCACAAGTATAGATTTCATAATTTATAAACAGATAACACTCATACTGTAGAAACTGCTGCAAGAAAAAGAAAGATGATTGCGATTGAGAAACCCTATCTGAGATTACAAACTGATTGTTTAGAGAACCTGGCAGAAAACTTGCATGTAACTGGGAGTGTTTGCCACCCATGCAAACCAAGCCAATTTTTGAGATTTGTCAATCACTTAAAATACCAAACCAAAATCAAAACAAAACAAAAACCAGAACCACCTTTTCTTCTGAAACAATTAAAATAATAATTTTAAAATTTATTTTAAATAAGTATCCATTGCTTATGGCAGCACAACTTTGACAGTTGAGAACATTTATAAAGTACATTGAGGCATAGACTTTTTTTGTAGAAAACCTGAGACAGTTTTAAAAGTTACTGCCCTACTTAGGCACAGAACTGGGTAAACAGGGTAGCATGGGTTGATTCTAAAGTTAGGAAAGAGTTTGTCCCAATAACAAATGAACGATACAATGTATTTTCCCAATAGATTGTTGTTTTGACTTGGGCAACTAAGATATGTGAGACAGGCTTTATTTGTGTGGCGGTGACAGTTCTGGAACTAGCTCTGTAGACCAGGGTGACCTTGAACTCAAGAGAGATCACCCCTGCCGCTGTCTTCCAAGTACTGGGATTAAAGGCAAGGCTGCACCACCAGCATTCATCTAGCGCACTTTCAAGGTTTTTAACGAAATGTTGAGGCTGGGGGACCTAGCTCAATCAGTTTGAATGCTTGCCCAGCATTTTCATTCATGAAGCCCTGGATTCCATCCCCAATATTGACTCAGCCTGCCATGCCTGCCTTGGTGGCATGTGCCTAAAATTACAGCACCTATGTGGATGCTAGAGGATCATTCTTCAGTGACGCAGAAAGATGGAGGCCAACCCAGACTACATGAGATTCTGTCTTTATAACAAAACATTATTTTTCCATTGTTCAAGATACTTCTCTACTTATAGACTTGTGTGCCACGGGAGTGGGTGGGCTGGGGTGCTTAGTTGTGTAGTAAACATTAATTGGGGATTTCTAACCCACCTTAGATCATTTAGTTCCTAAATAAATGACACAAAACCTTTATGTTTATAATAAACCTTAAAAGCACTAGAGCTGGGCAGGTATTAACCTTCCCTGCTATTTTGTCTGCTTGTCTGTCAATAACCTCAAGATAAGGTTTTGCCTGGGCTGCTCCAGTTCCAACAGGCTGGCCCTCATGGTCATAGGCTCACAGTCCACCTACCTCATAGGCTTTCTTCCTTTCTCTCCTAGCTCCCTCTCTTTCCCTCCTCATCTGTGCCTCAAACCCCAAGCCTGGGAACCCTGGAACTGAAGCAATGCTTACCTCTCTTCTGCCCAGCTGTAGGCATCTTTATTCAACCAATAGCTTTAAATTAAGGAACAAGGTTAGCAAAACAAAAGCTAGCATACCTGAGAGAAGAATTCTTTTGAGGCAACTAGACCTTGGGATACATAATTTAGCATTGCAATGTTGGGGTCCAGGAGTCATCCCACAAACCACACGGAATACCAATCCCAGTCAGACAGGGATAGATTATTGAACACACACCTAAAGACTGATTGATCAGGGCAGGAGCTGAAAGCTTCATTCTTGTGCATTGTCCAGGGTCAGCTGCAGATGCAGGTGGGCTGCAGATGCAGGGTGGGCACCCGGGTGGTTGGCCTTTTCCCAAGGTTTTTAGTAGTTTAGACATGATAGTCCAGACTAACCTTTATCTAGCTTGACTCTGAATCATAGTTGGGAAATCTAGATTGGCTCTGAGTGAGGACCAGGGCAAGAGAATTTCCAAGAAGACTTATAAATCTGTGTGGTAGTTTGAATACACTTGGCCAATGGGAAGTGCTACTAGTAGAAGGCGTGGCCTTATTGGAGGAAGTATGTCACAGTGGAGGTGGGCTTTGAGAGCTCCTCAAATGCTTGTGTTCATGCTTTGAACTCTGCCCTTAGGGTCTTATTGTTTTCTGGGAATTGGGGTGTTTTTGCTTAGACAATATAATTTACTTTTGTTGTTTGCATTTTAGAGTCAGGGTGTCACTATGTACCCCAGCCTGTTCTAAGATTTGCTAGTGTAGTTCAGATGGACCTGGAATTCATGATCCTCAGCCTCCTCTCTAGTTCTGGGATTATAAACATGACATAGTGCTGGCTTCAG
Source organism: Apodemus sylvaticus (assembly GCF_947179515.1). NCBI lineage: Eukaryota > Metazoa > Chordata > Mammalia > Rodentia > Muridae > Apodemus > Apodemus sylvaticus. The sequence goes on from NC_067478.1 coordinate 106,292,960, forward strand.
TTTATTATTTAACTTGCTATCCATTTCTTTTCTTTACATAATGCTTTTCTTTTGTTGATCATTTTCTTTTCTGAATATCAAATGTAATTGTTATATAAGAAGAATTTGTGGCTACGTTGTATTTACTATATGCTGACTACATATAACTTATATAAAACTACTCTTCTAAAAATGAAATTTTAAAACTTTTAAGTCTTTGGTTACTTGAACTGTTTGTCTTAGGAAGTATCCTTTTACTTTGTTGTAATAAAATAAAGATTTATTAATACATATTAAAGCTGGACATAGTTACTTATATCTGTAATCCTAGCATTTGGAAATCTTAGGTGAAATATTACCTCAAGTTTAAAGCCAACCTGAACCACGTAATAAATTGCAGGCCAGCTTGAAAAGTCTCAAAAACTAAAACCAAACCATAGACTCTGTATTGAACTCTTGATAGAAGTAAAACTTTGCAGCACTTCTTTATGGCTTAAGGTCTTTGAATTATTACCATTTAAAACGTGCACACATGTTCATGTCTGCGTGTATACCATGTTCATCTTAGTAACACCAGCACTGCCACACAGTTGATGCTCGATGAATATTTGTTGGGTGCAATGGTACTGGTGTTCAAACTTAGGGATTCGCTGTGGCTGGACAAATACCTACCAGTGAAGTATGGCTCAGCGCCATTTTGTTTGTTGTTTACTGCATGGGTTTTTTTTTTTTGCTTTTTGTTTTGTGTTTTCCTACAGTTATGAGTTTAAGCCAAGGCCTTAGGCATGCTGGGCAAGAGCGTTACCACTCAGCTGCATTCGCCCAGTTCTTTTGCACTTAAGCATTAAACTATGATCTGTAGCAGCAGCACTTGTACAAAGAAAGCATTAGAAATAGCCTGACCATTGCCCCAGTAAGAAAACCATGAATTTTTTTGTCCCACTCAATATTCCTAAGAGTGATTCCTTCAGGTTTCTGTTCTAGGTCTTTTAGGGGGTGATCTTGCTAGACTCCTCACAACCCTCCCCACTTTTATTACACCCCTTTTACCCCCTTCCCCCTCATATGCTTTTGAGGCAGGGTCTGACTATAGCCCTGCATATTCTGGAATTGTATATAGGCCACATTGGCTTCAGACTCAAAAGATTCCTGAATGAAGGGATTGAAGGTGTACACCACCGTGCTGGGATTCCCTTTTCATTAGGAGTGATGCCCAGATGTTCCCCAGAGGAGCAGACTTTGTCACCATCACTTGTGGAAGAGCCATGCATAGCCAGCAGGCACCACAGCAAATTATTGTCAAGAGTGGCTTGTACTTTTTCTTTAAGCCTTTATCCATACCACCTCAGATGTGCCCCATCTCTTCCTCTTAGTTTTTCTTCAGGATCCATTAGCATTATAATGACCAAAGTTTTAGCATTGAAGGCCCATCCCTTTACACCTGCCCCTCCCCCACCCTGAGCCTCACTGTATCCTGCTTTTTACTGGACCTCCAAATGTCGGCAGTATGCACTTGTTCCTTCCTTTGGTTTGCACCAGCACACCTGAGGTAGTGGTTCTCACAGTAAAAGAGAAAGGAATGTGGCTAGTATAGGCCTGTCTAGTCATTTATGAGTTGCTGGTTCTACTTCAGTGCTCTGGCTTCTGGAATTCATTCTGTCTTCTTTTCCAGTCTTAAAATGTCATTACTTTTTCACAGTTTTGCCTAAGTTCTTTGCTTTTAGTGTCTACCTTGTCTCTGGAAATCTGCTTCATCTTAAAAGGTATGGACAATACTCTAGGCTTTCCTGACAATCTTGTTTTCCAATTCAGTCCTACCTTCCTTACTGAGTGTTTGTAAAAAACATTCCTTTGAGAATGTTTGTAAAAAAAAAAAAAAAAAAAAAAAAAATTCTGTGTTTTCCTGCTAGGGGACCAGGTTACTTATGTTGTGTAGGTGGGTAGCATCCCCTACCATTTCCTCTGCAGAGATTCTATTACAGTGGAGGCTTTGTATATTTTAGGAGTTTCTAGAAACATTTCCCATCCATCTATCCTTCTTGACAGCATCACTTTGCCAGTTCATTCTCTTAAGTTTCATTTATCTCAGTCCAAGGAATGAAGCAGTTACTGAGTCGTATCATAGTGGTTTAGACAGAAAACTTTCTAAGAATTCAACTTCTCTGTTGGGGTCTTAACTGTGTTTCATCATAAGAAAAGTTGGGGTTTTTTTGTTTTCGTTTTTGTTTTTTTGTTATTTTTTTGTTTGTTTTTTAAATCAGTGTTATCTACAAGTTGTGCACCTATATTATTCCATTGCATCCTTGGTTGGAAAGTAAGCCAATGTATACAGATTATGATTTCTCAATTGATGTTATAAAGTGAATGTGTTGGAGGAAACAGTGGCTGCTGCCAAATATGCAGAGAGAGGATGGGAATTTTCCAAGGAATTTTTGCAGAAAAGCTAAGACAGCCCTTAAGAACACATGGCACGTGAGAGCAACTGCTTTTCTTTTTTTCTTTTTGGTTTTGTTTTGTGTTGCTAAGCTTGAACAGTGACCTCACCTCAGCAACACTTTGCTTTGGGTTGTATCTCCAGCCCTTCATTTAAAGAAACAACACGGATTTATGAGGAAGAAGAGAGAAACAATTTTGAAAAGCCAGTTGACCTACTTGGAATCAAAAGAAGACTGGTGGGCTAGCAAGATGACTTAGTGACCTGCCACTGAGTTCAGTCCCCAGAACCCATTCTTAAAAGTTGTCCTCTGACCTCCACATGCATATCACACACACACACACACACACACACACACACACACACACACGGAGGTGGTGGGGGAGAGACAGATTAAATAAATAAAATCACTTGTTTTGAAAGGAATAGTGATGGAGTTTGGTGAGTTGGTATTTTTATGCATCATGCTCTTCCCAGAAATGGTTCATAACATGGCAGAGTGGGATCAGAAGGTAGGTGTGTTTTTGTGGCTAGATGTTTCAACAACCTCTTTATGCATCCTGGGTTTCCCCCTTGTGCTCCCTGAGGCTTCTACCTATTAGCTATAACTCTGTGTTACCAACGAACCAAGGAAGAGATGTCTGGAAGTAGCTATGTTTTACCTTAGGGTACTATGGGTAAGTGCTAGAACGATCCCTTCTCCACCTGGAAAACTAGTAATGATCCTAGCTTAGCACTAGGATAGCAGAGGCAGGATGGTCAGGAGTCCAAGCCAGCCTGGACTAGATTATAAGACCCTATCTCAAAAACAAAAACAATGGTACACATAGTATGTGGCACCATTCTCTTACTGTTTTCTAGGAAGTGCTTTAGTAGGTCCACCTCAGCTTTGAGGTGCTCCTTATTAGTGAAACTCTTCTCTCATTTCCATCCTAGAATTGAATATGTCTGGTCCTGTTCACAGCTTCCTTGGGGCTAAATGAAGAACAGAAAGAATTTCAGAAAGTGGCCTTTGACTTTGCTGCTCGGGAAATGGCTCCCAATATGGCGGAGTGGGATCAGAAGGTAGGAGTGTTGCTGTGGCTAGATGTTCCAACAAATGCTCCACACAATGACTTATCCCCCTCTCTTTACAGTCCTAACTGCTCAGTTCTGCTCATCACCCACCAACTCTTACTGCAAGGTGGAGACTGGTGGTAGATGTGCTAGATAGTTTTATGTGAGCTTGACAGGAACTGGAATCACGGACAGAAGGGAGCCTCCAATGAGAAAATGTTTCCATAAGATGGGGCTATAGTCAAGCCTGTAGGGCATTTTCTTAATTAGTGATTTATGAGGAAGGGCCCAGCCCATTATGGGTGGGGTCACCTCTGGACTGGTGGTTCTTAGTTCTATAAGAAAGCAAACTGAGCAAGCCAGTAAGCAGAACTCCTCCATGGCCTCTGCCTCAGCTTCTCCCTTGAGGTTTCTGGCCTCTTGAGGTTCTGCCCTCACTGCTTTTGATGGTGAGCTGTTGCATGGAAGCATTAGTGAAATAACCCTTTTCTCTCCAAGTTGCTTTTGGTCATTCTGTTTCATTACTAAGACAGTAGATGACTACTTTCCTGGAAGTCATTCCAGATATACAGGGACACCCCTTTTCTTATTTAATTGGACACATATTTAGACATACCTAAAATTAAAACAGTTCTATAGAAAAAATTTTGGAGAACATTTGTTAATCGATGCCACTATAAAATAACATGGGCTTCTGAAGCTAAGAGAATTCCTATAGTCTCCTGGGTGCAGACATCCTAATCCCTTCATTGTCCCCTCTAAAGGGAAATCTGTCTCAGAACTGGTCTCTGACCACTTGCTCTCTCGTCCATGTAGGAGCTGTTCCCCGTGGATGTGATGCGGAAGGCCGCACAGCTGGGATTTGGGGGGATCTATGTTCGAACAGATGTGGGTGGATCTGGACTGTCTCGCCTTGATACGTCTGTCATCTTTGAAGCCTTGGCCACAGGCTGCACCAGCACCACTGCCTATATAAGCATCCACAAGTGAGCATCCCCCACCTAAGAGCATGGTGAAGGGCTGGGCTCACACCGGATGTAGAGAAACTTCACTGAGAAAAAGATGAGTCACGGTGGGCTGATTACTTGGGAAAGTAAATTGTTAGTGGGACACAGTAGGTCTGGTACACAGTAGGTCTGCTGCTGCCTGTTGGATTTGCTTGTTGCCTTCTATGGTAGTACTTAAAGAATTGGTTCTGCTGACCTCCCAAATTACAGTTTTGGTATCAGCAGACTCCTCTAGTTTTCCTCGGTCTATTGCCAAGACCTCCAGTAATTTGAGAAAATAATAGGAAGTGCATTTGTCTCTGATTTTCAGGACTTAGGTATGTGAGAAGCACCTGAGTCCCAGGGATGTTTTAGAGCAGGGCCTTCCTTTCAGTTGCATCATCTCATTTGTCTCTTTGCCCTTCCCGCTCTCTCCTGCTTCCATTCTGCGGTGTTGTCTTTTGTTTCTCTCCCCTTCCCCCAAACCCCAATTTTCTTGGCTGTCTTTATTTCTGTCGATGGCTTTTCTTCTTGGTTACCTATCAGCATGTGTGCCTGGATGATTGATAGCTTTGGAAATGAGGAACAGAGGCACAAATTTTGCCCACCGCTCTGTACCATGGAGAAGTTTGCCTCCTACTGCCTCACTGAACCAGGTGCGTTTGTCCTCCCTGCAAGTGAGACCTACCAAGGAGATAAGTGGGGCCGTGTGTCACTGACTGAGCATCCTCATCTGTTGCCACACAATAAGGTTTACAGTGCAGTTTGGTTGTGGAATAATCAGGGTTATTGTCCTAGGACCAGGGCCTTTAGGTTAGAGTTCCTCCAGGCTGCAGACCACTGTTGGCTGCTTTGGTAGTGAGGCAGTGGACTGCTTGGTGCAAGCAGTTTTTACCCAGCATGAGAATTTCTTGGTCGTGTGGGTTTTGAAGCAACGCATGATAGACTCTTAGGAAGACCTGCTTGGATGTGGGACTGTGCCGAGCTCCTGTGACGACACTGACCTCCTTCCACTCTTCCCCTTTGACCCCTGTCTCAGGCAGCGGGAGTGATGCTGCATCTCTTCTCACCTCAGCCAAACGACAAGGAGATCATTACATCCTCAACGGTTCCAAGGTAAGAGTGTGTGTTCTCAGAGCAACTTGAGGCCGTTCCTGCATGCCTCCTAACACCCCTTGGTTCCTTGAGTCTGTTCTGACTTCTCTGAAGCAGTTCACATTGGGAAGCCTCTCACTCTTACCTCAGTACATCGAACTGCATTCCTTCCCTTCCTCCACTCCTCTCAGTTCTGTTCCATCTTCTCCTCCAAACCACTGTTGTCTACCCTCTCCCCTAGATCCCCTTCTCCTTTTCTCCCTCAGAAAAGAGCAGGCCTCCAGGTTACCAACTGAGCACAGCATAACAAGATGCAAAAAGAGTAGATAGAAACTCTCATATCAAGTCTGGCGGACGGAACTCATTAGGAGGAAAGGGAGGAAAGAACAGAGAAAAGTCAGAGCCACCCTCACCCCTACTGTTAGGAATCCCACAAAACCCCAAAGCTAAATAACTGTAACATATTTGCAGAGATGTAGCATAGATGCACATAGGCTCTGTGATCGTCACTTCAGACTCTGTGAGCCCCTATGAGCCCAGCGTACTTGATTCTGTACGCCATGTTCTCCTCGGGTCCTCGACACCTTTGGTTCCTATGATCCTTCCTCCATCTCTTCAGAGGGGTTTACTGAGCTCTGCCTAATGTCTGCCTGTGGGTTTCTGCATGTACTCTCCTGTCAGCTTCCAGAGGAGGCCCCTCTGATGATGATTGGGCTAGGGACCATCTATGGGTATAGCAGAGTATCATTAGGAATCATTTCCTTGACTTTTTTATTTTTATTTATTTATTTATTTTTTGCCAGTCATGGTTGATCCTTGGTTATTTAGGCTATCCAGCTTCTGGTTCCAGGCCATCCAGGTAGTGTCAGGCATGGGCTCTCTCTAATGGCATGAAGTGAGCCTCAAGTTAAAACTAGTTATTGGCTGGTCACTTCCACAAGTTCTGTGCCACCATTACCCCAGCATATCTTGCAGACAGGACAGATTATAGGTTGAAAATTTTGTGATTGTGTTGTTGTTCCAGTTCCACCACTGGAAGCCTTGCCTGGTTACAGAAGATGGTTAGTTCATGTCCTTGGACCCCATTACTAGGTGTCCTCACTAGGGTCACTCTTATAGATTCCAGGAGTTTCCCCAGCACTAGGTCTTCACATCCTCCCACTCCCAAGTGCCCCCCCCCCAATTCCCATTCTGACCTGCCGCCACAAAATCTATTCTATTTCCCCTTCCTGGGGAGATCCATGCATCCTCTTCTCCTGATACTTAGCCTCTCTGAGTCTGTGGATTGAAGTTTGATTATCCTTTATACTTAACAGTTAATATCCACCAGCAGTGGAGGAGAGAGTTCCTCTTGTTCTGCATCCTTACTAGTATGAGATGTCACTTGTGTTACTAATCTTAGCCTTTCTGACAGGTGTAAGATGGAATCTCAAAGTCGTTGTGATTTGCATTTCCCTGATGACTAAGGATGCTGAACATTTCTTTAAGTGTTTCTCGGCCATTTGAAATTCCTCTATCGAGAATTCTCTGTTTAGATCTGTATACTATTTTTTAATTTATTTAATAATTTAATTTATTTGGCTTGTTGATGTCTAGTTTTTTGAATTCTTTATATACTTTGGAAATTAGCCCTGTGTTGGATGTGGAGTTAATGAAAATTCTTTTCCATTTTGTAGCCTGCCGTTTTATCCTTTTGATGGTGTCTTTTGCCTTATAGATTCAGTTTCATGAGATCCCATTTATTAACTATTGATCTTAGCGCCTGTGCTGTTGGCGTTCTGTTTAGGAAGTTGGCTCTTGCCAGTGTGTTCAAGGCTATTCCCTATGTTCTCTTCTATTAGGTTCAATTTATATGATTTTATGTTGAGTTCATTGATCCATTGGGACTTGAGTTTTATGCAGGGTAATAAATATGGATGTATTTGCATTCTTCTACATGCAGACATCCAGTTAGACCATCACTATTTGTTGAAGATTTTTTTTTCTATTTTGTATTTCTACTTCTTTATAAAGATTCAGGTGTCCATAGGTATATGGATTTATGTCTGGGTCTTCAGTTTGATTCTGTTGATCAAGCTGTCTGTGTTTATGCTAATACCATGAAGTTTTTCTTATTGTAACTCTGTAGTACGGCTTGCAGTCAGGGGTGGTGATACCTCCAAATGTTCTTTTATTATTCAGAATTGTTTTCCTATATGGTTCTTCAAGGTCTATAAAGAATTGTGTTGTAATTTTGATGGGGATTGATTTTAGTCTGTAGATGCTTTTGGTATGGTAGTTACTGTGCTAATTCTACTGATTCATTAGCAGGGGAGATCTTTCTATCTTCCTATATTTTCTTCAGTTTCTTCAAAGACTTGAAGTTTTGTCTTATAAGTATTTCACTTTCTTGGTTAGGATCTATATTTTTTGTGCCTATTGTGTATCTAGGAGGGCTGTTGAATTTTTGTTTGTTTTTGAGTTAATCTTCTATCCAGCACTTTGCTGAAGGTGTTTATCAGCTATATAAGTTTTTCAAGTAGTTTTTTTGTTTTTTGTTTTTTTTAAAGATAGGGTTTCTCTGTATAGCCCTGGCTATCCTTGAACTGAGAAATCAGCCTGCTTCTGCCTTCCAAGTGCTGGGATTAAAGGCATGTGCTGAGCTAGAGAGATGGCTCAGTGGTTAAGAGCACTGACTGCTGCTCTTCCAAAGGTCCTGAGTTCAAATACCAGCAACCACATGGTGGCTCACAACCATCTGTAATGAGATCTGATGCCCTCTTCTGGTGTGTCTGAAAACAGCTATAGTGTACTTACATGTAATAAATAAAGAAATCTTAAAAAAAGAAAAAGAAAAGGCATGTGCCACTATTGCCCGGCTCAGGTAGAATTTTAGAGTTGCTTACATATACTATTAGTGTTAGGAAAAATATAAGCTCAGGAATTCCAAGACCAAGTTCCCAGCACAAAGATTTATTTGCACCGGAGGGATAAAGACACAAGATAGAGGATAAGGAGCTAGGAAGCTAGGGAGAAGACAAAGGACTGCCTTTGGATAGAGAGGAGACAGACAGGGCACATAAGAAAATGGCAGTTTATAAAGGTACAAGGGGAAAGAAGGCAGACGTGATGCTGAAGGAGGAGCTGAGTGTTCTATATCTATATCTACAGGCAGCAAGGAGATACTGTGTGTGTCATACTGGGTGTAGCTTATGTACGACCTCAAAGTCTGCTTCCACAGTGACACATTTTCTCTAACAAGGCCATACCTCCTCCAATAAGGCCATACCTCCTAACAGTGCCTATGGGCCAATCATTCAAAGACATGAGTCTGTGACGCTATACCTTTTCAAACTACAACAGATGAGGTACTTACTTTTAATTGGGCTTGTTAATTAGGTGAACCAAAGGGGGCTTTTATTCCTGGACTGGATCTTGATAGTCAGCCTCAAGAGGAAGTAGGGAATAGACCTTAGTAGCTGGCTTTAAGAATGTAATGTGTCTTTCTATTTTGTGGAAGAATTTGAGGAGTATTGGTAAGTGTTATCTATCTAGAAAATTATTCCTTTTAAATTTTTCAATTTTGTAGAGTACAGGGTTTTAAAGTATTACCTAAGGATTCTTTGAATTTCCTCAGTGTCTGTTGTGTCCCCTTTTTGTTTCTGATTCGTTAATCTGGATTTTCTCAGTCCTTCTTTTAGTTAGTTTGAATAAGGGTTTGTCTGTCTGGTTGATTTTTCTCAAAGAACCAACTGTTTGTTTTGATGTTGTTTGTTTCTATTTTATTGATTTCAGCACTTAGTTTCATTTTCTGCTATTTCCCTTGGGTGTATTTCCTTCTTTTTGTTCTAGAACTTTTTGGGTGTGCTGTTAAGTTGCTAGTATGAAATCTCTCCAAATTTTTTTTCTTTTTTAAGATTTATTTATTTTATCTATATGGGTACTCTATCTGCATGTACACCTTCATGCCAGAATATGGCTTCAGATCCCATTATATATGGTTGTGAGCTGCCATGTGGGTGCTGGGAATTGAACTCAGTTCCTCTAGTAGAGCAGCCAGTGCTCTTAACTGCTGAGCCATCTGTCTAGCACCTCTGTCTAGCCCCTCCAGTTTCTTTTTTCTTTCTTTCTTTTTTTTTAAATTTTATTTATTTATTTTATGTATATGAGTACTGTAGCTGTACAGAGGTGAGCCATCTTGTGGTTGCTGGGAATTGAACTCAGGACCTGTGCTTGCTCCAGACCCGCTCGCCCTGGCTCCACTTGCTGTGGCCCAAAGAGTTATTTATTATTATATATGAGTACACTGCAGCTGTCTTCAGACGCACCAGAAGAGGGCTTCGGATCTCATTATGGATGGTTGTGAGCCACCTTGTGGTTGCTGGGATTTCTACTCAGGACCTTTAGAAGGGCAGTCAGTGCTCTTAACCTCTGAGCCATCTATCTAGCCCATTTCTTTAAGTACTTAAGTGATAAAAACTTTCCTCTTTGAAGTGCTTTCTTTGTATCCCTTAAGTTTGGGTATGTAGGACATTCTTTTTCATTGAATTCTAAGTCGTTAATTTCTTTTTTATTTCTGTTTTAACCTAGCGGACGTTGCGTAACCTCTTATCTTATCTTGTCTTATCTTATCTTGTAAGGGTGGAGTCTCCTCTGGAGTTAGAGACTGGGATAGTGCTTAGAGTGGGAGACCAAGAGAGTCAAGGAGGTCTTCAGGAGGCCTACTTGGAGTTCTGGTGGCTGGTGTGGCCTCTGGTCCAGCAGGGAGTCTGTACCTGAGTTGGTGGCTGGGATATGGCAGTGAGGGAGCAGGGGGATTGGACGAAGCATCAGGAGGGTGCACGGACAGAGTGGGGGAGATCTGGGTAGGCAGCTTACTTGGTCTGGGAGGTGTGCCCTCCTTTGTATTGTTATGAAGGTGTGCCCTTTACCCTGCCCTCCTCTGCACTGTACCTTTGTTTTGTTATTGGAAGTGTTCCAGTGTTTTTTCCAGATGCCAGACTTAAAACATGCATTTTCTGACTCTCATATACCCTCTTTCCCCCCACAGGCCTTCATCAGTGGGGGAGGTGAGTCAGACATCTATGTGGTCATGTGCCGAACTGGTGGATCAGGCCCCAAAGGTATCTCCTGCATAGTTGTTGAGAAAGGAACCCCTGGCCTCAGCTTTGGCAAGAAGGAAAAGAAGGTGGGTGTCTATTCAACTGTAAGCAACTCAAGTTATGGGTCTCTGCCTTGTGTTAGACCAACTCCTGCCCTCTTTTACAGAACAGGTTTATGAGCAGGTATGCAGCAAAACAGAAGTGATTGCTAAAGAAACAGGCTCCTGGGAAATGACAAATTTGCCAGCTGTTTTCATAAGCTGCTGTCTATTTAAATTCTCCTATTTTTTTCTGTGTCTGCTTTTGTCCTGTGTTTATTTTTCTCTTGGTATGTCTGTGCTATGTGTTTATGTGCATGTATTGGAGGGGAATTGATGCTGGATAGTTTCCTCAGTTGTTCACCTTATTTTTTGGTCAGGGTCTTTGATTTTACTGTTACTGTTTTAAGGCAGGGTCTTACTGTGTTAACCTGGCTATTCTTACTACATAGGCAAGGATAATCTCAGACTCACGGAGATCCGCCTCCCTCTACCATCATGCCTGACCAGACACCATCTCTGATATTATTATTGAACCTGGAACTTGCTTGTCAGTGAGACTAGCTGACCAGCACATCCCAGGAGTCCTCCTGTCACCTTCCCAGCTCCCCTGGCTGGGTACTGCAGCTTGGACTCAGGTGCATGCAAAGCAGGCCCCTTATTATTTGAGCCGTCTCCCCAGTCCTTGTCCTGTGTTTCTTAGCCAGCTTTTACCATACTTCTTTATCCCCAAAAGAGATACATATGAAGATCTGGTGCTTGTCAGAGGTCTCAGGAATGAAAGGCATGTAGAACACTTCTCTAACAAAAATAAAACTCATTGAGAGAGAGGGCTATAGGTGTTTGAACTAAGGACAGTTTTCATGAGTGCTTTGAAAAACAAGATACTCCTAGGATTAAACCCTACGTGCAGGCCATGAATAGGAAACATGTAATAATGTAATTGCTGATAATTTAGGTCTCATTGAGAGTTTTTTTTAGGACAGGTGGTCAAAACAGGAGTACAGTTGTTGCCTTAGCTTAGGGTATTTAGAGGTAAGGCAGGTGTAAAGTGAACCCTGAATTCCTCCAGATCTCCCGGAGTTCCCACATTGTTCTTTCTGATGCTTTCTGACCCTCACAATTGCCAATGGGTTATGGGTTTTAGTGCCTCTGCTCTTTTATAGCATAGCAGGTATTTATTAGATGACTCAGCGTTCAAAGCTAGTGCTATCTGTCTTCTGGGAGGATGCAGAATCCTTAGTCATTCCTAGCCCTGTTTGGACTTAAAATCACATGCAGCCTTATCTGTATAAAATCTCTACAGTTGGGCTTGATGGTGTACACATCCAACATTCTGAAGCCTGGGGCTGTAAGGTTACAAGTACTAGTCCTATGTGGGCTACATGTGATATATACATACCAAAAATTACAGTAGCAACAAAATATTTGCCTATTTCCAGAAGCAAAAAAAAAAAAAATTATGTATATAGATAGGGTTTCAGTGAACAAGAAAGGAGCTGAATTCTTTCGGTTAGCTGTTTAATAATACTTTTGAGAGTTTTTAACCTCCCACTTTGTATTGTCTTTCCAGGAGGATAGCTATTTACTTTTCTTTGATTTAGTTCTATTGAGGTCTGGATGTGAGAACATATGCAAAGGAGTAAAAAGTCTGAGCAGGACTGGGCTGCACCAGAGTTAAGGCTTGCTCATCTTCCTGAAGGCAGAGGGTCGGTTACCCTCTTCCTCAACCCCTACAGCTTTCCTGGGACATTAGAATAGTTCTGTTCGCATAGGGACAGAAAGTAGATTGCTGGTCTGTGGCACACGTGTCTGCCGTGTACCACATCTGATCTGTGGGCACACGTGCGTGCCGAGTACCTGCATCTGGTCTGTGGGCACACGTGTGTGCCGTGTACCTGCATCTGGTCTGTGGGCACACGTGCGTGCCGTGTACCTACATCTGGTCTGGGCACACGTGCGTGCCATGTACCTGCATCTGGTCTGTGGGCACACGTACATGCGGTATACCTGCATCTGGTCTGTGGGCACACGTGCATGCCATGTACTGCATCTGGTCTGTGGGCACACGTGCGTGCCATGTACTGCATCTGGTCTGTGGGCACACATGCGTGCTGTGTACCTGCATCTGGTCTATGGGCACACATGCGTGCTGTGTACCTGCATCTGGTCTGTGGGCACACATGCGTGCTGTGTACCTGCATCTGGTCTGTGGGCACACGTGCGTGCCGTGTACCTGCATCTGGAGACTGAGATTAGCTTTTCGTGTTGTCTCAGTGCCTTTCTATTGCTGTGAGGAGTCACCATGACCAAGACAACTTATAAAAGAAAGCATTTATTTGGGGCTCACAGCTCCAGAGGGGTTAGAGACCATGACAATCATGAAAATCTGGCCCATAAGCAGGAGGCAAAGAGAGGGCTAACTAGGAATGGCCTGGGCTTCTAGAACTTCGGGGTCAACCCCAAGTGACACATCTCCAACAAGGCCACCAAAGCCACATCTCTTAATCCAACTGCTGACCAAGATTTAGATATGAGTCTGTGGGGGTTATTCATATTCTCTCTCTCTCTCTCTCTCTCTCTCTCTCTCTCTCTCTCTCTCTCTCTCTCTGAGACAGTCTCTAACTGAACCACTGAATCTAACACTCATGAATTAGCTGGTCTCTTTTCATGACACCATTCACACACACACACACACACACACACACACACACACACACACACACACACAAAGCAGTTGCAGATATTTGTATAATAACCCCAGGCTTTCTGTTTGGGGACCAGGGGTGTTAACTGAGTTCCGTTTGCTTGTAGAACAAGGGTTTTTACCCTCGGAATCATGAAGATACATACTTTTTAAAATAAAGATTTCACAGGTGTAAGCATGCAGCAGCAATTTGTAGTTTGTTTCTTTAATGATTATATTTTTGTTATTGTTGTTTTCTAGGCAGGGTTTCCCTGTGTAGCTCTAACTGCCCTGGAATTCATTCTGTAGATCAGACTGACCTCTAACTCAGAGCCCCACCTCCCTCTGCCTCCCTAGTACTAGGATTAAAGGTATGGCGCACCACTGCCCAGTATGGTTAGACATTCTTTTTTTTTTTTTTAAAGATTTATTTATTTTATGAATACACTGTGGCTGTCTTTAGACACACACCAGAAGAGGGCATAGGATCCCATTGCAGATAGTTGTGAGCCACCATGTGGTTCCTGGGAATTGAACTCAGGACCCCTGGAAGAGCAGTCAGTGAGTGCTCTTAACTGCTGAGCCATCTCTCCAGCCCCATGGTTAGACATTCTTAAGGTCAGAATTTCCAGATACATTCTTGCTTTCAGCTGTCTATTGGTTTGACAGAATGAAATGCAGAGGTCTTACGGGGCAGTACTGGGAAGTTTTAGATGTTTGGCAGAGACTACAAAAGCTTAGGAGAGAGCAAGTTAGGTTGCAGTTTATTTGGTTTTGGCAGACTTGATCTCTTTAGCCCAGACTAACCTCAGACTTGCTTTGTAATGAATGCTCATCTTGGACTCCTGACCCTCCTGCCAACGTGATTCCAGTGCTAGTTTTGCAAGCAGGCACCACCACATTTGACTAGAAGGGTTTGTGTTAGTAAATGTAAGAAGCAGTGTTTTCTAGGTAGGAGGTAGCTCACGTATTATATGTAGTTCACAGTTTCCACAGGCTCCCTTGTTGAGCCTGAAGTTCCTTTGAGTTTCTGAGTACTGTGATGAGCTGATGGCCTGTAACTATTAATATATGAAACGTCAAATTAAGACTCTGCTAACAGGTTCTGTTAACTTTCTAGTCCAATGGCCGTACTTTTATGTAAGGAAACAAAGGTCACAAAGAAGTCATGATTTGTCCAAAGGTAAAAATTATAACCAGGTTCTATGTCAGAGGCTACATGCATTTCAACTGTTCTGATGTTTCTTTGAACTTAATCTGATTTAGCCAGTGATGTTCTAGTAAGCTAATTTTCTTGGAGAAACAAAACAAAAACTCATATTTGTGGCGTTTGCCAATTCATGGCTGATTTCACGGCACTTTTGCAAGATCATAGAATGCTGAGTGAGAAAAAACAGTGCGTAATTGGCTCTGGTGAGTTGACATCACTGTACTGGGTCTCACTGCAGTGTGATGTTAGACTAGGGCTCTCCAGGACATTGTATGACATTTACTTTGTCTAATTATAGTACCTTTTGGGGACGCAAATCATATGAAAGGAGAAAAGTGGTTATTGTTCACAAGGCTTTTAAAAATAAACTTTTCCAAATAATTTCTCATGGAAGTTGTACTCAGAGACACTGAAAATAAGGACAGATCTGGTCCTGACCCTACAAATGTGAGCAGTATTCATAGGTAGAGTGCACAAAGTAGATGTGTGTGATATGTTCCACTGTGTTAGCCAGGCATGGCTGTAAGCTGGGCACTTGGGAGTCTGAGGCAGGAAGAGCACACCTCAGTCAGCCTGGATTACAGACGAAGACCATGTTGAAAAATAAACAAAACATTGCTTACTTGAAATAAGATCTTCCTACGTATTAATAAACCTGTATATCTGAACTTTTTCCTTTTGTTTTATGTTCTTATGAGTCTAAGTGCCATGTTGCTGGAACCTATACATTACAAGCTTCTGTCCACAGGGAAGGCCGCCCTGCTTGGGGAATCATAGGGCAGCCATCAAGACCCTGATTTTTGCCAGGTGGGGTGGAACTCGCAGCCAACCCGAGCAGTGATCTTTGAAGACTGTGCTGTACCTGTGGCCAACAGAATTGGAAATGAGGGGCAGGGCTTTGTCATCGCCATGAAAGGACTGAACGGTGGAAGGATCAATGTTGGTGAGGCCAGAATGGAGTTGGGAGGGAAGGCCAGGCTGAGGCTAGCAACTGTCATCCGGGCTCAGCTGAAGTCTGACTCTTGCTCTTCAGCTTCCTGTTCTCTGGGAGCTGCCCATGCTTCAGTTATCCTTACCCAAGAGCACCTCAAGGTCCGGAAGCAGTTTGGAGCACCGCTAGCCAGAAACCAGGTAAGTTACCTAGGGTCTACACTTCATTTGTATTCTGTTCATGCCTTTGCTGGGGCCCACATTCTTGATGGGGTATTGGAGCCTGACAGGAACATGAAATCCAGTGAAGAACTTGCACCATCTTAATCAGAATGTATATTTTGCATATACCTGTACCTTTTTTTAAGGAGGCAGTAATACCAAGGCAAGCAAAGTAGGCTTCTTTAGAAGTGGCAAGATTTGAAGTACTTAGAAAAGGCACCTAATTTGAGATATTTTTGTGAGTGTGTGTGTGTGTGTGTGTATGTGTGTGTGTGTGTGTGTGTGTGTGTGTGTGTACACACACGCATGTGTGCATGTCATAGTGCCTATGTAGAGGTCAGAGTTGACCTCTCCTGTCACCCGTGGATCATCTAGGGGTGGAACTTGGTTTGATCTGTGTATGTATAAGTGCCTCTGAGCTAGCTCACCAGCTCAAGATGTCTTGTCAGTAGTTCCAGATTACCTCCAGCTGACCTATCTAACTCTGCGTGTCTATTTTGCTTCCATCCCTGCCTATGGCTCCAGTATCTGCAGTTCCAGTTGGCAAACATGGCCACCAAGCTAGTTGCCTCCCGGTTGATGATCCGGACCGCAGCAGTGGCTTTGCAAGAGGAGCGGGAAGATGCAGTGTCCCTGTGTTCCATGGCCAAGCTCTTTGCTACGGAGGAGTGCTTTACTGTAAGTGATGGGTCTTCCAGCCTTCCTGGGACAGGCAGGAAGCAGCCGCCGTCTATCTTAGGGATTTTGAGGGAGATGACTCATCTGTAGAACTTTATCCTCCTGAGGAGGATATCACTTTGGGCCTTAAGGATAAAATGAATCTGTGAAAGGTCTGCATGGAAGCTCACCCTGCTGCTTTCGTAGTCTTCTCCGTGCTATTAAATGCATCAGTAAACTGGGCGGTGGTGGCGCATGCCTTTAATCCCAGCACTTGGGAGGCAGAGGCAGGTGAATTTCTGAGTTTGAGGCCAGCCTGGTCTACAGAGTGAGTTCCAGGACAGCCAGGGCTACACAGAGAAACCCTGTCTTGGAAAAACAAAAACAAAAAACAAAAAAAACAACCCCCCCCCCAAAAAAAAAACCCACACAAACAAATGCATCAGTAAGGCTCTGTCTTTCAGGTGTATTCTAGACGAGGCACATCTTTATAAGATGCGGAACAGCTCAGTGATGCTAACCCAAATTTAGCACTAATTACCATGTTTACTTTGTCTCACGGAGACACAGAGCTGTTTCTACATTGAGACTACTTTGTCACTAGGTGGCACCTGAGCTTCCTATAGTCAGTCAGTCAGAGTGGCCTTAGGCCAGCATAAAAGGAGAAAAGCAAATGTCTGCGTTGTCTGACTGGCGGGAAGTGCTGGTTCTGTAGGAGGGCTGCCTTTGCATCTGACCACGTAGGATCTGCAGCTCCTCTCCGGGCTGTCCTCTCTTCTTTCTCTCGTTCATTTATAGTACTAGGCTGCCAGACTGAGGTTTGGAGTGTCAAGGGGAAGCTAAGAGCTGCACAGTCTCCTGGGACCAAAGACATCTGTGTCCTCCTATCTCCCAGCAGATCTGCAACCAGGCTTTGCAGATGCATGGGGGCTACGGCTACCTGAAGGACTATGCTGTTCAGCAGTACATGCGGGACTGCAGGGTCCACCAAATCCTAGAAGGTAAAAGTTGGCGGGGTTACTCTCTTCTGTTTGGAGCAGTTGTAAGATCTATGCTTTTCCAAGCCTATGCCAGTCCTCCTGTGCTGGCTGTCCCTTGGGATCCTGCCAGGTCCCTGCCTTTCTCTCCATTCTTCCTCTCCTCGGCCCTGCTTTGTCACTGCTCTGTGGCTACATTAGAATGTGCTCTAGGCTGGGAGCCCGGAGCCTCTGCCTTATTCTCAAGATTGAGGCATCAGAGCACTCCACTTCTTTTTGTAGATTTCAGAGACAGCTCAAACCAAGCTAGGGTGTGAGAGCTCTTGTTGAGAAGCACACGGGGACCTTTCCCTGTTATAAAGGACTTGGTCCTCAGGGATCCTAAACTTCCAAACAGCAGTTTAGCAGCCACATTGTCTATGTTATCTGTGTCAGGATTGCTAGTATATTGTTAAGGAAAATTGTCAGCATGTGACTTTGTTCTGTAACTGCAGACATTCTGTCAGATAACTGTCTGAGCTGTTAGTTAGGCACAGAATGTGGCTTACACTCAGCAGTCAGTGGATGAGTCTGGAAGGGATAGAACTTCTGTTCCAGCTAGTGTAGGCAGCCAGGGCTGTGACAGTACTGCGGAAGTGAGGGACAGAAGCTTCTCCATGTGCTTTTTGGTGAACCAGTGTAGGGGTATTATATTGGGATCACAGAGACCTTCAAAGGATTCATGTCATACCTGAGTGGGCACCATAATCTTTTGGAGGACTTATTAAAGCAGGTTATGGGCCCCGCCCTCAGAGTTTCTGCTCCACTGGGCCAAGTGAAGGTTGTGGTCGCTGGTGTGGAAAGATTTGAGGCCCGCTGTCCCTGTGTCTGAATCATAATCTGCTTTCGAGCCAAACTTGAACTCTAATCTTTATGTGGTTCAGTCTTTTATACTAAAATCAGACTTCTAGGAGTTCCTGAGTGGGAAATGTCACTGTTTTACAAGGAAGTTTAGATGTGACTTTCTTTGAGATCATGTGATTATTGGTTCCTCAAGGGCTTTACTTTGTAATCTACATGTACTGAATGCCGTGATTAAAAATAAAATGAGCAATCCCCTCCTTCAGGGGAAATGTTTTATTTTATGCTTATGTTTTCTGATTACCAAAAGAAATATATATTATTGAAAATATATAAAATATCCCCAAAGTAAAAGATGTTGTGTTTTTTCATCCAGGTTGTATTTTTTTTAAATATTTTATTTGTTAAATTCTTCAGACTTTTTCCTAGCTTTTTACAAGTATAATTAAAATTTAAAAATTAAAGTTATACTATTTTTCTTCTATATCTTAATTTAATACAATCATTTTTGTCACCAGAAGAGGTGTTTAAAAATATAAGTATTACCCCACTGAGCCAACACGATGGGTCCTGGGTACAGGTACCCACCGCCGAGCCTGAAGGCCTGAATTGATCCCTGGATTCCTGTGGTGGAGGGAGCAAACCAGGCATGCAGACTGTCTTCTGAGTTCCATGTGCACACCGTCGCATGGGCACACTCATGCAGCACACACACATGCACACACAATAAATACAATTTTTAAAAATTTTAAGGCATAAACATTGGTGGGTGTGGTACTGCACACCTGTAATCCTAGCACTGGTGGAAGCCAGAAAGATCAGGAGTTTAAGGTTATCCTCAACTACATATTGAGTTCAAGGCCACTCTGGGCTATATCAAACCCTGTCTCAAGCCAAACGGCAATGAATGTAAATATTATTTCTTATACCATCATTTCTCTGTAATTACAGAAGTCACAGTTGTTTAAATTCATGACTGCTCTGTCCCTACTGAATCTGTCGTTGTTCCTCTTGCAGGTAGCAATGAAGTAATGAGGATGCTCATCTCGAGAAACCTGCTTCAGGACTAGCTCCCACACTGGAGAGCCGAGCCTAGAGCTCTGTGTGCCGCTGGAATCAATGTTGAAGGCTCCTGTGGGCTGTCCAGGTGCAAATGAATCATGAAATAGACTGAAGGGCAGAGCTCTTCTAAACAGACCCTGAGCTGTCAGCCAATGCTGGCTCTGAGACAAGAACAGAGTTCTTAGCAGAGCTAGCAGGCTTGCTCTGAGGGGCCATGGCAAAAGAAGACCTGCACACAGTCTTCCTTATTCTGGAAAGACAGTCAAAGCTGTGGCTTGGATCCACACTATGTGCATTTGGTTGAGTCTTGTCCTTAGGGTCTGGGTACTTCAATGAAGCTGTTCCTGATTAAACAGGTAAAGGCTGGGGAGGAAAGGGCAATGGACAGACCTGCCCTTTTCTGGTTTCTGTTCTGCACTCAGAACAGTTTCCTGGGGTATCTCAGGACAGTACTCCTGAACTCAGATCATGATGAAATAAATATTTGGGAACCTGCTGCTAAGCAATGAATTAGGATGCACCTTTAACTCCTATAACCACGAAATAAATGTCAAGGGCTAAGATTGTTTTGGAATATTTCGATTTTTATATGGGATTTATTTCCTCTGGGGGCTCCTTCTCTTTTTAAGTGCATTTAATTAGTCCCTTGATAGGAAAGTCTATGTCTTTACTGCTCTTTCAACTAGAGGCCTTAAAACTATATTTGAGGTTTTATATTATATTTGATTAAATATTTCATTGGATTTTGGAATAATTAGAAATTTCTCCTAAGGCAGTTTGTCTTGTAAGCAGTACATCCTTTTATTAAGAATTTTGTAAACAAAGCACTATTTGTTACATCATGTGTGAATGTCTAAGTATTAGGTCTAGTCTCCTGCAGTGGCATCTTACAGCTTTTCAGGGAGTCAACCTGGCTCAGTCCTCTCAAGATTGTCCCTCACAGCCCTCAAACAAAAACCAAAACCAGCAAAACACAAAGTTTGTGACATTCTGGTTTAGTTTGTTGGTGACACCACTCAGCTTGTGGTATTTTTGTACAGCATCCTGAGCTAAATAAGATAAGCAACCTCATTGAAGTGTCGTGAAGGAGTGTCACCAGGTAACCACCTCAAAAAGCAGAACGGGGCTGAGGATATATGGGTCAGTGGTACACTGTTTGCCTGGTGGGTTTGTTCCACATCATCAAAAATAAGTTAATAAAGCACAGTGTATTATTTCCCAGTACTAACAATAAGAAACTTAAAATATCACAGTAGTCTCTCCAATTTACATTTAAGTATAAATATAAAGTTATGTAGAGCCTCTCTGCTGAATATTATTAATATTGTTACAAAAATTTAAAAGTTATAGACAAAATTAAAAGTTTGCCTTTTAATTTCAGCTCAAATCATTGCAGTTCAAGATTAAATTTTGTGTGTGGCAAGAGAGAGGATTGTTGAGAATGGAATATGACAGATTCATTCTAAAAGTATGGAAATACAAAGGATATGTCCAATGTTGAATATTTACTATTGACTATTCAATTTGACTTTGAATACATAAGTAAAAGAGTAAAGTTGAAGATCATTTTAAAAGAAGATATATTTTCATTTTACGTGTGTGTGTGTTTTGCCTACCTGTTTGTATCTGCACCACATGCCTCCCTAGTTAGTGTCTTTGGAAGCCAAAAGAGGGTGGCTTTCCCCTGGAACTGGAGCCACCATGTGGGTGCTGGGAACAACCCAAGCAGCAAGTACTCAAAACCACTAAGCCATCAGGCCCTAACGTTGAAAGTCTTAATTTTTATGATTTACTTTAAAATTATAGCAGTCAGCCAGGCGTGGTGGTACAGACATTCAATCCCAGTACTTGGGAGGCAGAGGTAGCTGGGTCCCTGAGTTTCAGGACAGCCAGGACTACATAAACCTGTCTCATTAAAAAAAATAAAAGTGACGTCAGAGACCCACATCCTTTAGCTATCCCCAGCCACCTGTGAGTTGACACCAAGCCAGAAAAACTTCAGATGGCACCACTCAAAATTGTCTGCAGGACTGACTCTCACCTAGGTCAGCAGAGAGGGGTAAGCTAAAGTAAGAACAAACCCCAAGCCAAGCAAGCATTCAACACCAGAGTGTTAAATGTAAATTATAAGGTAGGAAACCACCTACGTAGGCAGTGCATGATAGTGGGGAAACACTGGAGATGGAAGTTTCAGGAAATGGATAGCACACTGGAAAGCCCATCCAATGGACTAGAATATGAGGACAGAATCCAGGAGCTTAAGACCAGTTAGTTAAGTGTGAAATCTCTGGTATATCATGAGAAGGCCAAATCTACAAATATGGGCATAGAAGTATGAGACCTCCATACCAAAGGTGTAGAAAATACTTTTGATGCAATTATAAAGGAAAATTATGCAAATCTATAGAAAGGGGCCCCACCAGGCACAAGCAGCTTACAGAATACCAAATAAAGAAGTCCACAATAAAAAACCTTCATGCCATTGTTGGGGATTGGTTCTAATGCATTGAATTAATCTGGCCCCCAAAATCAGGAATCTGCTTGTCCAATTGTTGAAGGTCCTTGCCCCAGGTTGGTTTTTGATCAATCAATAGTCAACAGCCAATGGCTGGGCATCAGGGAGGATTAGAACTGCCCAACCTTTGAGCTAGTCAAGGCATATTTAAAATTAATTGGTATGTGTGTACATGTGTGCGCGTGTCTTTCATTGAGAATCTAGAGAGTTCCTGGGCAGATGCAGTGAGCATGGGAGAGAAAAGTGGTTAGGTAAAATTATCTTTAACACATCATATTATTGAAACACTAACTTTGAATAAAGGTGTATCAAAATTTGGGAAACTAAATTTTATATAAAGACATACTTAACAAAATAAGAGCTGATTGTTCTACAGAAACTTGCAAGGCAGGAACAAATTGGAATGCTTTATCTGAGGTTTTGAAGGGCCACACAGACCTAAACTAATACACCTAACAATGTTTGAGGGAGAAAGGGAAGAAATGTATTATGATAAGATCAGGCTGGAAGAGTGTATAGCCTCTAAACCAGCTACACCAAGGATACTGGAAGGAACTCCGAACTAAAAAGGAACAGCACATCAAGAGGAAGATGATGATAGGACAGTAAGAAAACAGAACTGCAAGACACACCTTTTGGTACTATTTTGAAATTTATTGGTCTTAAATTTCCAAATAAGGAGACATACCAACAGACTAAATAAGAAAATATCTCTAATTTTGCTTCCTCTGAAAAACTCACCTAACTGTCAAAGACAGAGGCTTCCTTAGGATGAAAGGATGTGCAATACTATTTAAGCAAAGGGAACCAGTATTAAAGTGTGCCCTTCCCCCAGCCTTGAGCAGGCTAAATAGACCTTAAGAGTGGGACCTTAATGACCCGGGTGGAGTCAATTTCCTACAGGAGCAGACTACCTGCTGAGCTTGCTTTGCAACTCAATCCAGCTGAAAGAAGAATGGGGTCTGTGGGCTTTCCCTATATAAACTTTGAACCTCGATGAGAAACTTTAGTCTTGGCTTCATTCTTCTCTCACACCGTCCTTTTTCATTTCCAGCCCCCCTTTCAGGTAACCCAGTTCATCCATGGCTGCTGGACAACTACAATCAAGCAGGTGCTGTGTATTAGTTTTGTAGTTTCTGTGATAAAACACTATAATTGATGTAACAAAGAAGTGTTTTTAGGCTTACAATTCTAGAAGGTTAGAGTCAATGATGGCAGAGCAGAAGAGACAAATATACCTGAAACAGCAAGCTGGGGCTCCCACACCCTGAGCTGCAAGAAGGAAGTGGGATGGTGTAAGACTATAAGCTCTCAAAGCCTGACCCCCCCCCCCCCCGCCCCCCAGTGACACTTTCTCCACCACCTCACACCTCCTAAACCCCCAACAGCACCAGCGACTGGAAGCACACATTCAAATATTCAATAATACGGGTCATTCAAGCAACCATACACCACTATTCTAACATCTGACAAAGTAGGGTTCAAATTAAATCAGCAGAAATAAAAATTACTTCATAATGATTGATGGAATAACTTCTAAAGGAGACATTGAAATTCTAAGAATGCACACACCAAACACCAAACAGAGGTGCTCCCAATTTCATAAAACAAGTACTACTACCTCAGATTAACCCAATACAGTAATCAGTAGTAGGAGATGCCAGCACCCCAATTTTGCTAATAAGTCATTCAGACCAAAATAAAAAGAAATTTTGACATTAAATGCCATCACGGATTAAGTATTTAAAACACATTTGCAGATTCTATGCAAACTCTGCGTAATACACATTTTTTTTCTAAGCAGTCCACAAGATTTAGTCTAAAATAGATCATATTAGGGGGAAAAAAACCTAAGTATCAACAAATAAAGGAAAATTGGAATACTAGTGTTTTATCTGACCAGCTAGAAATCAGCAAAAGAACCAACAAACTTGCAGAAATTAAAGGGCACACTATTGAATGGCTGGATTATTAAAGAAATCAAGAAAAATTTAAGAGTTCCAAGGATTCAATAACAAATACAACATACAAAATCCCATTGGATATAATGAAGGCAATCCAGTCCTAAAGGATATTTATATATAACTCTAAGTGCCTACATTGCAAAATGAGATATCTCAAATAAATAGTGATATATGAACCTTAAGGCAAGAACAGACCAAACCCAAGTGTAGTAGATTGGAAGAAATAATTAAGATCAAAGAAGAAATTAATGAAAAGAACAGAAAGATAGCAAGGGTCAACTAAGGCTAGTGAGATGGTTCACTGAATAAAGGCACTCGTCTCCAGATTTGACAACTTGAACTCAACCCCCAGGATGCAAGTGTGGAAGGTGAAAATCAAGTCCTTTGGATTGTCCTCTGACCTGTATATGTGCTTCAAATACAGGTCTATCCTCACACATAGATATACACACAAATAAATGGAAAAATAACAAAAAATTAGTTGGCTAGTTGAGAAGATAAACAAAATAGACAACCCTTATACAAATTAACCAAAAGAAATAGAAGATTCAATAAGATTATAGAGATGGGAAGGGAGGCATTAGAACAGATATCAAGGAAATTCAGATCATAAGGATATAACAAAACCAATTCTACAAAACTGGAAAAAACATCTCTTGATAAATTTCTAGATGTCCATGCCAAAATTAAACCAAGATGGGATAATTTATGCAAGCCTCTAACAAGCAGCAAGATTAAAACAGTAATAAAAGTAGCTTTCTATTTAAAAAATTCCCAGTTCCAATACATTCTTCACATAATTTTATTAAACAGTTGAAGAAAAGATCAGTTGTTCTGTAAAGTAGAAAAGGAAGGGACACTTTCACTCTGAAATCAGCATTGCACAGGGAGCTAAACCATATAAAGACATAACAAAGAGAAAACTAGACTAATATCTCAATGAACACTGAAAAACAAAACACAAAAATTTAACATGCAGTCAATTTAAAAACACATCAAAAGGTCATTCCATGATTAAATTGGCTTCATTCTGGGGATGCAGGGAAGGCTCAACATATATAAATTAATAAATGTAATGTAATACATAAGTGTACTCAAATATAGAAGTTATAAACTTACCTTAATAGATGCAGAAAAGTTCTTTTGACAAAAATCCAATATTTAGGCCAAGTGTAGTGGTGCAGACTTTTAATCACAGTCCTAGTGAGGCTAGGCAGGTGGACCTTTTTGAGTTTGAAGCCAGCCTTGTCTACATATTAAGTTCCAAGCAAGCTAGGGAGTACACAAGATATAAGCATAGGTAAAGACATTCTAAATAGGGGTCTAGTCACAGTTTCTTGGGAAAGCCAACAATTGATAAATAAGAACCTATGAATTTAAAAAGCTTCCATGGAGCAAAAGGAGTTGCCAATCAAGAGACAGCCTTGAGGAGGAAAGAAAGTTGTTGCCACAAAAACACCCAAAGTGTGTGTGCATGTGTGTGTAACAAAGAAAGAGAAACCATGTATTTGTGAGGGAGCAAGGCAGGGAGTGGGGGTGACAAGGGAGGAATTGGAGGGAGGGACAGAAGGGGGGAAATGATGGAATTATATTTTAATTTTAAAATGTCTATAGCCAATATGTATGTGTGTGTGTGTGTGTGTATTTGTGATATCCTGTTTTTCCATGGCTTTTGCTCGAGTTTCCTGCCTCCAGTTTTCAGCATTGGGTTCTTGTCTTTATGTCCTTCACTTGATGGACTGTTATCTAGAAGTGTAAGAAGAAATGCACCCTTTCTTTCCCAAACTGCTTTTGTGAATAGTTTTTATCACAGCAATAGAAACATAAGTAAAACATAAAACATACATTTTCTGTCAGTTCAAAAGAATATGTTTTAAAGCTAATCTTGTTGTTAGTGGCTGCTGAATGCTATCAAATAATAGCATCACTTTGAATAAACTGTTATCTGTTAGATACAGTGAGAAATGCAACTGGGTTATCTTTGCTATATAATAGAGCAAAAATGATTTAAACACCTCTGTATTTTATTTTTATATGACTACCACCTGGTAATAATGGTCATCTGAACAAGCTTTGCTATAGCAAATGACTAAACAAAGACTGAAATCTTTGTTAAGAGGTTGTTGTTATTTATACCTGGATAAAATGAAACAAGGTACACATTAGTTTGCATTATGGATCAGAAAGTTGTCAAAATAATAAACACAAAACGGGTCAACAGCATTGGCCATCAGGAAAATGCAAATTAAAACCATTTTTGAAATCCTGCATCCATCACAATGGCTGTCATAAAGAAAATGGGGCCAGTAAGATGAACCTGAGTTTATTTCCTGGGATTCACATAATGAAGACAGAACTGTCACTAACTGTCCTCTGACCTTTACACACATGCCATGATGCACATGCACCCACACACATGGGAATAGCCTTATTCATACATGCAATAACGTTTCCTTCAAAAAGATAACAAATGGCAGCAAATCCTGGTCAGGATGTGGGGAAAAGGAACCTTTATTTACTCTTGGGAGTATAAATTGATGTGGCCACTATGAGAATCAGTGTAGACATTTCTTAAAAAGCTAAAAATACATCTACCATATAAGTCAGCTGTACTTCTGGGAATTTACCTGAAGGGCTCTATATTTTATGACAGAGATAATTGACACATACCTGTTTCTTCTTTATTGAATCAGTTTAGATGTTCATCAACTAAGCGATAGATTTTAACAGTGGGACACACACACACATACCACTGGAACTAAAGAAAAATGAAATCATCAGGAAAATGGATCAACTGCAGAATTCTATGCTGAGTTAGATAATCTAGGACCAGTGTCAGAGAGACATAGACAGTATGTTCTTTCATATGTGGCTTGTGGTTTTGAATTTTTAGATTTTCATGTTTTAAGTTGGAGTAAACATCTGTAGAGGCTAGGATACAAGAAAGGAATCTTAAGGTGTGTGTGTGTGTGTGTGTGTGTGTGTGTGTGTGTAGCCATAATGCTTCGATTTTCATATTATTTTTCAAAAGCCCGCTCCTTAACATGTGGCTGTCTGCAGTCATGTGTCTTACTTCCACACCAGTTTATCCTCTCCATCCCCACCTGAGCAGCTTCGAGATTTACAGGTCCTGGGGTTTTCTCAAGTTTCAGTTGAGTCTTTTTTGTCCTTCAGCTAACATTTGTGTCTATTTTTTTTGTTTTTTTTGTTTTTTTTTTAAAGTCCCTTGCATACAGATGTTTTGCCTGGAAATATGTCTGTGCACCACTCATGTGCTCGATGCCTGTAGCAGATTGTTAAATCCCCTGGAACTAGAGTTAAGATGCTTGTGAGCAGCCTTGTGACTGCTGGGATGTGAACTCAGGCCCTCTATGAGAGCAGCAGGTGTTTTTTTTTTGTTTTTTTTTTAAACAACAGAACCATCTTTCCAGCCCCTGTGTTCAGCTTTCAATTCTTTTGTTATTGACACTGGAAACCCTGATTTACTTTGTATCACTTAGTATCAGGGATCCCTCCAGATCTCCAGTAACACTCTTTTCCCTGCATTTTAATTCTTTCATTAGCAGAACAATGTACCTGTTCCTGTACCCTTAGACAGCAGCAGCATGACTGCTTGGGGTTGTGGCCAGCTGATTTCTGATTGGATTTGAGATCTGCCCCAAGGAGAGAATGCATGTCTGGTACTGTGGCCTGGTCAGAGTCTGCTTCTGGGGAGGTAAAGGATTGGGGAGGATTTACTACTCATGCTTTGCTGGATAGTCAAACTTCCTGCTAAATACTTATGTCTGTATCCATGGTAAATATTCTCAACTGTGGTCAAAACCACTTCCTTATGCGCAGTAGAGACTCATAACTGAAGTGGATAAGAGATTTTCCCTGATCTGATCTAATCTTTATACGTTTTATTGGTAATCTTATTTTTTCAATCCCTGTAGATACATAAGCAAAGCCACATTCCTATCTTAAAACTA
This sequence comes from Apodemus sylvaticus, assembly GCF_947179515.1. Classification (NCBI taxonomy): domain Eukaryota; kingdom Metazoa; phylum Chordata; class Mammalia; order Rodentia; family Muridae; genus Apodemus; species Apodemus sylvaticus. The sequence goes on from NC_067478.1 coordinate 106,320,663, forward strand.
TTGCAGGTTTCCACTCTAATGTCAACACATCCTTATAGTATATTGGCGGGCTTAGTTCCTCAGTTTGTGTGTGTGTGTGTGTGTGTGTGTTTTAAGCTAGCAACTCTCAGCTGCCATTGTTCCTTTTTCATCAACATTAAGAAAATTCGGTGGTGGTGGTGGTGGCGGCGGCAGAGGCGGCGGCGGCGGCGGCAGCAGCAGCAGCAGCAGCAGCAGCAGCAGCAGCAGTTCACGCCTTTAATCCCAGCACTTGGGAGGCAGAGGCAGGTGGATTTCTGAGTTCGAGACCAGCCTGGTCTACAGAGTGAGTTCCAGGACAGCAGGGCTATACAGAGAAACCCTGTCTTGAAAAAACAAAAAAACAAACAAAAAAGAAAGAAAAAGAAAGAAAAACAGAAAGAAAGAAAGAAAAGAAAGAAAGAAAGAAAGAAAGAAAGAAAGAAAGAAAGAAAGAAAGTAAGTTCAGAGTTAACAAAGCATTATTTAGTCTGTCCCTGGGATATTTACTCTTCCTTTTTGTTTAATAAGCATCTTTTTTAACACTCTTTCTATAACTGCTTGTCCTGTGGGATTTTGTGGTATACCAGTAACATGCTTTATATTATAATATGCAAAGAATTTCATCATCTTATTAGATACATATGTGCAAACATTGTCAGTTTTATTTGTTCAGATATCCTCATAATTGCCCTTATTTCCAATAAGTGTGTTATTGCACAATCAGCCTTTTCAGAACTTAGAGCAGTTGCCTGTTGAAACCCTGAGTATGTGTCAATGATATGGTGTATATACTTTAGTTTTCCAAATTCTGCAAAATAGAAAGCATCCATTTGCCAGATGTCATGTCTTTTGGTATCCCTAGAGTTACTGCCATCAGGTAACAGAATTTGGCTGTATAGAGAACATGTAGGACCTTTCTTTTATTATTTCATTGGCTTGTTGTCAAGCGATGAAATTTTTTTCTTTAAACATTTCCCATTAACATGATGGGAACATATTTTTGAGCCTTCTAACACATTTCCTATTAGTAATTGGTAAATTTCCTCATTTCCTTGAGCTAATGGACCTGGCAAACTTGTATGAACCTGAATATAAGTAATATGTAATCGATAATTTCTACTTCTGATGGCCTGTTGTAATTGTATAAATAACAGAGTTAATTCTGAGTTATTAGGTACAAATTCAAAAAAATGACTCTTCCTGCATATAAAGAATCAGTGATTATAACTGGGGTCAAGTGCTCGACTACTGAGCTGCACACTGAGGAAAAGCTATGTGGACATAGACAGGAGAGTCAAGACTCATCTCTTGTAGATGGTGGATTCTTTTTTTTTTTTTTTTTTTTTTAAGATTTATATGTAAATACACTGTAGTTGTCTTCAGACACACCAGAAGAGGGCTTCAGCTCTCATTACAGATGGTTGTGAGCCACCATGTTGTTGCTGGGATTTGAACTCAGGACCTTCGGGAGAGCAGTCAGTATTCTTAACCACTGAGCCATCTCACCAGCCCCCGATGGTGGATTCTTATTCCAAAAGAACAGAGCAAAGAGAAGCAGTGAGAATGTGGTGTGGGTATCTACTCAGGAACAACAGGAGAAAGGAGAGGACCCAGGGACTCTAGAAAACACCCAACCTACAGTGTGTTTAGCAGGCTCCAGGATCTGAATCCTGCTCTATAAAACAACCAACCTACAGTGTGCGTATTGGCTGGTTTTGTGTGTCAACTTGACACAGGTTGGAGTTATCACAGAGAAAGGAACTTCAGTTGGGGAAGTGCCCCCATGAGATCCAGCTGTGGGGCATTTTCTCAATTAGTGATCAAGTGGGGAGGGCTCCTTGTAGGTGGTGCCATCCTTGGGCTGGTGTTCTTGGGTTCTATAAGAGAGTAGGCTGAGCAAGCCAGGGGAAGCAAGCCAGCAAGGAACATCCCTCCATGGCCTCTGTATCAGCTCCTGCTTCCTGACCTGCTTGAGTTCCAGTCCTGACTTCCTTTTGTGATGAACAGCAATGCAGAACTGTAAGCTGAATAAACCTTTTCCTCCCCAACTTGCTTCTTGGTCATGATGTTTGTGCAGGAATAGAAACCCTGACTAAGACTGTGTTTAGCAGATTCCCAGGTCTGGATCCTACTCTCAGAAAACTGTTTGCTTGCTTCAACAAAGCTGCCACTTTCTCTGACTCTGTCTCCGTATCTTTCCCTGGCATTGAGTTCTGTGTCCATCCACAGCCTGAGCTCAGCACCCTCCTAGACAACCACCAGCACTCCTGTTACAACCCCAAGTCCAGGACGTCTTTCTTTTTATGGAAGAATAACACCCCATTGCCTAAATATATCACATTTCTTTTATCATTTGTCCAGTTATAGATGCTAAGCTTGTATTTTGTTAATTAGGTATATTCTGTATTTACATTTCAAATGTTGTCCCCTTTCCTAGTCCCCCTCTCCGCGGAAAATCCCATAAGCCATCTCCCCTCCCCCAATCAACCTCCCCTGCTTCCCTGTCCTGGTATTCCTCTACACTACAGCGTCAAGTCTTTCCAGGACCAAGGTGCCTAACAAGACCATCCTCTGCTACTGATGTGTCTGGAGCCATGGGTAACTCCATGTGTACTCTTTGGTAATTTAAAAACTTGTGAAGAACTGTTGAGCTACTTCCCACCATCTGTGGCAGCATTTTTAGCCTTGCCTGGACTTGATGGGCACTGAGCATCTATCTACACTTTAGTCTCTAGATGATTCATTTCTTAAAAGCAATCCCACACGTGTGGTGTATGACTGGACTCTTCTTTTGAAGCACTGAAGAAGCAGTCCTTCCTGGCCCTGCTAACTCTGATAATTGATGACTATCGCCTTTCATAAGGTGTAGAATAGTTGTTCCCTCTGAATTAGAACACTTCCTCCAGTAGGAAGGAGGGAGGTTCATAAGACTCAGGAAGTAAACCATTTTCACCCATCTTGGAAAGATGACGTTCGTTAGATTGACTAGGAGGCCTCCACAATGTTTTGAAAGCAATAGATAACATATGAGGAGGAACTGACCCACTTGTCTGGATCTGCTGAGAAGATTCTGAGACACATCTAGCTGCCTGCCTGCAAGCTGCACAGACAGCTCCCGGGTTGCAGCCTTTCATATGTCTATTTGTTGATACAGCTGCTTTCGAGTCATCCCTGCTCCTGGAACTAATCCCTTCCCTATAGTAACCCCAGTAAAAACTTATTAGTTCACCAAGTTGGAATTTGGTGCAATCACTAATTTGGACTGAAGTAAGTAGCTGTGTGTGTTTCTTCCTCTCCTAGCAGCTTAAAAGATTCTTGGTTAGGGGTAGGAATTTGTGCAATTTTCTCCTCTTCCTCTTCCTCCTTCTCCTTCTCCTCCTCTTCCTTCTCTTCTTCCTTTTCCTCTTCCTCCTCCTCTTCCTCCCTCTCCATACTTGAATTTTTATCTTGCTTGACATATATAGCCTCTGAGTTTATATGTGTCTTAACCCTGCTGTACCAAGAAAATGCTTTTTTTCTTAGTGTTAGCCACCATCTACGGCTCTTAAAATATTTGTGCCTCCTCGTCTGCATAGATTCCTGAGCCTTGGAGGGGGAGGGGGTTGATGAGGGTAGCCTTCTCAAGGACAAGCACTCCAAACTCTGTCACTCTCTACACACTGTCCAGTTGTGGATCTCTGTCATTCTCATCTACCTCAAGGAAAAGCTCCTCTGACATGGACTGAGTGAAGCACCGACTTTTGGGTCTACTAGAATGTCATTAGGAGTCATTTTTTATGTTCACTTAGTAGAATAATCATAGTAGATTTCCCCCTAGGTCCATGACCTAGCTAGTCTCTGTTTCTTAGTGACTTTAGCAGTATCAGGTATGGGGTTCCGTCTCATGGAGTAGGTCTTGATTTCAAGGTTGGATATATTTTCCAAATTCTTTTGATAAAAATACTATTATTCAGGCAGTGGTGGCACAGGCCTGTAATCCCAACACTCTGGAAGGCAGAGGCAGGCGGATTTCTGAGTTCGAGGCCAGCCTGGTTTACAGAGTGAGTTCCAGGACAGCCAGGGCTACACAGAGAAACCCTGTCTCGAAAAAAACCAAAAAACCCAAAAAACCAAAAATCCAAAAAAAAAAAAACAAAAAAAAAGAAAGAAAAACACTATTATTCTGGTACCAAAACCACATAATTGTTTAACCTTTTACTTGGTGGTGTGAGAATTTCTGGGAGGGGGACCTCATGAGGATCTCAGAAGTCTCAGTACCTTCTTTCTTTGAAGAGGGAATGTTCATAAACCTCGTCTCTTGACTATCTGATTCAAGACAGCCCAGCTGCTCTGCTTTAAGACAAAGATCAGGTCCAACCTGATCATGCAGAGGAGCATGGCAGCTGCTTAGTCAGGGTTTTATTGATCTGAAGAGACACTAGGACCATAACAACTGTTATAAAGGAAAACATTTAATTAGCGCTCACTTACAGTTTCAGAGGTTCATGGTGGGAAGCGTGGTGTTAGAACTGAAGTTAAAGATGGTTGTAAGCTGCCATATGGGTCCTGGGTATTGATCCTGGGTCTTCTAGAAGAACAGCCATTGCTCTTAGTCAATCTAAGCCATCTTTCCAGCTCTTCTTCTTCTTCTTCCTCTTCTTCTTTTTCTTCCTCTTCTTCTTCCTCTTCTTCTTCTTCTTCCTCTTCTTCCTCCTCTTCCTCCTCTTTCTCCTCTTCTTCCTCTTCTCCTCCTCCTCTTCCTCCTTCTTCTTCTTGACATGGTCACATATGCTAGATATGCTAGACATACCTCATTATATATCCCAACTTATCCTGGAACTCAGGATCCTTCTGCCTCAACTTCTGTAGTCAATGAATTATAATATGTGCCATACCCAGCTCAGTGCCACCATTTTTGGGGGACATCTCTGAACTACCTATATACCTGACTTAGCCTTACTCATGTGAGGGTTATAGATGTCAGACCAGACATTAAATTTATAGGTTAAACCAGCATGCCTGGTTTCCAGATATGCCGGAAGAAAGGTTGTGGCATTCTGTGTCATGTGCCCCTAGGGCACTACGAAGACTGTGGGAGAACGTGGGAACTGTAGTCTCTCTTGACCTGGTGCCCACTTCCAATACTCAGATTTACTTCTGAGAGAAAACCTGAGTACATATTGTTCTCTTACTATTGTTCCAACAAGGAAGTATAGTTGGGCACACCACACAACTGCTTTTGACAACTTGTTTCATTTAAAAAACAATAAAACAAAACATTACTTGGGCCATGGTGGTGCATGCCTTTAATCTTAGCACTTGGGAGGTAGAAGCAGGCAGATCTCTTGAGTTCAAAGCTGGCCTGTTTTACAGAGCAAGTTCCAGAACACCCAGGGTTACACGGAGAAAACTTGTCTCAAAATAAAAAAAAATCCCCACAACAACACAAACCCAAAACCTATTGTTAAATTAAGTCTTATTTCAGGTTCTGTATGTAAATGCTTTCAGCTAAATACTTTCAAAAGGTCGTTGTGGATTTTTACTGTTGTTTTGCGTTGCTTTTGAGACAGGGTCTCACTATGTAGCCCTAGCTAGCCTGGAATTCAAAGATCTGCCTGCCTTTGCCTCCCAAATGCAGGATTCAGCTTGCACCACCACCTCGCACACAGTTTGTTCAGTTTTTCATAAGGCTGTAGGCTTCATTCCCAGCTCCATTCTTGACTGCACTCTTGTCCGCCCCTCTGCAGTCAGACAGAACCTTCCCCTGTGCGTCCTAGTAACTATCCAAAGATGTCAAAACACTGTTCAAAAGCCTGCCTATCTATCTATCTATCTATCTATCTATCTATCTATCTATCTATCTATCTATCTATCTATCTTTTCGAGGTATGATTATTTATTTGCTACTTTTAAAGACTTACTTTTGACTAGACTCAGACTTATAAGTAGAAGCTCTCAGCAAGGACAGCCTGCGTCTCTTGGCGATCTGTTTCTGGCGCTTTTCTTTGACTTCCTTCATTCTCTTGGCCAAACGTTCAGCGTATTCTGCAGCCTCCTGTTCTTCTTAGTGAGGTGTTTCTTCAGAGCAGTACATCAGCGTTTGTGTTGCAGGACATGTGGAGTAAAAAGACGATAAATCTTGGGTGCTTTTGACTTCTTACCTTCTTTGCTTAAGGGCTTTCTGACTACATATTGGCAGGCACCATCTTCTTTAGAGAGATTAAAAAAAAGATTTCAGATTCTACTAGCTCTTTTAGGGCCCAACCAATAAGGCACAGCAGTATCTGTCAGTCCAGGAAAATCATCTCCAGTTTTTTGGGTTTTTGTTGCTGTTGTTGTTTTTTAACAATAACTGTGTTTAGAACACTCAGATTGGCTGCACAATGCATCCATGAGCAGACTTGTGCTTCCTCTCTCCACTTCTCCCTGGTCTATGACAAGAATGGCCCTTACTCAACAGCAGGCACACTCTGCCATGGGTCAAAACGCCTTGCTTCATGGGCAAACCGTGTTTGTCATTTCCTCCGCTGATCCTGACACACACACACACACACACAGACACATAGATGTGTGTGTGTGTGTGTGTGTGTGTATTGCAGGCCGAAGTCTGCTGTGGGATAACCAGGATTCTTTGGTCCAGGAAGACACAGGTCCGGCAGGAATTGCAAACTGACATGACCACCGAGGTACTTTGAAATCTGAATCTATTTTTCCGGGTATCTCCCAAAGTCCAGTCAAGTTAACATCTCAAATTAAGCATCACATACATCTGTAAAAGGCTAGCTAGGCTTTCTTGGGCAATACGGGGTGTTTACCCAAAGTCCAGGGTGCATGTGGCTAAACTGCTTCTTCATCTTGGTCTCGCTGTCGCACCAGCCGGGGAGCTGAGGAAGGATGGTTCCTGTGCCTAGCCTCCTGGCGAAAATGGCGACATTGTAGAGCTTGAGAAGCTGCTTGGCTCGCGCTGTCTTTCAAGAGTCCTACTGCCTAGTCTGCCCGTTGCATTCTTCTCTGTGACATACCCCCCCTTACTCCCCCCTAGCCCGGGGCCACCGTGGGCTCCGGTAGCCGCCTCTAGCCCCCAGCCTAATGAACTAACCGGCTGCAGCCTATAGGCCCAGCCTGAAGAACTAACTAACTCATTCCTCCTCCCCTCAGTCAAAAATATCTATTGTCTCTCTGAGTAAAAAGTAAGTACTGCCTCTTGAACCACACCTGGATGAGCTAAAAATGTTTTTTTTTTTAAGGGCTCCCTGGGTGGGGCCTGCAACACAAAAAGCAGTTCCACACAAACTTCCCTAGCTATCCAGGTGGGCCAGAGATAGCCTGTCTGCATAACAAGCAAAATCAAGAGTTAAAAGCAGAACTGGATTAACTTGTAGGGGGAAGGTAGCTATGAACTAGGTACCAACTCAAATGTAAATTCTTACTAACTGGCCCAACAACCACTAGTATAGAAAGGTTCTTCAGATGTAAATCTCCTTAGTCTGGGCCTATAGTGTGGAATCCACCTGCCCTGAAAGGAATGACTAAGAAAAAACAAAGAAGAACCTGTGATGTAAGAGTTCCTGAAATGCCTTTTTCTACTTTAATAACATAAATGGTTGGAGCAAAGTGTAGCAAAATTTTTTGGCTACAAGATGGATTCTTACATATCTATATTTGCTTGGTCATACCATGTCTCGGCTATAAGGAAAGAGGAGAGTAATCAGAATTGCCAATTGAGATTTTCAGCTTCTGAATGTAAGAGAGAGTTCCGTTCTTCCCGGGAGAAATTTTCTCGCCTCTGTCTGTAAAATATTATTTTTACAGGCTTCACTGGGCAACCACAGCATGTATATATATATATATATATATATATATATATATATACACACATATATATATACATACACATATATATATACATACAAACATATACATACACACACACACATATGTGTGTGTGTGTGTGTAATTCTGGACAGTCTGGTTATGACTCCACCCAAGGTCATATATGCTCAGATCCCACACTTTGCATCAGTAATCAGCTTCTCTAGTTTTACTTACTGCCTTTGGAAACAGCTAACTATCAGAATGGGGGAATCCAATCTTAGTGACCTGTAAGCCTCCTAACATCTTCACTGGGCTTCCTAAGAGGAAACAATAAGTAGAATGTAATAGTTTGGGGTAGGCTTTAGGCAGAGGAGCCAGACCCAGTATGGCTCATACATTTAAAACTAAAACAATAAATTTACAAGGCTTGGAATTTTAATCAAAAGACCACAAGCTTAGCAGGCACGAACCGTTGGGTTTTCCACAGCTCTCTTAGCACTACCCAAACCACCTAAAACATATCTCACTTGCCTTGGACTGGGGCCTCTGTCTTCCGTAGTGAGGTCAGTGACAAGGAGGTCATCACAGAATTCCGTAGCAGTGCTGATGACAGTAGAGGTTAAAAGCAAAGCCAGGAGACATCCAGAGATCTAGCCAACCAAATGCATGGCGGGGCTGTAGACACACAGCCCTGCCTGTCACTATGCCACACTGGCAGACTGTCCACACCTACAGGTCCCTGGCCTCCATGCCAAAGGGCAAGGACAGAGATCACCCAGAGATCTACCAGCTGTGTAGCCTACCTGTATGAGGAGCTGAAAGGAGAGAAAATGATACAGCCTAACCCTAATGACCCCAAGAAGTCAGAAGTTTAAAATGCTATCTCGCTTTGTTAGAAACTAGGTAAAAGGTCACATTCCAGAGCCCGCCCTTTGTTTAGACTTAGCAGAAAGGCCTTGAATAGGTGATCCTGGCCCTACAGGTAACTGGAAATGGGCTAAACTTATCTTGCTTCTGTAAATTGCTTACACCATTATCCCTATGCTGGAGGACTTCACGCAGCTATAGACATTCAAGAAAATAGGAAACTAATTGGTCCACTGAGCGTGGGCTTTGTTGTAAACTTATAAAAGCTGTCGCAATTCGGCACTCGTGGTCCACAGTCCTCTAACCCTGTGCGGTGCATGGCTGTGGCACCCAGAAATCTGGAATAAAGAAATCCTCAAGTTATTGCATTGAGACCATTTCTCGAGAGTGATTTGGGTGTTGCCTTCCAGGGCGTGGGGTGCTGGGACACCCTCGGTTTTTGGGGGTCTTACAGTGTGATGATGGACAGATAGATGTTTTCTATGGTTTGTTTTGTTAATTTGTTTGCTCTTATTTGGGGGGAGGTTGTAAGGGTAGAGGGCAGGCAGGAGGGGCTGGGAAGGTGAGTGGGACTGGGTTACATGATGTAAAACTCACAAAGTCAATAAAAAACAGAAAAGTAAATAATAAAAATAAAGTAAATGAAATTTGTCATAGTATATTATTTTATGTGTTCACTGAGAATAAAAATTAACCCAGTTCTGAATAAGAATTGCAGTTATTTGGATTAACCAGGATTAGGATCTAAGAAACACATTTTTTTCTTTATTGATATATTTTTTATTTACATTTCAAATGATTTCCCCTTTTCTGGGTCCCCACTCCTCGCAAGTTCCATAAGCCCTCTTCCCTCCCCCTGTTCTTCCATCTACCCCTTCCCACTTCCCTGTTCTGGTATTCCCCTATACTGTTGCACTGAGTCTAGGAAACACATTTTAAAACCACCTTGCAAACATGTTGTTTTTTAAAAATGATGATGGACATTTAAATCTTACAATCACAAAGGTTAAGAAGGTTATGTAATTTGCTAGTCAGAAATTATGACTGATTTGAGTTAAATTATTTTTCTTAAGAAAGGATTAAGTGTTATCTCAATGTATCAGCAATTAAAGCAAATTGGGGAGGTTTCACAAATGGTTAAAGAAAGCTAGTAGTTGGGCGGTGGTGGCGCACGCCTTTAATCCCAGCATTTGGGAAGCAGAGGCTGGCAGATTTCTGAGTTCGAGGCCAGCCTGGTCTATAGAGTGAGTTCCAGGACAGCCAGGGCTACACAGAGAAACCCTGTCTCAAAAAACCAAGAAAAAAAAAAAACAAAAACAAAACAACCCTACAACCCCCCCAAAATGAAAACAAAAACAAACTCCCAAAATCCAAACAAACAAACAAAAAAAGAAAGCTAGTGAACTGCAGTTTGCCCAGTCCAAAGGCTTTTAGGCATCCCGGTTTAGAATGTCAATGTGGACACGTCCATTCCTTCTCATTTCACCTTGGGTTTTAGCTTTTTGTTTGCTTATTTATTTGTATGTTTGTTTTTTGTTTTTTTTTTTGAGATGGTATCTTAGGTCACCAAGGCTGGCCTTAAACTTTGATCCCCCCTCCTCTCTGCCTCTCAAGTACTGGTGTTACAAGAGTATACCACCATACTCAGCAATTTTCAATGCTCTCAAACCAGTGTTCCAACTCCTTTTTCTTTTCTCCTCAGCATACACATAGAATGCTCTTGAAGTGACAAAATTACATTATACACCTGGAAACAAATCAGTGCTTGCCCAAGGCTAGGAAGAGGGAGAGACACCATGCAATTATAAAAGACACTGTGAGGAACACTTGTCACAGAGGGCTCTGTGCCTTCGTTTTGTTAAGGTCAAGTTTTCTGGCTGCTATATTGCACTCTGGTTTTGCAAGATGTTATCACTTGGGGGAAACACTGGGTAATAGGCGTGAGACGTTCTGTGATTTGTATCTCATAACAGGCATTTAGAAATTGCTTTGGCTAATGTTCTTTTTAAAAATTAATTGTCTTCTTGGGTTCTATAGGTGATTAAAATCAAGATAAAGCCCGAGACCTCTGTACTGTTTGTTGGCCAAATCCTTGGCTGTTTGGGTCAAATCCTTGGTTGATTCTGAATAGAATCCTTGGTTGACCACTCATGGAATATATGTTGTCTAACCTATTTCACCTCACTCTGTGTGTGTGTGTGTGTGTACACGCGCACATGTGCCACAAACATGCAGCTTCCTATAGAGAAGAGAGTATTGATTCTCTGTCTCTGTCTGTCTCTGTCTCTGTCTCTGTCTCTGTCTCTCTCTCCCTCTCTCTCTCTCCCTCTCTCCCTCTCCCTCTCCCTCTCCCTCTCCCTCTCTCTCTCTCTCTCTCTCTCTCTCTCTCTCTCTCTCTCTCTCTCTCTCTCTCTCTCTCGTGTTTTGAGACAGGGTTTCTCTGTGTAGCCCTGGCTGTCCTGGAACTCACTCTGTAGACCAGGCTGACCTAGAACTCAGAAATCCACCTGCTTCTGCCTCCCAAGTGCTGGGATTAAAGGCGTGTGCCATCACCGCCCATCTGAGTATTGATTCTCTTAAAGCTGGAATTATAGGCAATTGTGAGCTACCTAATGTGGGCGCTGGGAACTGAACTCAGATCCTTGGGAAAGCAGCAAGAGCTCTTAACTATTGAGCCATATCTCAAGACCTTATTTCATACCCCTTTAAGGCTGAAGGCACAGAGGAAAGTCATTGTCCCAAGCCTGTCGTCAGAGTCCAGGAACAGTAGAGTCTTGCAGGACAGACCTCCCCATGGTTGCTGGCAGTTACCCATCAGGAGGAGGCTGTACTCAGAAGCATGAGTAGTCATTTTCGGAGAACAGTTTGTGATGTCCCCCCAACTCCTCTCCCCCAACAATAAGAACTTCTTGATTATTTTGCTTGGCCAGGACTGCTTAATTGCAAATACCACTTACCTCCATGCTTCCTCCGTTTAAATATAAAGCCTTAGTAGCCCAGAGTTTGAGTAGGGGTCACAGGCCCCTTTGTTCCTCTTCCCGATGTATTGACTAAATAATAATAAATAAATAATTCTCTTCTTTATGCTTTTCATCATTACTTGTCTCTTTAATTAGTGTTTTTTTTTTTTTAAAGAACAGAACAGTGGCTGAGCTGAGCTAGTCAGGAAGTCTGAAAACCAGGGCTTTTACCCTTCTGCACTAAAATTCTGGTAACAATATTGTAAAATATGCTTGCAAGATGGTTCGGGACACTGGGAATGAGGACCCATGCCTTTAATCCCAGCACACTTGAGGCTGAGGCAGAAATCTCTGAGTTCAAGGCCAGTCGTGTACAAAGTGAGTCTTAGATCAGTCTGGGCCACACACAGAGACCCTGTCTCTCTGTCTCTGTCTCTACACTCCCATTTTCCCCTGCCTCAGTGGGTCTTTTATCAAGCCTGACAGGCTGAGTTTAGACCCTGGGATCCATAGGACTAGAAAAAGATCACTGACTCATGAAGTTGTGGTTATACAGCCACACATGCTCAATTGCACACACATATACTATATAAATAAATGAGTATTATATTTTCATTTATATTATATATAAATGAATATATTTCATTATATATAAATAAATGAATTATATATTTATAATTAATTATAATTAATTATAATTAATATTGCCATATATATAATTAAAGTTATTATACTGGAGATGTTGTCAGCAGAAAGTACAACTTAGTGTTGTCAGCACCATAACCTGATGCTCCCCATAGAAAAGAATTTCAGGATAAGGCAGAGGAAAGCAAAGTTAGTGAGTTTATTAATTAAACAGAAAGACAAGTTGCACAGAGAGGCAGGTATAGGCATTAAAAGGAACACATCTGTGTGCCTCAGCACTCAAGAAATGTGAAGCTATTTAATCGGCACCTAAATTTAGATATTAGGGACAGTATATTCTTTGCTTAGCCACAGAATTATGTCTTTTAAGATAGAATTTTCTTTTTATATGAACATTTTGTTAGTGCTCGTGGAGATAAAACATTAAAAAAAAAGAGATTCTTTTAGTGACCTGCTGGAAATGATAGTGCCAAACCGAAGGTGTGGTGGTAAATCTATTTACCAGAATGAAACAAATATAGGAAGTATTTAATTTAAAAAAATTAAAATATTTATTTATTTATGTTGAATTTTTGAGACAGTTTTGAGACAAAGTCTCTCTACATAGCCCTGGCCATCCTGAAACTCACTATGTAGACTGGGATGGCTTTGAACTCACAGAGTTTGTCTTCTGAGTACTAGGATTAAACACATGTGCCATCCAGTGTAGCTTCGTTGCTATTGTTTGTTCTTCCTTTCCTTTACGTGTGGGAGTGTTTTGCTGGAATGCATGTCCGTGCACTGCTTTTGTGCCTGGTGCTGGCAGTAGCCAGAATATGGTGTCAGATCCCTTGGAACTGGAGTTGTAGACAGTTATGAGCTGCCATGTGGATGCTGAGAATGGAACTTAAGTTCTCTAGAAGAACAGCTAGTGTTGTTAATTGCTACCCATCTCTCCAGTGGCTAGAAAATACTGAGAAAGGAAGGTTTTAATGAAAATGTGCTGCTAGCAGAGATGAATGCCATGGGCAGATTCTCTCCACTGCCCATCCAGACTCCAGCCAATGAACGTTGCTTAGTCTTAACTTTTATGCAAGTGCCACGCGAGGCTAGATGAGCAGGTAGGTATCTCACTGTCTTGTTGAGTAATAACCTTTAGAGTACCAGTTGTCTTTCTTGGGACTGGCTCCTTGGAGTTAACTGCCACGGGTAGACGTTAGGCTCCGACTTACGTATAAGACGTCACGAGTCACATGACACTGGAGCCAGGCTCCAAGCATTCAGAATCTGATTGTTAAAGCACTAGCACGGGGGTGCTTGCTTTTGTCTTTGGCCTTTCAACTACACCACTGCTTAGTTCCCAGGAGACTGGATCTAAGACATTGTCCATTAGCCATTTTGCCATCTTGAACTATCTTGTTTGTGACGTTTCCCAGGAAGGGCTGTATAAGTCCTTTGTAGATGGGCTTACTAATTCTCAAAAATCCCACAAAAAAATCAGATTTTTTTCCTCCACTTCCCCCTCTGCTTTTTGGATGCTTAGCTTGTGTGGTGCTGAGTATAGAAGCTGGGGTGAGCTACATCCCCAGCCTTAACATGGAGATACTTATAATAAATGGAACACATAAATGACTTGTATACTGAAGAAAAAATATTCAGGATTAGATGGCAGTATCAAAATACCAATATTTATATAAACTAAAACATAAGTGGAAGTGTAAAGTTTCCAATTACATGTTTGGAGATAGGAAATGGAAATAAGCCAGATAGATATTCCTATTGCGAAACTAGAACAAGGGGGAAAATAACCCTAATTCAAATAATAAAAGAAACAATAAACCCAAATCTAGAAAATTGCTTAGCATGCTAATAAAATAGAGATCATAAAAGTACAATAGAAGGAATCAGTAAAATAAGTGATCATTAAAATTAAAGATAGCAGTTTCACATAAAGTGAAACAGAAAATGACATAAATTCCTAAAATCGTTGCAAGAATGAGAAATTGGAATAATGTAAAAGAAAACATAGTTTCCTCAACTGTATTTGAGATAACAGTATAATTTAAACTTATCCTGAAATTAAGATTGAAATATTAGCCACCTGTGGTAACACACACCTATAATTCAAGCCCTTGGGATGTATGGGCAAGAGGATCAGAAACTCCAGGCCAGACTTGGCTACATAAAAAGTTGGAGGCCAGAACGAGTTACATGAGACCTGGTCTCAAACAACAATAGCAAGAAACCTGAAAACAGCAAACAAGCCCAACCACCAACACACCCTTCCAAACTCTCATAATAAAATAGCAAATGCCATACCACCCACTGCTTGTGGCTAGAAGCATCTTGGTATCAGAATTAATCAAGGCCAGGAAAGCTAAACAAAGACAAATTAAAGAAAACTGAGCCATGACAAAGACTTGAAGTGTTAGGTTGGAAATCTTTTGCTTAAAATTTACTTGCTTTGAAATCATGCTTGCCTACTGCACACACACACACACACACACACACACATACACACACACAAAGACAAACACATACATACATACACACACACACACAAAGATACACACATGCATACGCACACACATACACACACGGAGGCACATGTAAAACATTGTTCTATGTACAAATGTGATAAGAGAATTGTTAGTGTATTTTTTAATCAGTAGCCCATGATGCTTGCCCCTTGGAAATAGAAGTGTTTCTCCAATCCCATTTCCCTTAAGATGATTACGATACCATAACAAAGAGTTTGGCCAAAAGCAACAGAAGTGGATCCAGACTTCTGCTCCCTCTGCCCCAGCTCCTTAAAGGAGCTCTGAGGGGACCTGTGGAGGCCACCGAAAGAGAGGCCATCTTCAAGCAGATTTACTAGCTGGGTTGGCAATCTCTGAAATACAGAAAACACCTGGCCTTAGAGGCAGCAAGACCTTTTAGGCTGGGCTCAGCCCCACGGAGTCTTCAGCTCCCCTCCTTCTGCCAGGCTCTGAGTGAGACCCACCCCTCTGTGGGCATATGTGCCACCTGGGAAATCTAGTGTGCCTCAGTGGACTGCGGAGTCACTCCCTGCAGACTGCCCCTCCAGGGCTCAAGGAGAAGAGGTCTCAGTAGCACCTCTGGTTCTCAGATCTGAAAGCACAGTTGGGAGAGACTATTAGTCAGATCTCAGACTGAGAATTTAGACTCCTCCGTCATTGGATCAGTTTCCCCTCAGGAAGGCAGCACCTAATTCCTTTCCTCCCTTCTGTGGAACAGCTTAATGGCTGCTAGTCCCAGTCCTGATCACTAAGTGATATTTCCAACTCCCTTGTGTTCGGGCAGAAGTGTTCTGTTTTGTTTGCTTGCCTTTGTTTGGGATGGACTCTCGCACTGTGTACCTAGGACTTCCCTATTCTGGGCAAGAGAGCTGTGCTGAGCCATACCCTTCGCCTCTGACTGAAGCCATCTGTGTAGCTGTCGATTTGTGAAACCGACTGTTTGCGTGGTTGCTTGCTTGAATCTCTCTTCCTGGAGAGCAATCCTAACATTCTCGGTCCGTACGGGCCTGCATGTGTCCCTTGGTTGGGGAAGGAATGCTGTGTCCGTTCTCCTCAGCACCCTCTGTTCCCACTCCAGCCTGGCCCCACAGGCTATTCACCCCTAGAGCACCAGTTGCTACAGAAAGCGCAGCCCAGTTTTCCATCCCTTTAAAGGATGCACTGTCTTAATTGACCCGCCGCCCTGCCCATTCCTGTTTTCTCTGGAACTTAATTCAGGGTTTCTCCCTCGCTGTGATTAAACTGCCTTTAAAGTACCCAGGTAGCTAAAGTCAATGCTCCAGTCGCAGCTGACTCACAGATGATAAAGTACTTAATATCCCTCTCCCTCCCCGCCCGCACAGGCAGGTACGGACCCCAGAATCCAACGTTAGTTATGTTAGGCCTGTCAACATCCTCTACCACAGAGCAAACGCCACAGTCCTTAAATGTCTTTCTTCAGGTGTCTTTGAGGGTACCATTCTCAACTGATTATTTTCCTTTTCGGGGTCCCTGATTCTCAGCTTCCATTGCTGTTTTGGCTTGTCTGTCTGTTTGTTTCTTGGGTTTTTTGTTGGGGGTTGGGGGGGGGGACAGTTAATCTCATGCTTTAGTGATTCCCCTGTCTCAGCTTCACAAGAACATAACCAAGCACACACAGTCCTTGCTTTATTATCATCATCATCATCATCGTCATCGTTATCGTCATCGTCGTCGTCGTTGTCGTCGTCGTCATCGTCATCGTCATCATCATCGTCATCATCATCATCATCATCATCATCAATTTAGAATCCCAGGTCTCAGTCCTGGATCCTCTCCACCTTCATTTACCCCTAGAAAGTCTTTGAATATGGTTTTACATTTATCAATACCACTTTTGTGCTCATAACTTACAAGTTCAAGTCTCGGCCCTGTCTCCATTGCACACAGCTCTTCTTGAAATCTCATAGGTGTGTTCAACTTCACATAAAATAAAACAGAAAAGCAAAACTAAGTCCCTGAAACCATTCCTATTTAACCAGTGACAACTCAGTCTCCCCACTTCTCCCAAGAGGGGACAATAAAACCACCTTGGAATCACCCTGTAGCTTCATAATCACATCTAACCAGTTAGTAACCAATTATCGGCTCGACCTCTGTGACTACTCCCACTCCGGTCCAACCCATCGTGAACTCACATCTCAGTGCCAGAAAATCTTGTTTCCTTCTAACTTGGCCGCTGGCATTTTAGACTATGTTAATATGCAACTCAGATCTTGTCACTCTTTGGACTAAACGCTCCAATGCTGTCCCAGCCCAGAGCAAACATTAAAGCCCTTGCTTTGATCCACCAGGTTTTACATGATTTAGCATCCTCCTTAACCTCTCTGTTCTGGGGGGGCCCACAGTTTCCCAAGTTTTCCTCTTTCTCCTAGTCATCAGTGTCCCCGCCTCGGCCCGTTGCTCCTGCAGTCCTGTCTGAGGTGACTGTCTGTCCTACATTAGAATGACGCAGGTCTCTGCTCCTCTTGTGAGAGACCCTTCTTGAGCCTGTGCCTAAAATGCTGTCTTATGTTGACATCTTTCCTCCCTCCTTCTCCTTTCTTGTCTCCCCACTTTTCCTGTTTTGTATCCTTAAAGTGCTTATTACCCTGTAAACATTTCTATTTTAACGCTGTCCTCTCTGTTACATGTTCACTAGAATGGACTCTCCATAGGCACAGATTTTTGTCAACACGGTGGGGACGCTGTGCATTGCCAGCACCCAGAGGACTGTTTAGCATAGTAGGCTCTTCATAAACCTTACAAGAAGCAACGCTCTTTTGACGGCACGTGAGTGAACATTGGAGTTGGACACCGTGTCCGGCAAGCACTAGTCTCTCGTTCTGTAGCTAACCCAGCATACATAGAACAACGGAATGACACAATTCAGAAGCAAACAGAGTTGGCCATTTAGTGTATTAGTAGATGATAAACACTCTGTTGCAAAATAGGAATTAAAATTTAGAGTAAACTGCTAGTCATTTGTAGATAAATAAAAAAAAAAATAGATTCACCCCCATGGCTAACTGGTATTGAAACACAATCTTTACAGGTCAATGATTTAAAAGAAAAGCTCTAGAAATATTAGAAGATATCGGGCCGTAGTGGGACTAGGCATCTACAGAATTTCTGACATAAGAAACGGCTAAACTATAGCAGGACCTATAGCCAATATTACTATATAAATACTACGGATGGCCACAAGGCAACAACGGGTCAACGGAAACAGTACGGACATTAGAATGACTAACTGGAGAGGGGAGAGAAAGCCAAGTGGGAAATGGGAATACTGAAAATGCTTTTTAAAAACTAAATAGAAGCCAGGCAGTGGTGGTGCATGCCTGTAATCCCAGTACTCTGTGAGGCAGAGGCAGGCAGATTTCTTAGTTCCGAGGCCAGCCTGGTCTACAGAGTGAGTTCCAGGACAGCCAGGGCTATACAGAGAAACCCTGTCTCGGAAAAAAACAAATAAAAAAAAACCTAAATAGAAATTACAAATGACTAATCATAAATATGTAAATTACTTCAATACAGCTCATATTTCATCTTTAAATAATTATTAAAGTTTCGGCAATAAGTTGTGGTTATGTAATTTTTTCTTCGGTAATACGTCTTTTTTTTTTAATTAATTTATTTGTTCGCCTTCTGTCCTGGTTGTAGCTTCCCCTCCTCCCTTTCCTCCCAGTCTTTCCCTCTTACCTCATCTCCCCTCAACCCACCTCCTTTTCTCCTCAGAGAAGGGGAGGCCTCCCGTGCATCTCACCCTGCCTTGTCAGCAATATTTTTATTAATTCTTTCTTTTGGTGCTCTTGAGACTTGGCCTCACTTTGTAACACAGGCTGTCCTTGAACTCACCAAGTAGCTCAGCCTGGTCTGTAACTCACACGTACCTCCCTCCTGCTTCAGCCTCCGGAGGGTTGGGTTATTGGTACGTTTATTGTATATTTTTAAGTAAAGGTATTGATAATTCTAACACTGTGTGTCAACCAACTTGCAACATAAATGATCATGCAACTTATGAGGTGTGTCTTGAGGTCTGTAAATATTCAAACGTAAGAACAATGTGAACCTGTGCACACTTGCACGTCTCCGGTCCTTCGAGCTCAGTTGGGTGGGGGCTGTATTTAAGAGCTCAGGAAACGACGACAACAACAGAACAACAAAGCAATGTGGGTTATTTAATAATAGAAAGTGAGTGCTGTAAAGAAGGCAAGGGAGGGAAAGCCGGTCGGTCACCCACAGGATGCTCGGAACCAGGATTGGAAGAGCTGAGGAGAATCACGACTGTATCAGGAAAGTATCGCTCAGGCTCAGTGTTTAGGATCCTGCTTATGGGACGTCTGATGCTAATGAAGCGGACGGTCTGTGCTGGAGTGTAAGAAGGTGCCTGATTTAAAAGGGGTGGAACTATCACCGTAACATCCGGCAACAGAGGCAGACGGCCCGCTGTTTATACATCCCTTGTCTGCAGGGACCGTGCGAGCGAGCATGCGAGCTTAGTCGCCCGCTGGGTGAAAAAAGGCGAGAGTACCAGTAAAAGTGGAAGAACAGAACATAAAGGTTACAGGTGAAGGCCAGTAGGAAAGGATTTATGGGGAAATAGTTGAGTTAAAATCATAGCTATAGCCTATGGTGGTGACCCATACCTTTAATCCTAGCTCTCCGAAGGCAGGGACAGTCAGCTGATCTCCGTGAGTTTGAGGGCAGAGCTAGTTCCAGGACAGCCAGCGCTAAAGAAAGCCTATCTTGCGGAAACCACTATGAAAAAAAAAAATCATAGTTGTAAATTAAGACAATGACAGATTAGGCAAAAGGGCTTTTAGCTGAGTGGGTTCCCAAGGAGGTTTTATCCTGGTACATTTCAGGAAAAGCACAAGAATAGAGAGTGGTCTGAAAATTAAGGCTAGGAAAGAGATCTAAGTCTTAAGTTAGGGAAGGCAATTTGGGGGGAAAACTCATTGCTCTTGGTGCTTCATCCGATGTCTAACTTTCAACTGTTTAGTAGTAAAATCAAAGAAAAGTCAATCTAAAGAACCACAGTTGAGGAGGAGATGGCCTGGAACTTTCAGTCTGACCCAGGAGAGGCCATTCATGAGAGAGGCACTGCCCGCCTCTGTGGGAAGCTAGCCTGCTGATAGATTGAGGCTCTTTCCTAAGTAAATCTGCAGGAAAAAAAAAAAAGAGGCTTGGCGACTGGACAAAGGATAAATAATGTTGGCAGAATTTGAAACAGACCTTCCCTCCACCCACGATGTCCTGTGCCCGCAGGCCGAGAGACGGGCATCAACCACAGGTGTCTGGGCACCTGGGCTCAGCTTGCCCTGGTGGGGACACGAGGCTGCAGACTGCAGTAGGCATCAGGAAAGGCTCACAGTGTTGTGGCTGCTGGCTGACAACAACTAGCTTCGAGAAGATACCAGTCCAGCAAGGCATCAGCATCTCCTCCTTGAGGTCTTTGATGTACTGCTGATCATCCAGGGAGGACGTGTGTGTCAAGCACTTCTTGTGTGCAGGACAGGAAGACTGGCTTGTGGTTAATCACACGAACAGTTACGGAGGCAGTGCAGGCTCGACCAGGACGAGGTGATGTTTTAGGGCCAGACTCTGGGAACACCGCTTGGTGCCAGTGGTCTCTGGAACAGCTAAGGCTCACAGCCTAGGTCAGCCTGATGAGCTGCCCACTTGAACCCAGATGAGTGTCCTCTGGGCTGTGCGAGGCCCAGTTTGACATTGTCTGGGCTGTTCTGTACTGCGAGCTTTTACAGCCTGGTCTCTGCAGGCTGGATGCATGCCTCTTCTGGGGTTTCCCATGAAACTGGCTCAGACTGAGGAGCCTGCTTGGAGCTCTCTTTCAGAGTCTCTTGAAGTTTTGCTTTGTGTCTCCTCTTCTCCCTGAAAACCTTGCCAGAGAGTCCTCTATCCTCTCTTACCACACCAGACCCTGCCCTGTGTACTGCCAAAGCCTCCTCACAGTATTTTTTTCTTGTTTGTTTAATTTTTGGTTGTTTTTTTTTTTAAAGAAAATCTTCCTAATGTACCCTTTCTCAATTCTGCCTGATTTAGACATTTTATTAACAGTAATGACTTAGCATTTGCTCAAAAATACTTATGGGAGTGGTGGTGGTGTTGATCTGAGTGTAAAAGAGTGGTTAATGCAAGTGGAATAGACGCTCTCTCTCTCTCTCTCTCTGTGTGTGTGTGTATAAGAGAGAGAGGGGGGAGAGAGAGAGAGAATAAAAGGAGGTTGGATTTGAAACATTATTCTGCTTTGATTTAGTAATAGCCTTATAATAAGCTCATGTTAATTAAATGATGTTTAAATTTTTTTAAAAAGTAGAACATCAAGTATTTGAATTAGAAAACTTAGTTGAGCCCAGGAACTCAGTGCTGTGGGTGCTAGAAAGAGCAGCATTCAGACTCTGCTAAAAAAAAAAAAAAAAAAAAAAAAAGTCCAGTCCGTCTTGGACTCACTGGTTTTTTGATTCATTTGCCCCAGAATGAGGACCGTAAAGACATCAGCAGGCCGTAAGTCCTCTGACAATGTCTGGCTGGATCCCCAACAGTAGCAGACAAATGAAAAACTGAGCGGGAGACAAAGAATTGATCCCCTCTGTGAAGACCTTCCCCCTGTGCTAAGCTGGATGCCGTGAGGAACCATTCCCTGGCAGCAGAGCCAGTGTGGAAGCCTTAGAGATTCTGCTCCACTGTATTAA
Source organism: Apodemus sylvaticus (assembly GCF_947179515.1). Classification (NCBI taxonomy): domain Eukaryota; kingdom Metazoa; phylum Chordata; class Mammalia; order Rodentia; family Muridae; genus Apodemus; species Apodemus sylvaticus. The sequence continues at coordinate 106,342,161 of NC_067478.1, forward strand.
AACCATCATTTGATGGGATCCTGAGCCACACCAAACTGTGTACCGTGCCTGAAAACCCAGCTGTGTAGCAAGCTATTGCCACGAAGCCTCTCCTCTGCAGTCAGCAGCAAGGCTTCACTGTGCTGTCATTATCTCCGCTGGTGCAAAGCCTAGGAACCAATTCTGCCTTCCCCATAGGCCACCCTCCTCCTTCCCACCCTTCTCCAGGGAAGGCCTATTTCAGCTCCTAGCTGTTCCCCCTGCTCCCCCCCCCCCACTCTATTTCTGACCTTTCTGTTTTGTTCCATTTAGCATGTGGACCTTCCTGGGGAGACCTGAATGCATTCTGTGTCTGTCTTCAGCCTTATGTGCGACGGCTCTGCTCACCAATAACCAGTTACCCAGGTATGTTTTCAGACCCCTGCAGAAGTATACCTGGAGCCCTCTGAAGGAAAGGCTCAAAACAGTTCCTGTGTGTGCACGTGCACACATGTATATGTGCATGTTTGTGTGCATGTGCCACGGTGTGTGTGTGGAGGTCAGAGAACAATTTCAGATGTCAGTCCTTGACTTCCACCTTGCTTGAGACAAGGCCTCCTTCCATGGATTCCCTGCTCTGCCTCCCGTTCTCCTCCAACGGTACTGGGATTAGATACATGCATTATTGCATTTGATGTGTCTGGGCTTTACCTGGATTCTGGGAATCTGCAAGCACTTTACACACTGAGCCTTGTCCCTAGCTCCTTTCTCATTCTTTCTCTTCCTTTCTCATTCTTTCTCTTCCTTTCCCTCCCTTCCTCTCCTCCATCTCTTTTCTTTAGAAACAGAGTGGGCTTTGAAGCTGAGGCTGACCTTGAATTCTTCAGTTTTTCCTGAGCCCTGCTGATCATTCATCCTGTGCTCTAGAATTCAGATGCCTTCTTGTCCTTGCAGGCTCAATCAGACTCACCTGAACCCCTTGTTGCTGATAACCAGAAAAGTGGGTCTGGAAATCAAGGACTCAGAATTCACACTGGAAGGCTATCCATTCCGGATCATATCTGGCACTATAGACTACTTCCGGATACCTAGGCACTCCTGGAGACTCAGTTTGAGGAAGTTGCAGTCCTGTGGCTTCAACACTCTTACCACGTAAGTGTTTGCTTCTTCTGGTTCTTGTTTCAAGAGGTTTTCAACTGAATCCTAGCTGAGACTTCATTTGAACAGTCTTTTTATATTTATATTTATTATTATTATTATTATTAAGAAAGATATTTATTAGCCAAAGATATTTATTAGCCAATTTATTAGTCAGGGTTCTCTAAAGGAGCAGAAATATGCATTCACATATGTTTATATATATGTATGACTTAGAGTGGCTTACTGTGGTCTGAGTAGTCCCACAGTGGCTGTCCTCTGATAGAAAACCTGAGGATCTGGTAATTGGCCAGTCCATGAGACCAAATGTCTCAGTAGCCCTGATCCGATGATGGAGTTCCAGGGAAGTGCTGGAGAGCATTGGTCTTCATTGTACAGTGGACTTCTGGAAGAAACAGGTTCTAACAGGAGCCAAGATAAACTTGCAGTGAGATTGAAGGCAAGCAAGCAAAAATCAAAAGCTTCCTTGTTCCGTGTCATTTTTTTTTTTTTTTTTTGTGGGATGCTACCAGAAACTGTGACCCATATTTAAGAGTGGATCTTTTGTTCCCAAATGATCCAGATTTAGGTTGAGTCTTCTGCCTTCAGATGATCCACTTCTGAGTTGGCTTCCCCACCTAAACGATCCATTTAAGAGGTTCCTTAACCACTGGCATGCCCAGTGTTTGAATTTTACTTAATTCCAGATGTAATCAAATTGACAACCAGGCTTATAGCAAAGGCCTGTATTCTCAATATTTAGGGGGCAGAGGCAGGAGGATTATTCGAAGCCAGCCCTGCTTACATAAAAAAAAATGAAGCTAGCTTAAGCTACATAAGATTTGTTTAAAACACAAATAAACAAACAAATAATCCCCCAAATAGCCAATCAAACAACAACAAAAAACCACTACTAAAATAGCAACTAACTGCAAAAGTGTGTATTATGTTTATTTTTCCTTGAGTATTTGATAGCATGAAATAGATTTGAATGATTCTCTCTTCCATGTGAAAGTAGAGAGTGTTTTTGGAGAATTTACCAGAGGAGGCTGCTCAGGCATGAGCAGAAGCCAACAGAAATCTTTATTAGTGTTATTAGCAACGAACACTGGGTGATTGGGATCCAAACATATCCTGAGCCTTTCTCAATGTAAGCTTTTGTTTTTGTTTTTTCCTTATTTTTCTTTCTTTCTTTTTCTTTTTTTCTTGGATATTTTATTTATTTACATTTCAAATGTTTTTCCCTTCCCAGGTCTCCCCTTCAGAAACCCTCTAGCCCATCTCCCCTCCCCCTTCCTTTATGAGGATGCTCACTTACCCACCTACCCACTCCTGTCTTCCCACCCTGGCATTCCCCTACACTGGGGCATCGAGCACCCTCAGACCCAAAGGCCTCTCCCCCCACTAATATCCAACAAGGCCATCCTCTGCCACATATTCGGCCAGTGTCATGGGTCCCTCGATGTGTACTCTTTGGTTGGTGGTCTGGTCCCCAGGAGTTCCGGGGGTTCTGGCCAGTTGACAACTGTTGCTCCCTCCATGGGGCTGCAAACCCCTTAAGACAATGTAAGCTTTTAAGCACAAAAATTGTGTTCTGGGTTAACATACTTCAGTTAAGAAGAACAGTTAGCCAGAAGCAAAACCACAGAAGCCAAAAAGCAAGGTGAATACATTTTGAGACTTTCCCAGAAATCTATGGACTTTGGTGGGCTAGGTCTTTGCTTTAGTTCTGGCAGGTGGTGCTTATATGCTGACTTCTCAGCCTGAATGGTTCTTTCAACATGGAGTCAGTTTTGCTGAGGTCTGGGAGCCTGTTACAGACGGGAGGCTGGAGGTGGGATTTTTTTTTTTAAAAAAGTCTGGCTAGGACTCAGTGAAACAGTCTCCCTGAGCTTTTGTTGAGAACAGAATGCTCTGAGTGCACAACAAATGTCAGTGTCTCCCTCCGCAGTAGGAAGCAGAAAGGAATGTTCTTCTGTTCTTCTCAGAGAGAACTTAGGCTTCTGGAGGAGGTAAACACCATGAAAATGTAGGAGGGCCACCCCCACAAGCCTTTCCCTATTGCGGAGTTTCTAAACCATCAAGATAATCTGTGCCGAATCTCACAGCTCATGAGCTGCAACTCTACCATTCTTAAGCAATGGTAGACTGTGGCAGTCAGGTTTCTCTGGGAAAGCACAATCAGCAGGTAGAACGAGCGATTATGAATTGTTCCTGCATCTATGGGGTGGAGAAGTCCCCAGTTTGAAGGATGAAAACTCAGGACAGCAGGGAGTGAACTTATAGTGGAGTCTTGAGGCTTAAGAACAAGATATCTGATGGTCAACGTTCTAGTTCAAAAGCAGGCAGAGTCAAAACCTAAAAGGGGAGGCTAAGAGCAGGGGTGCACACCTGGGAGCCTCACACTTAGGAGGTTGAGTCAGGAGGATTACAAGTTTGAGGCCAGTCTAGGATACCTGTGAGACTCCGTCAGAAAACAAAACAAAACTCAAGAACAAACCCAAGAGATTGTTTTGGAGACACACCCACCCAGATGCCACATACCGTTTATTTTGTTTACAAAACCACTTGGAATCCCACAGTCAATCACACACACACACTAAGGTGTTTGGCCGTGAGTTATTTGCAGTTCAAAGCTGTTAATGGTGCAGCCATGAGTGACCTATGTGCCTGTCTATAGGGTGTATTTAGGAATGGGCTCGACAAAGTGGCCCGTGTTCACTCGTGAATGTCAGTCCATTCTGCAAAATTCCCAAAACACAGAGAATTAAGTAAGTTCATATAGTTGAGCAAGCTCTCCCCTCACTTGTTTCCGGAGTCCTTTCATCTTCACATGCTGGGTTCCTGCTACATCGTGATTCTCCATTCTCTTCTAGTTTCTGGCAACCTATGATCTAATCTCTGCCTTCACACACCTGGTTATTCAGGGTGCTCAGCTCAGTGTTGCCAGGCAACGGCAACCTCTGTCCTTTCATGTCTGTCTTCTTTCACTTAGCGCCATGCTTCAAGGCTCGTCCAGGCTGTAGTACGTAACAGAATCTCTTTCTTGTTTTAGTTGGAATAATACACCATCATTTATGTGTTTAAGTGTCTTTTATTTTTTGAGGCAGGGTCTCCCTGTGTAACCTTGGATGTCCCGGAACTTGTTCTGAACTTGTTAGTTCAGGACTGACCTTGAATTCAAAGATCCACCTTTGCCTCCCAAGAGCTGGATCTAGAGGCATGAGCCACCACACCCAATTCTTTTATTATACCTTCAAGTTCACTGGTCTTTTATTCTAGGTGTCTACTCTTCTGTTTGTTCCAACTTTTTCATTTTTTAATTGAATATCATCTTCATTTACATTGCCATGGTAAAACCTTTCCCAATTTCCCCTCTCCCCAAAGACCCCCAACCCCTTCTCTCTCCCCCTGCCTCCACGTATATGCCCCTCCACTGGACACACTCCCACCTCCCCTCCTCAGTTTCCCTTTGTTGGGGCCTCTGTTGAGCCTTTACCTGACCAAAGACCATTCCTCCCAATGATGCCCAGCAAGGCATTCCTCTGCCACATTTTTGGCTGTCATTCCTTTTTTTTAATTGTATCCAGAACACACATACACACACACACACACACACACACACACACACACACACACACCACTGAACTACATACATAGTCCTTTTCCCTTTTTACTTTGAGACAGGGTTTTGCTAAATTGCTAGAGCTGTCCTTGAACTCTCTACCAGAATCTGTCATTGAACTTTCCATCCTCCTACTTCACCACCCTTGGGTGGAATTAAAGACATGTTTCACCAGGACCTGTATTATTATTATTATTATTATTATTATTATTATTATTATTTTGATAGGTGATCACCACGCAGGTTAGGCAGTTCTCAGACTTGTGAGTCTCTCTTCCTTCAGCCTCCAAAGTGATGGTATTATAGGCAGGTACCCCACATCCAGCTGTTTTTGTTTGTTAGGGTTTTTTTTCCAACACAGGTCTTGCTGTCTAGCCAACTGGCCTAAAACTTCTGCTCCTCCTGCTTCCACCTCCTCCTCAGTGTTGGGAATGCATCTGTGCATGGTACAGGCTTCTCTTGGGACAGAAGCTTGCTTCTCTGTCAAGGACGCAGGAATCAGGATAGATGGGGAGGTTCTTACTTTTCTTCTTTTCCCCGCGATAGGCATATTCCTTGGAACCTCCACGAGCCAGCAGTGGGCTACTTTCGTTTCACTGAAAACGTGGATCTCATGTAGGTGCTTATACTTTAATTTCTTGATTCTGAGATTCAGTCAGGAAAGTTTCTGGTGGGTTGAAGGATGGATGGAATGGGGTGTATAGTTCTACTTTTGGTTATTGTTGTTGTTTTTTTGTTTAGTTTTATAGCTTTAAGCATTTTAATTTATAGTAAATACTTTCCATTACATTTTAATGTATTTTTTGAATTTGCAAGCATCTGTATGTGTGCATATGTGCATATCTGAAGGTTGAATTCAAGTCATGAAGACTGGCGATAGGTGCTCAACCCACCCATCTGCTTCAGCAGACTGTAATAATACCTTTTTGCTCTCATCCTTGCTATCATGCTCGATAATTTTATCATGACTGATTTTGTCTCTATTGTTTGGAGCTGCATACTAAAACACGTTGTGGATATTTTGAGGCAGTGTCTTATCATATGAACTCTACCTGGCCTGGCCTTCTCTATGTGGGTCAGGCTGGCTGCACACTCACAGACGTCTACTAGCTTTTGCTTCCTGAGTGCTAGAATTAAAGGTGTGTGCTGCTAAGCCCTAGCCTCTAATTCTGCTTTAGTAAGCCAGCCAGTTTTTCACTTGGCTTCAAGTCTCCTTGAGCCTTTGGTCTATGGCTTGCACAGCCTGCTCTTATAGTATGGTCTAGACCTTGTTTTAGCTAGCATTTGGCAGTGTGAGTCCAGCAAAAAGAACCTGCTTTCTTGGTTATAATAGCAGATTCTGAGCTATGGTTTATAGTTTCCGTCTTAAATCTTTAAGATTTGATACTATCTTCTAAGTCACCATCCTTTCGGGTACTGAGCTCATAAGAGTAATAAAGACCAGAAGACAGAGCTTGAGAGCTGCCAAACAGAGGCCTGCTTTGGAGTGACGTCACTGTGACTGCTTTCATTCCAGAGCTTTTATCACCATGGCTTCAGAGACGGGACTCTGGGTCATTGTGTGTCCAGGCCCCTACATCGGCGGTGACTTAGACCTTGGAGGCTTGCCCAGGTGAGTTGTGGTCTGAGGGTCCCTGGTTGGGAAGCACATTGACAGGGCTTTATTTCTGTACACATTAAAAAAAAAAAAAAACCTCTACACTATTTTGTTCATTGATGGCAGGTGATGGGGATTATGGGGATGGTTTTTAATCTGGCTGTTTTCTCTTAGTTAATACTTTCAAAATGTATGCATACTGTAGCAGGGCCACCTGTCCTTTTCCTAGCTGAGTATTTTCCAGTAGAACTAGTCTCTTCTTCTCTCTTGTGCACACAAACAAAAGCCCTTCTATAAACAGTGTTATAACCCTCTCACTCCAGACTAGAGCTTATCAATAAATCTTATCAATATGCCTTTCCTGTAAAAGGCCAGCTAGTAATCCCAGATGAGGGAGGAGGATTGTCACAAATTTGGGGCCATCTTAGACTATATAATGAGTATAATTAGTAGTGCTACATAGCAAGATTCTGATGTAAAGTACAGATAACAAATATTCTAGGCTTTCCGAGCCTCTGTAATTAGCCTGAAAACTGCAGTGAAAATATGTGAACGATTGGTTACAAGTGTGCCAACCGAGCTATCTAGTCAAGCAGACAATCTAACTTGGTTTTAGACTGCAGTTTGCTGGACTTGGTCTTGGATCATAGTTACAAAACTCTCACAGCTCCCCCCGTTGCCCCTCCATCTTGGGGTGCTGAGGTGCTTTTAACTGGCACTGACTGTTCCTTCTCGAAGCAGGACCACACCCTAACATCTCCGTTCTGTGTGTGAATGTGAGCTGTGTTGTAGAGTCCTCTTTGGAGCATTTATTATCACTGTTTCCCATCCTAAGTCTGTATCTCTTTTCTAAATCATAGCTGGTTACTCAGGGATCCCAAAATGAAGCTGCGTACAACTTACAAGGGATTTACTAAAGCAATGAATCGGTATTTCGACAATCTGATTCCCAGGATAGCAAAATACCAGGTAAAACCCAGTCCTCATCTCCATGGGTGAGGAAATTGATTGACAGATATAGTTCCTGGAGAGTAATGGATAGTACTGTGGCTTTCTTCACTTCAAGAAGCAGGGAGCATATGTTGGGCTCTGTGTATTAGAAGCGAAGAAGTCCAGTTTCTTATCTAAGAGAGCTTCTGGTGTTAGGCCATTGCTTGTCATGGTGGTGAATGCTGTAGAAGTGAGAAGCCTCTCTCAGGCTGAGTGGATCCAGCCTGAGCTACATTGTGAGATCTTAGATTCAATTAATCTCCTTTTGTCTTTTACACCAACTGTTCCACTGGAATCTGCCCTCCCTCCAACTATCAAGACACTTGGAAGAATGTTCAGTGTGTCTTTTCTTTGATTTGCTGGTTATTAGCTTCTGCTCAAGATGACCAGAAATTAGAGTGAAAGGTCGTTCTACAAGCTCTCGCAGGCAGCTATATGTCAGTGCACCACAAACATTGCTCTAGGGGAGCCGTGGAGAGGTTATGGTCTCTCAATTCAGGAGCCTAAAATGGAGTCGTCAGAATTATAGTGGTTCAGATGACGACTTTTTTGTGAAAGCTTATGTTTTCAGTGGAAACAGTTTGAATTTTTAAAATTATGTCTGTCTATCTATCTATCTATCTATCTATCTATCATGTGATATGGAACTCAGGTCATCAGGCTTTGTGGTAAATTATTTTCTCTGAAGAGCCATCTTACCAGGCCCAGTTTGATATTTTTAGTATTTATTTTTATTTTATGTATATTCATGTTTTGCATACACACACACACACACACACACACAGACACACACATATGCACATATACTTAGTGACCAAGAAACCAGAAAAAGGTGTTAGGTCCCCTAGAACTGGAGCAGCAAAGGGTTGTGAGCTATCTCGGGTTTCTAGAACTGAACCCAGGTCCTCAGGAAGAACAGCCAGTAGTACGCTTAACCTCTGAGCCACCTCTTTATCTCGCCAAACAATATTTTCAACTTAGGTTGGCTTTAGTTGGGACAGAATAGCATGTTAGGTTGATGAGAATCTATAGCAGGTAGAAAATGAGTAGAGAAACAAATGTTTAATGACATTTATTAGGTATTAGGCTTTGCACTAGGAAACTTTCATCCTCAGTTATCAGTTTTAGATTTGTATGTGTTGAATGGAAGCAATGGCAAAATTGGCGTATGTCTATGCAAATGCTCAATGAATGCTTCACATGGTTGGACTTCTTGGGAATAGGCAATACTCAGGAAAGCTATTAAAATTTGTAAATGACCAAACAGCACAGGCCAGTGAACATGTGGGCATCTATGGACAGTACAGGAAGAGATGCTCAGATTAGGAGTGGAGCTCAGTTGGTAGACTACTTGCTTGCCTACCACATCAGCCCAGAGTTCAATCCTCAGCATCTCGTAGCCCCGTGTAGTATTCTAGCTCTTTTGTCTCTCTGATCGTCTCCGGTCCTGACAGCTTCTGAATCTTTCTTTGCTTCTGCTGTATTCTTCACCGGAGAGATAAGAAATGAAGCGAAGAAGCTGGATTTGAAAGTCTTCCAGTGTTCATCAGCTAGGGCCATTAAGTTTAAAAAGTTAAACCACACCTTTAGTCTGTGTCCCTTCGACTCCCCTGCCACATAACGTAGGGACCAAATGCTTGCTGCTTTCTCAGTATCTTCCTGTTTCAATTCCATCTAAAGCTATCCTCAGTCACCATGGTCAGGTTTGCGTGTGCAAATACTTGTGACATAGGTTTAGACAGTCCTGGATGCTCCCATATTGCTACCTACATCACGGGCATGGGGTTGGAGTCATCCTAGTCTATTTCCCCCCTATGCCAGGACAGGCACCTGAGGTTGTTCCCCGTCTCTGAAGGAAGTGTGAAGAAATGTTTCATAAGTTTGGCTTTGCAGGTGGTAACTGGAGGGGTTGTTGGCCCAGCCAGTTAATTTTAATATTGCTCCTTAAGGCATTGAAATGACAATGAGAAGGAGGGAGATGCTGAAGGCAGGGGTGCCTCTAAGTGCAAAGATCTGAGCGGTGGGAAGGGTGGCTACAGGAGTTTTCGACCTCTCGATCAACACACTAAATCAAGAGGAAATGGTAGTTAATTAGGGGTGTTTTTAAGGAACCGTTTTGGAAGCATTTGAATTGAGCCACTGACTTTGAGCAGGAGAAGTGACCAGGATCATGGTTCATTCTCGGTGGAGTGTGCTTTTTTTCTTTCTTTTGTTTGTTTGTTTGTTTGTTATGGTCTATTAAAAAAGATTTATTTATTTTCTTTTAAAGAAAGATTTGTTTATTGGTGCATTGGTATATTGTATATGTGCATTGGTGTTCTGTTTACTCCTCTTTTGGAGTTAGAGATAGTTGTGAGCTACCATGTGGGTGCTGGGAATTGAACTTGGGTCCTCTAGAAGAACAGCCAGTGCTCTTAACCGCTGAGCCATCTCTTCAGCCTGAGTGTGACCAGCATTTAGAAAACTACAATCTTTCCCCACCGCTATCTCACTCTCGCGTTCTCATCTCCTTGACTCAGTTTAAAAAAGGAGGCCCCATCATTGCCGTGCAAATCGAGAATGAATATGGTTCCTACTATATGGATAAGAAATACCTGGCGTATGTGAAAACGGTAAGTTCTCCTTCAGTTCTGCTCTGCTTCTTGTTCTTCCTTATGTTGTGGAGCAAACGTGTCCGGAATGCCTGTATGTTCTTGTCTGCAGCTGTGAGGTATGAAGATGAATGGGGTTTACTTTTATCATTGATTTTTGGTTATGTTCTAAACAGCAGCCTAGAAATATCAGTTTGCCCTAATATAAGGCAGAAACATACCTTAGGACAGCTCTACTTTCTATGACTATCTCAGCTTTCTTTGGGTTGAAGAACTTTTACATTTTCTTTACCTGAAAAACACATGGTAATAAATACATTTACTATGTGTTCTTCCTTTCTTCTACTTTCAGATGTATTCATCTATAGACAATACTTACAAGTAGCATGTGATGTGTAGATCTGTTGTTGAGGTGGGAATGGTGAAGTTAGAGAGGTCCACCGTTCAAGATCACCCTCAGCTATATAGTAAGTTTAAGGTCAGCCTGAATGATACAAGACCCTGTCTTAAAAAAAAAAAAAAAACTGTACTCTTAGTTTCTTTTTCTGTCACTGTGATAAAATATTCAGACAATAGCAATTTAAAGGAGAAAGGGCTTATTTTTTTAGCTTGAAGTTCAAGATACAGTCCATTATGTTGGTGAAGCCAATGCAGTAGGAACTTGAAACAGTGGTTCACATCCCCGGAGGCAGCAGAAGACAGATGCTTGCATGTTAGTGCTTAGCTTGTGTTCTGCGTTTGATGTAGCTGGGGATACCTAACCCAGGGAATGGTCCTGTTCACAATTCGGATAGAAGTTCCTATTTCAGTTAATGTAATGAAGATAATCTTCCATAGGCCTACCGGTGATTTTAAATCCTGTCAGGTTAATAGTTAATCTTCACCATTACAACCATCACGACCACCACAGCTAAGAACCTGTCTTTGTAACAATTTGGTTTGTTCCCATTCATTGCTGTTACACTTGCATTAGATCTACTACTGCTGATTTTTTATTTGCGCCATTTTCTGGTCCCTTTGCCTCCTGCTCTCAGGGTGACCTTGAAGGTTTGATCCTCCTGCCTCCTCCTCCCGAAGTGATAGGATTATCGGTGAGTATCACTATGTGTTGTTGAGGCTCCCAACCCATCTTCGTTCATAATACACAAACACTTAACCAACCATTTACTCATGAAAATACAGGTTTTAAAAGGTTTGACATTTTAGAAATTAATATTTGTTTATATTTGTGTGTCTGTGTGTCAGGGTGTATGTTCCACAATGTACACGTGGTGGTCAGAGGTCAACTCAGGGGGTCACTTTCCTTCTTCTATCATGTAGGCTTCAGGTATTAAATTCAAGTGACCAGGCTAGTTAGTCAGCATGTGTTGTCACCCACCCAGTCATCTCTTGGCAATAGCATGCTGTTTGCTGGATAATTTTACCATCCAGTTTCCTGGAATCACTGCTCTCTCAGTAGAAAATGGCGCTGAATGCCAGTCTCCCTTCTTTGCTTGCACTTCGGCTTGTTGAATTTAGTCTCTGCCTAGGTTCTCCAACTGAATCTTTAGGAAATATTTTGCCTACCTCTGTGGTTATGTTAGAAGTGTCAGTGGGAATAAAAGTAGCCCATTGTCTACAGAAGTAGAATCTGTTTCTGTCTGATCTGATGTGGCCACCACTTTTCATTTTCAATCATTCTGGATTGTCTGTGTTATATGGTCACCTAATGATAAGCCACATCGCCCACTGGACTGGAATGAGACACGGAATCCTCATCAAACCCATGGGAACCAGGGTACAGTGGCAAGGAGTGACAAGGGACATGCTGGACACTCTTACGTAACTGACTTTTCTGCTCCCTTGTCTTATAGAAAAACCATTTTCTGATACCAACAGAGGACTCAAGGGTGAATTCTAAGAATCTGGGTCCAAAAAGACACAACAGACCAGACATTTGACTTGTCTTAGAACCTACAGTCACCACCTCAGTATTTTGATCTTGAATTAAATACGTCTCTTAATCTCTAGTCTGCCTTGATTGAGAGTATCCCTGGAGTGTTTGTAATTAAAGTAGGGACTTTATTTTTGGTTCTGGGGGCGGGGTTCGAGGAAGAATCTCTTTGTGTAGGTAGCCCTGGCTATCCTGGAACTAGCTCTGGAGACCAGGCTTTCCTTGAACTCACAGAAATCCTCCTGCCTCTGCCTCCTGAGTACTGGAATTAAAGGCATGCACCACCACTGCCAGGCTCAAGTAAAAACCTTTAAGGTTCTAGTGGCAAGTGACAGTGCCACTGTAGGTGGATTAATCCACAGCTTACCTGTCTTTCTCAATGACCAAAGAAACTACTGAAAAGTGTGCATCATGTGGGAAAATTTAGAGACGTTGTGAATGAAACACTCATTTCTGCTCTCCAGCTTGGAGAAACCCCAGGAGGTGCTTTGTGGAAAGCACTACAATAGGTGATTCAGCTGACCTTCAACTTCTTCCTTGAGGTTTGGAATTTGAACCGCTGTTGAGGAGTTTAACTGAGGCAGGACTTGGATTTTTGTTTTTAACGTTTTTAACTTAAAAGTAGTTGCATAGGGGAATATCATAGTTAGGGTCTCTCCTGGTGCCACAAAACACCATGACCAAAAAGAAAGTTGGGGAAGAAAGTTTTTTTTGTTTTGTTTTGTTTTTGGCTTATATTTCCAGACCATAGTTCATCATTGGAGGAAATCAGGACAGGAACTCAAACAGAGGCATGACCTAATGCAGAAGCCATGGAGGGGTACTGCTTACTGGTTTGTGTACCCTGACTTGCTCAGCCTGCTTTCTTATAGAATCCAGAACTACTAACTCAGGGATGGCACTATGTACAATGAGGGCTAGCCCTCCCTGCCCCTATTGATCATTAATTGAGAAAATACCTTGCAGCTGGATCTATCTCATGGAGGCATTTCATCAACTGAGGCTCCATTCTCTCTGATGACTTCAGCTTGTGTCAAGTTGATAACCCAAACCAGCCACTCTAGGGAATCAAGCCTTCCTCTCCATTTTTCAACTTCATTGTGGTATTTCCAGTGGCATAGTTTGTTTTTTTATTCTACTCCCAGGAAGAAGAAACCTCATGGGACTAGGAGCAATCTTTTTCCCTTAATGAATTTCTCCTTAGGCTTTAGAGTCAAGAGGGATCAATGAACTGCTCCTGACTGCAGATGATGGTGCGAGTCTCAAAAAGGGCCACTTGCAAAATGGTACGGTTTCCGTTGCATCTATTTCTACACTGGCCAAGTTGAAAAGGCACAGGTCTGTCTGATGCTTCCTCTTCCCATTTCCCGGTAGCAAGGACTTGTGTGCAAAACTGAGTTAGGAAGTAAGACCCAATCTTGCTGGACAGCAGCCGTTATGATGAGAGAGCTACTCCATTCTTTCAGAATTTTAGTGGCCTGGTCCTGGATCCATCTGTGGCCCAAGTAAAAGTTGTCCCCAGCACTGACAAGTGACCCTGATTGAACAAAGAATGGAGGTGTTTCAGAGTAGACTTGTCATGGGCCCAGCCCTGGCAGAGAAATGAGTCCAGAGAATAACTGCGGCTGGGAATCTGGTGTCAGAAGGCAAACTTCTCACGACTAGAGCATTTGTTTGGCTTGTGCCCATGGGTCTGACCTCAGGTGCACAAAGAAGAAAGAGTGAACGCATGGAGACCAAGACTGAGAAACATAATTTCTAAAATCTTTCCTCTAAGCAATTTGGTCAGCTCTGTTCTCTTCCAGTGTTCTTGTCCCTGGTCTTATTGGTGGCCCTTTCTGTGGTAGTAGGAAGTCCTGAATTAGAAGGCAAGCATGAAAGAGGTTCAAGATTTGAGCCCCACAACCAAAGATGTCAAGTTTCAGGGTCTCAGTTTCTTCACTTGCTTTTCATGTACTGATTAGTGCCATGCAGCATATTTTAAGTACATTTTAACTTTTTAGATCATCATTATAAGTTCTGAGTGAAAGACCATGTGTAAAGTTCCTTTGTATGCTTTTATGTGGCTGCAAGTGTAGCCACATATCTTTAGTGCGAGCTCTGGCTATGGAAGTATTGGAGTGAGAATCTGGGAGGCATAAGTCCAAGAGGTATAGACTGGATGCCATAATGGCTCTGGGAGAGTCTTCTGCCCCTGCTCTGTGTGGTCATGGTAGGTTCTTGTGTATGCTCTTCCTACCCACAGTGCTGTCCACTATCCACATGAAGAATATAAAGAAAGAAACATATGAAGACCTCAAATCCATTCAGGTAAGGGCCTTTCAGACATGACAGACACTGATTCTTGCCCCACCCATGACTTCTTGTTTTACTTAGTGAGAAAAATTTTAGTACTAATTAGTTTAGTTAAAATTGCAATCTGCAGTGTCCTTCAATATCTATTTTAGGTGGATTTAGGTTCAAATTGTATAAATGCAGAATACTTGGTTCACAGGCCATAGTGTTAGAGTGTTACAACCCTAACTTTTGTTTACTCTGATTTGTAGGACATTGTTGAAAGCTAGCATTTGTCATAATCCATCCACTGATGGAGCCACTGTGTCATTGAATATTTTAAATTCTTCCTCTGTGTCAGGTGTTTCTTACTAGATCTCTACTCTGGTCATCAAGAGAATCAAAAGATCCTATTTTTTTTAAAAATAAATTTCCAGTTTTTGCTTTTAGGATATCTTGAAAGGGAAATATTGAAATGGCAGCCCTTCCCCACAAAAAAACCAAAAAGCTTGGAACTGATGACCAATAAAACCACATGAAGAGATCATGTGGCTGGGAAGATCATGTGAGAGTGGGAGTTCTGGGAAGTGGCAGGGTGCTTTCAGTGAAAGGGTACATGGGAGCTCTGGGCTTCAGAGTTCCCCTGTAGGCAGTTCAGGGCTTCAGAATTGCAGCAGAGCATCCAAAATTGACACATGTTTTGTTTTCCTTCAGGAAAACAGCCCTATTCTGATGATGGTATATACAGCCAACTCTTTTGACACATGGGGGGCTCTGCGCCAGCTTGGAGATCCGCAGAGTGAGTCCTCCTTCCTGACCTTTTCAGGGAAATGTGAGAACCCCAGTGCCACTGTGCTGTCCTTTTCTAGTTCATTTGTAACCTTGAGGTTTAGGGATAAGGCTCCTAGATGTCTTATCATATAAATATCTGTCTGGATAAGTAGATGCCTCCTAGACATCTGCTCAGAAAGAGAGGTCACAGAGCATGAACACTTCTGGGGGGTCATTGAAATAGGAACCTAAGTTTCTGTAGTTTTTATTATAAATACACTTGTCTAAGGTTAGAAAAGTAACGAGAACAAATTGTTCAGTGAGATAGAGTAACACAATGGCGGTGTGCTGAGTATGGAAGTAGATAGTGATACAGCTCCAGCTCATCTGATTTTAGTTCTTTTGCTCTCCCTGGAGAATTGTTGATGACTGTTTAAATGGAGTTGAAGGTAAATGTGACTGTTGCCACCATTTTAGATAAGTCACTGTGAGAAGCTGGTACGTGCTATAGAAATAGTAAGCTATTAGAAATAGTAAGCTGGAAATAGGTATGCCCCTAAAAGGTCATGAAGGTCTTTCTTGAGAAAGAAGTAATACGTGACTTTGGATTTTGAAAACAAATACCACCAACTACTTCAGTCAGTCCTGGCTCATCTAACATGTTTTTCTGGGCACGAGCGCTAAGATCTTAATAATTTCAGGTCGAGGTAGTTTGAAAACCTATAAGCTGTGAATACTTAAATCCTAATTGTGTCTCTGCTTTCTCCCTGTCTTGCTCTCTGCAGTGCTGATGAAGGATGTACGTGAGATGTTCCGCCTTGGGTTCTCCCTCAACTTCTACATGTTCCAAGGTGGCACCAACTTTGGCTTAATTGGCGGAGCTCATTTTTCACAGGGTTACATGCCTGTAGTGACCAGTTATGGTGAGTATTGGTCCCCAGAATCACCTCCAACCTGACTGCCCCATTGACGAGTCTAGAACAGAGAAGATTAGAGAACTCTCTGGACCTGTTTAGCTGTCTTGACTTTAATGGAAACTGAGGGTTTGGTATTTGTTCATGACTCCACTAGGTATTGGGGTCTTGGCTTTCTGGGACTTTATGAGCAGACAGGTTTGTAACCTTAGTCATGCGTATCTGCTGCACAGAGAACCTTGTTTTAAGCAGTTCTATGCAAAGTCTGTTGCTTTGGATTTTCTAAGAACACCACAAAATGTAGCCTCCAAATTTCCCAAGAGACCAAGTGGGAAATTAAGGGTGAAATAAAACTGATGTTCATTTAGAAATATGAGGTCTTATTTTCCTCCACATTATTACCATATTCGATTCTTTTTAATGTAATTTTCTGACAGGTGTATCTTGGAGTCAAGACTTTTATTCGTGTCTTTCTAATGAGTAATGATTTTGAGGATCTTTCAGTTTGCTGATTTATCATTTGTTCATTTTTTTTGTGAAGTATATATGCATATCTTTGTTCCATCTTTTTCCCAAGAGCAACTTTTTGTTTTTTGAAATTTTGAAAATTTTAAAAACCTGAACTCCGGATAAAAGGCTTTTGTGGAGTATATGCTCTGTAAATGTTTTCTCACAGTATGTAGCCTGCCTTTTTATTAGCTTCATGGTGTGCTTGGAAGATCAGAAATTTAAAATTTTTAATAAAAGTATTAATTTATTACACATAAAAGAAATTGGATAGGCAGGATAAGCCACTGCATTGGAGGGTCGTGTGCTGTTGCCGGGACCTCCTGCAGCCGTACAGGCTGGTGCAGCTTGCCTCCTGTTAACCATCCCTGCCCTCCTGAAAGCTCAGCCTATGCCTCTTAGTTAAATTCTCTTATCACATAACCCAAGGGGCCCCACTGCCCCGGTTGCTAATTTTTTGTTTTTCCTTTTTAGGGGAAAGGAGTCAATCCTAAGGTGTTCTTAGGGGAAATGACACATTTCTCTTGTTTTCTTTAGACTACAGTGCACTGATATCAGAAGGTGGAGAATATACACTTGAGTACCAGGAATTTCAGCATTTTTTCCATTCTGTTACAGGTACTCAGACTCAGTAGTAACTTCAATCTGAAGGGTGACATAGACCTCCCGGGGCATCTGCTCAGGGATGAGGGGAGGGAGTGGAGACATTTTGGGGAGAAACCCAATTTGCTTCATTTTGTCACGGACATTGGAAATGCATGAGATACAGGGTCTGCTCTTGTGTGCACAGGACCATGCTGCTTGGTCTTGGCTGGGCCTGCAATCTGCTAAAACTCCTAAAAGCTAGAGGCTCCAGCTCCCCTTCTGCACTATTCAGTAAGCATGACTTGGCCGAGGGAGGAAGGAGGGGCAGACTGAAAGCATGTGCATTTGTAGCTGGGCTTTAGGAGATTCTCTAGATATAACAGCCAAGGGCAATGTGCTCCTTTTTCTAGGAAAATAAAGGGTGCTTCCTCGCATATTTAAGGACATGAGAAGACCCTTACTCAAATAGCACCTGCCTTCATTCTTCCTAGAATTCGGAAGTTAGTGCTACAGGACTTGGTCCTTCATTTGTGGAGGCTGTGGGATAGCAGGGAACTTGGTGTTTTCCAATGGGGCTGTGGTAGATCCTAGGGTTGCCAGCGATGTGCTTTTCATTGCAGATAATACCGCCCCCATTCAACCAAAAGCCACACTGATGTTTGCCTATCAGACCTTGACGTTGTTATATTTCATGACCCTGTGGGATTTCCTGCCCTATCTGGTCAAGGTGGGTGTTTCTGGTGTATAGACACATGGTATCACTTTAGGAAAAAAGGGATGGGAAATAAAGAGGTAACTCAAAGACCAAGGAATAGAAGATTATGGAACCAAAATAATCCTTGGAAATCTTAGTTCCTTTTCAAGTTTTCCAGTTAGCAATAGGAAACCAATGGTACAAACTCAGATTAGACTAAATTTGAAGAAATGGTCTAAACTTGTATAACATTGGAAACAGTCCCTTTCATGATCCCATGATCCAACTGTAAAGATTCTTTCTTTCCTTCCTTCCTTCCTTCCTTCCTTCCTTCCTTCCTTCCTTCCTTCCTTCCTTCTTTCTTTCCTTCCTTCCTTCCTTCTCCCCCCCTCTCTCTTTCTTTCTTTCTTTCTTTCTTTCTTTCTTTCTTTCTTTCTTTCTTTCTTTCTTTCTTTCTTTCTTTCTTTCTTTCTTTCTTTCTTTCTCTCTTTCTATTTTTGCTTTTTGCTTTTTTTTTTTTAAAGATTCTTTTAATGTGTACGTGTGTTTTGCCTACATGTATATAAGTGAACCACATCTGTCTGTGGAGCCAGAAGAGGGTACCAGATCAACTGAAACTGGTAGGAACTGAATCCGAGTCCTTTGCAAGGAGAGTGCACTGGTATTACCCACTGAGCTATCACTGTAGCTCTATCCCTGATTTCTTAGGTGTTAGAATAGAAGTACATCTTGTTGATTTTTTCAAGGAACCAGCTCCTGGTTTTGTTGATTCTTTGTATGGTCCTCTTTGTTTCTACTTGATTGATTTCAGCACTGAGTTTGATGATTTCCTGTCTTCTTCTCCTCCTGGGTGAATTAGCTTCTTTTTGTTCCAGGGCTTTCAGTGTGTCATTAAGCTTCTAGTGTATGCTCTCTCCATTTTCTTTTTGGAGGCACTCAGGGCTATGAGTTTTCCTCTTAGCATTGCTTTCATTGAGTCCCATAGATTTGAGTATGTTGTGCCTTCATTTTCGGTAAATTCTAAAAAGTCTTTGATTTTTTTCTTTATTTCTTCCTTGGCCAAGGTATCATTGAGTAGAGTATTGTTCAATTTCCATGTGTATGTGGGCTTTCCCTTAGCCAGACTAACCAAAGGGCACAGAGACAGTATCGAAATTAACAAAATTAGAAATGAAAAGGGAGATGTAACAACAGAAACTGAGGAAATTAAAAAAAATCATCAGATCCTACTACAAAAGCCTATATTCAACACAACTGGAGAACCTGGAGGAAATGGACAATTTATTAGATAGATACCAAATACCAATATTAAATCAGGATCAAATAGATCAGCTAAGCAGTCCCATAACCCCTAAAGAAATAGAAGGGGTTATAGAAAGCTTTCCAACCAGAAAAAGCACGGGACCAGATGGTTTTAGTGCAGAATTCTATCAGACCTTCAAAGAAGACTTAACACCAATACTCTTCAAACTATTCCACAAAATAGAAACAGAAGGAACACTACCCAACTTGTTCTACGAAGCCACAATTACACTGATACCAAAACCACACAAAGATTCAACAAAGAAAGAGAGCTTCAGGCCAATTTCACTTATGAATATCGATGCAAAAATACTTAACAAAATTCTTGCTCACTGAATCCAAGAACACATCAAAACGATCATCCACCATGATCAAGTAGGCTTCATTCCAGGGATGCAGGGATGGTTCAATATAAGGAAATCCATCAATGCTATCCACTACATAAACAAACTCAAAGAAAAAAAACCCACAAAGTCCTTTCATTAGATGCTGAAAAAGCATTTGACAAAATTCAGCATCCTTTCATGCTAAATGTCTAGGAAAGAACAGGAATTCAAGGCCCATATCTAAACATAGTAAAAGCAATATACAGCAAACCAGTAGCCAACATCAAACTAAATGGAGAGAAACTTGAAGCAATCCCACTAAAATCAGGGACTAGACAAGGTTGCCCCCTCTCTCCATATCTTTTCAATATAGTTCTTGAAGTACTAGCTAGAGCAATTAGACAACATAAGGAGATCAAAGGGATACAAAGCGGAAAGGAAGAAGTCAAACTATCACTATTTGCAGATGATATGATAGTATACTTAAGTGACCCAAAAAACTCTACCAGAGAACTCCTACAGCTGATAAACAACTTCAGCAAAGTGGATGGCTACAAAATCAACTCAAGCAAATCAGTAGCCTTCCTATACTCAAATGATAAGCAGACTGAGAAAGAAATTAGGGAAATGACACCCTTCACAATAGCCACAAACAACATAAAGTATCTTGGTGTGACTCTAACCAAATAAGTGAAAGATCTATATGACAAGAACATCAGGTCTCTGAAGAAGGAAATTGAAGAAGACCTCAGAAAATGGAAAAATCTGCCATGCTCATAGATTGGCAGGATTAATATAGTTAAAATGGCCATCTTGCCAAAAGCAATTTACAGATTCAACGCAATCCCCATCAAAATCCCAACTTAGTTCTTCATAGAGTTAGAAAGAGCAATTCTCAAATTCATCTGGAATAACAAAAACCCAGGATAGCAAAAACTATTCTCAACAATAAAAGAACTTTTGGGGGAATCAATATCCCAGACCTCAAACACTACTACAGAGCAATAGTGATAAAAAACTGCTTGGTATTGGTACAATGACAGGCAAGTGGATCAATGGAATAGGATTGAAGACCCAGAAATGAACCCACACACCTATAGTCACTTGATCTTTGACAAAGGAGCTGAAAACCTCCAGTGGAAAAAAGCCTTTTCAATAAATGGCGCTGGTTCAATTGGAGGTCAGCATGTAGAAGAATGCAAATTGATCCATTCTTATCTCCTTGTACTAAGCTCAACCCCAAGTGGATCAAGGACCTCCACATAAAACCTGACACACTGAAACTAATAGAAAAGAAACTGGGGAAGACCCTTGAGGACATGGGCACAGGGGAAAATTTCCTAAACAGAACACCAATAGCTTACGCTCTAAGATCAAGAATTGACAAATGGGACTTCATAAAATTACAAAGTTTCTGTAAGGCTAAGGACACTGTCAAAAGAACAAAATGGCAACCAACAGATTGGGAAAGGATCTTCACCAACCCTAAATCTGACAGAGGGCTAATATCCAATATATACAAGGAACTCAAGAAGTTAGACCCCAGAAAACCAAATAACTCTATTAAAAGTGGGGTACAGAGCTAAACATAGAATTTTCACCTGAAGAACTTTAGATGGCTTAAGAAATGTTCAGCATCATGAATTAGAGAAATGCAAATCAAAACAACCCTGAGATTTCACCTCACACCATTCAGAATGGTTAAAAACTCAGGAGACAGCAGGTATTGGCGAGGATGTAGAGAAAGAGGAACACTCCTCCACTACTGGTGGGATTGCAAGATGGTACAACCACTTTGGAAATCAGTCTGGCGGTTCCTCAGAAAACTGAACATGACACTTCCAGAGGACCCTGCTATACCTCTCCTGGGCATATACCCAGAGGATTCCCAGGCATGCAATAAGGACACATGCTCCACTATGTTCATAGTAGCCTTATTTATAATAGCCAGAAGCTGGAAAGAACCCAGATGCCCCTCAATGGAGGAATGGATACAGAAAATGTGGTATATTTGCACAATGGAATACTACTCATCAATTAAAAACAATGAATTCATGAAATTCTTAGGCAGATAGTTGGAACTGGAAAATATCATCCTAAGTGAGGTAACCCAATCACAAAAGAATACACATGGAATGCAATCACTGATAAGTGGATATTAATTAGCCCAGAAGCTCTGAATTCTTAAGACACAATTAGCATATCAAATGATACCCAAGAAGAGGGAAAGAGAGGGCCCTGGTTCTGAAAAGAGTTGATCTAGCATTGTAGGGGAGTACCAGGACAGGGAAATGGGAGGGGGATGATTGGGAAATAGGCAGAGGGAAGAGGACTTATGAGACTGATGGGGAGAGGGGGAACTGGGAAAGGGGAAAGCATTTGGAATGTAAACAAAGAATATAGAAAATAAAATTAAAAAAAGAATAGACTAGAAGTACGTCGACTAGACTTATGGTAGTAATTTTTAAAAAAAACTTTTTTATTGGTTCTTTGTGGATTTTACATCATGCACCCCAATCCCACTCATCTCTCCCTTCCCTCAGACCTGTCCCCTACACTTATAACTGACCCACCAACAGTGAAAAGAATCTTGTTGTGGAAGGTATAGTGTGTCACAGTGTGTCTCACAGTGTACCCCTTTGTCAATATTTCTTTGTTTGCAAATGTTCAATACAATGACTCATATATGGTCTTTGGCTTGTGCTACTCTATCAATACTTGAATCTTACTGGGACTCCTTTCAGAGATTTTATTGTTGCCCTATGTTATGGAGATCCTGTAGTTTTGGATCTGTAGGATTGCCCCTCATGTACTCCTGCAGTTCATCGATTGGATAGAGTTTGAAGCAGTCCAAGTCAAAGTCCTGGATCTGGGCCTGAGAGTTGTCTAGTCAGCCCCCCTGTTTTTCTGTTCTCACAGTCTTGGGGCCAGCTCACCAGCAACCACCTACAACCAGGGCCAACTCTCTTTGCTGCCTACGACAATGTGTAGGACCCATACTGTCAAGTGCTGCAGCAGGTGAGGGGCAGGGACATCTCTCCCTCCTGCTGTAGGTAGCAAGGGGCAAGGATGGGGAGTGCATCTCTCCTTCACCGAGGGTGAGGATTTTTAGTCTTTTTTTTCATAGAGGGATGCTTTCTCTAAACTCATTGTTAAGTTCAATATATAAAACATAAATAAACTAGGTTAGTGAGGGTGTTCTGTGGCATTGAACTTTCTTCCCCTATAAGGGTCAGCCATCCCTTTTTTGGGATATTGCCACTCTTTTTAACTTACCCCTATGGTTTCCAGGAACACAGATTGAAAAATGGTCTAAGGAAACATTGCATGCTTATTCTTATAGAACCCATCAAATATCAGTATTTTGGAACTGAATTATGGTGATGTTATTCTAGACAATTTCATATCTAACGAATAAGAAGATTGAATGAGAAACAGATTGGAGGGCCATGGGCCATACATAGGGCGGAACTGAGATTTATCATCATTGTTATAGAGATACATCTGTGTGTGGGACAGTCACAGTAGTCTGGGAGACTTTGATCAACTTAGTATTAAGGCTGAAAGGCTGAACAGAAGCAAACAATATGGCAGCTATATGCTGAGGTAGAGAGACTGAGGCATCCAGGGTCCATTTATAAAGACAGGGAGGGCTATGTGTTTGGGAACTGGAGTTAGGATTGCACAAGAAAGTGCTGTGTGATTCAGTGTCACAGAAAAAAAAAAAAGAAAAGAAAAGAAAAGAAAAGAAAGAAAGAAAGCCAGGCAACACAGAAGGAGCTGCTTACAGACGGGCACCAGCATTTTGGATTTATGCTGTGGTGGGAATCAGACTGGGAACACTCTAGCAGCTAATTCTCATATTTTCTCGTTCTGCTTTTAGTCATTTACATTTTTGAGACAAATTCTTTCTATGTAGGTCAGGCTGGCCTCAAATTCATGGTGTTCCCTTGGCCTCCTAAGAGGTGGGATTACATGTATGCACCACCATGCCCATGTTTTTCTCTTGTGCATCTCTGCTTCTGAGCTTACTATGGTGCTTTTGTGTATCATCTCCACAGCATCGGACAAACTGCTTCGGGTTTCCGTGCTGGTCAGTGGGGGTAGGTGCTGCTAGCGTGTATGCTCATTCTCAGCTTTCCCATTGGCTGCTTCCCCAGTGGGTTTCAGTAGCAGCTGACCTTATTGCATTGAAATTAACCACGCCGGGAATATTTACAGTACGGAGATAGAACATCAGTTGCCAAGAATTTTCTAGAAAATTTCCTATATTAGGGAACTATTGTTTTTATTGTGCTTATATTATTGTAGTGATGACTTCTTTTAAAGAGCACCTCCAGTTTTAAGATAGATGTTGAACTTCAGTGGTAAACGAGAGATCTGCTTTAAAATGATCATCTAGGTCAAGATATGGCTCTGTGGTTACTGATAGTTGTCCTTCCATGGGACCCACTAGGCCATATCTATGACTTCAGGCCCAGAGGATCCAACACCCTCTTCTGGTCTTTGTAGGGACTGTATGCTCATGATGCACAAACACGCAGGCAAAACACCCATACGTGTAAAATACTAAAATAACTCTGTAAAAAGTGGGAAATGAAACAACATAAGCCATATGTCGACGAGATAAGCCAACACTTCATGAAACAAACATCTTGGAAATACTTTAATTCTGAAATTCCCTCAGTATTTATTCCCTTGAATTGTTCTACAGAAAGGTGTTCATCACCTTTTTACCTTTAAATACAGTTTGTACAGAAAAGGGGTGAGTTCAAATATTTTCTCTAATCAAACAAATGGGTTTATGTGTCTTCCAAAGGTGCAGCAGGATTTTTGTTTTGTTTTGTTTTTGTTGTTGTTTTTTCTGATGTGGTTCTTTGTAAGGGTAAGTAAGCATGTAAGATCTAGATTGTTGTATGTCATCATAGTCTTTTTGACACTCACATCGACCCACTGTAGTCCATCGGAACCCCTTCTGGTTGGTTCTTGTGTCCTCTTGACAGGATACCCACAGCTGTCAACATCTTTGTTGTTTTGTTCCTCTGGGGGATCTAGGCTATGTGGCTCCCAAGATTTAGAATAATTTGTTTCTCCAAGGGGCTCTGAAGGGCTTTTGCTGTTCTACATATTTGTATATATGTATATACATATATGTATATATGTGTGTGCTTGTGTGCTTGCATATGTATGGGCACATGTATGTGGGTGCATGTGAATGTATTTACACATATGTGTATGCATGTATATGAAGGCTCAAAGTGCCATATGCTTCTCTTCATCATTCTGTACTTTAAAAAAATTGAAGCAGAGTCTCTTCACCAAATTTGAAAGTCATCAATTCTGGCTAATCTCTCTAGTTACAAGCCTCAGGAATCCCCTGTTTCTGCCTTCTGCCTTCCAACTACTGATTACAGGCATATACCACAACACATGTGCTTTTCTTGATTTCAGCTTTTCATTTAA
Organism: Apodemus sylvaticus; assembly: GCF_947179515.1. NCBI lineage: Eukaryota > Metazoa > Chordata > Mammalia > Rodentia > Muridae > Apodemus > Apodemus sylvaticus. Next base: position 106,366,828 of record NC_067478.1, read on the forward strand.
ATTATAGGAATAACTCACTGGCTGGGTGTGCAGTAAAATATGAGATCGGTTGGAAAACCAGAAAGTTAATTTAAATGTTGTGGTTAAATATGGTGTACTGGCTGGTTTTGTGTGCCAACTTGACACAGGCTGGAGTTATCACAGAGAAAGGAGCTTCAGTTGGGGAAGTGCCTCCATGAGATCCAGCTGTGGGGCATTTTCTCAATTAGTGATCAAGTGGGGAGGGCCCCTTGTGGGTGGTACCATCTCTGGGCTGGTGCTCTTGGGTTCTATAAGAGAGCAGGCTGAGCAAGCCAGGGGAAGCAAGCCAATAAGAGACATCTCTCCATGGCCTCTGCATCAGCTCCTGCTTCCTGACCTGCTTGAGTTTCTGTCCTGAATTCTTTTGCTGATGAACAGCAATGTGAAAAGTGTAAGGTGAAGAAACCCTTACCTCCCCAACTTAATTCTTGGTCATGATGTTTGTGCAGGAATAGAAACCCTGACTAAGACACATGGTTATCCTTGTGTAGTCCTTTTCAGTGTTTCTGTTTGCATGGCTGTTGGGATGATCTCCTTGGAGAAGTGGGCCATAATTCTTGATTCTGAGATTCCTTTCTCTAGCCCAACCCTTTAACATGTTTGTTACTCCTATCCCTGCCACAGATAACCAAGTCTATCAGGCCACTCTCCATGGAGCAACTGCCAGGGAATGATCGGAGTGGCCAGTCTTTTGGGTATATACTTTATGAGACCAAAATCTTCGGTGGAGGCATCCTATCATCAAAGGGTCATGTTCAAGGCCGGGGGCAGGTAGGGAACAATATGTAGTTCCTAGTAGAACTTGTGTGTTAATATCATCCTATGATACTGAGATTAATGTCTAAGTGGTAGTCAAATCATTTGACCACCAGAAAATTATTGCTGTTGCTTATCATCTGTCCTTTTAGTGAAATATTTTATACACACACATCCCTAGGCATATACTCCTGAATGCTATAGGAGCTGATAGTGATCTTAAATCCAGGAGGTGCTTCAGTAGTCCCTATATTTATCATGTATCAATCCCTAATGTTAATATAGTATATGAGAAGCTGGTTTTTGTCATTTAGGTCTTTAAGATCTAGCTGAGATATGTGTGCCACATTCTCAGGAGAGGTACAGCCGGAAAGTCAGTGCAGAAGCTGATGTTCCATCCCACTCCAAGTTATGAGCTCTTCTAAGCATTCTGAAAGGTTTCTTTCTCTCCCATCTTTTCTATATCCACTTTTCCCAAGACTTCAGGTTGGGTATTCCCAGTCCAAAGCCTAAGAGGCTCAGTGAAAATATGATAATGCTCAAAAAACTTCAGATGGGACTGAGAAGATAATTCAGAGGGTAAAGTGTTTGCTGCATAAATCCGAGGACTTTAGCTCAGATTCTCAGAGCTTATATAAAAAGTCAAGTAGGGTCTCACATGCCTGTTATACCAGCTCGGGGGAGTAACAGCAGGAAGATTTTAGGAGCTCAGTGACCAGCCAGCCAACCCAGCTGAAACTGCTTGCTTAAGGGTCAATAAAGAGGTCCTGCCTTAAAAATAATGCGAAGACTGATTGGAGACACACAGTGTCAACCCTTTCCTCCATAGGCACATGTATGGGAATATGCTGTGGGCAAGCTCTCACCAGCTTGCACTCTGATGTGGTTACCTGTCCCCTAGTTCTCTGTCCCTTGTCCAATCTTCCCATTCCAAAGCTTGGCCGAATTCCACCCCAGCTATGTTCTTTCCCTTCTGCCCACCCGAGTCACTGTGAATGGAAAACACCAGACAAAATCAACAGATGACACAAGCCCTGGGTGGGGAATCTATCATCCTAAACTCATCAACTATTCTATGTTGGAAATCTTGTGGTGGTGGAGGTTGCCACCGGGTCTGACAGTTCTCCAGATATATCCTGCCTCCTCTTGCTCCTGCCTCCCCGTTAAAAAAGTTCATTTCTCTTCCCCACCCCGTATCATTGTTTTTATTATCTAATCAATTAATTAGGGGGGAAATTCCCCTACATGCTTTAAATTAATTAATCTGGGAAACAAATTATTATTATGTGGTCTTACCTGACTAGTCCAAGTCTGCTGGGTGGTTTAATCTACCAATCAATATAATAGGTCTATTAGTTTGCATTTCTCTTACTGTCATAAACCTCACGATGCAGAACAGCTTTGGGAAGGAAAGAGTTTATTTGGCTTATAGGCTACAGTCCATCATTGTAGGACTCTCAAGGCAAGAACTGGCTTGCTGCCTGCAGCTTACTCAGTCTTCTTTCTTATACAACCCAGGACCGCCTGGGAAGGTGTGGAACCACCCTTAGGGCCTTCACCCTCACATCCCAATCATGAATTAATAAGATTCCCCACAGCCTTGCGGACAGGCCAATCTATCTGAGACCTTTTTTCAGTTGATGTTCCCTCTTCCCAAGTGACCCTAGATTGTCAAGCTGACAAAACACTACCAGCAGAGTAGGTAATAGTAAAGAGGAGGCGGGGGAGGGGCGTTACACACAGATCATCTCTAAAATCAGCTTAAACTCGGTAGTAGGCTCTCCAGACACAAATTGGGAAGAATCGATCCCCTTGAAATGTTAAACCCTTGGGCTAAGGCTGATAGACACAGAACAGCTGCTGTTCCCTCAGTTACTTCTCCCTTTGCCATCATTTCCTTGATGTTTATTCATTCTGACCTTCCTCCCCCTGCAGGTCTTTTAAACATTGTTCCCTCCTTGTTCTACCATTGATCAAGGGTTCAGTTTTCATCGAGGGCTCTGTGCCAGGCTGCACCTCGTGCATCTTCTCATTGTATTACTTTAACGTGTTCTTTGTGAACTCTTGAGCCGAAGCAGTACTGGTCTTGCTTTGGTTTTTTGTTTGTTTGTTTGTTTGTTTTGATTTTTTTGTTTTTTATTTTTTGTGGAGTTTTTTTGTTTTTTGTTTTTTATTTTTTTTTTTTTTTTGCATTTTCAATATTTTTTTCTTTTCTTTATGAGGATCTAACAGTGCTCTCTTCTTTGTCTGGCAGGTGTTTTTGGATAACAACTATGTAGGACTCCTGGACCAAACCAACCACGAGCTGCTTCTTTTCAAAGATGTATATAACATTTAATGGATAACATTCTAGTTCTAGCTAGGCTTGGGCCTGAGAATTAGCGAGGCCTTATTATAGATTATTTCCATTCCTCTGCCCTTGGTGTGCTCCATGCAGAGGAGCCCAGCAATCAGGAGGTGGGTGAGGGACGTATGTACAACTTGGTGGTACTGGTGAATGTTCTTTGAGTGAGTACCACACTCCCCCTTGAGTATCCCCTGTTCAGAGCACTCTGGCTTGGTTACCAGTCCCAAGAGTGTTCTTGTTTAAATATTCAGGTGCCTGTTTCTGGAAAGAAACGGGTGGGTGGGTGGTGGGTGGTGGGTGGGGGGAGTCGGGAGGTGGGGGGTAGTCGGGTGGGGGGGAGGGGAAACTGGGGTACAAGGGCTTGCCTATCCCATAGCTAGAGACCTCCAAGGTTCTGAGGCCTGAAGTCGGCAAGCCACCTGCTCATGGCCCGTCCCAGCTCCAGGGAGTCCTGGAAGGTCTGAAGGAGGTGCCAAATGAGGCTTACTCTGGTCTGTATTAAATAGGTCTCCAAGAAAACCCAGATTCTGAGGATCCTGGTGGAGAACCAAGGCCGACTCTCTTCTGGGCAGGATATGAACAAGGAGAGAAAAGGTGTGCTCCAGAAGAAGATAGCTGAGATAGTGTGGCACCAAACTGCTATTGCTCTTCCCCAGGCCAATGGCATCTGGGAACAGGCGTGTGTTTGGAAAAGAGAGCACACTTTCCTGGTTATGAGGCATATCTATATAGAAACTGTGATATTTTTGTGTTGTGTAGATGCCAGGCAAGACCCATAACACTGCCACACACATTGTTGGTAGGGGGTTTGAAAGAGATACCAGCAGGAGAAAGCTCTGGTGATGTCCCTGGTTGGGGGTTTTTCTCTTGGGATATAACTTCTTCATTTCCAGGAACCCAGGGATTATGTGTGTCCTTCTGCTTGGCCCAGTACTCCTGAACAGAGTCACACACACAGTTTTTCCACCTTAAGTGCTTTGACCAACCTGAGTATTCGAGCTAGCCAGAAGCCTCATGCTGGCCGGATCTGTAGCGGCTGCCACGATTCTATGAGATCTGTAGCAGCTGCCATGATTCTGGGCTGTTAATGTGGATTGTGAGCCCCCTATCTCAGTGTACACTTATAAGGATAATACCCGTGTAGGACGTGGGCTTAGGTAGAGTACTTGCCTAGCATGCCTGAAGCCTGTTGAGCCTTGGTAGTTCAATCTTCAGCAGCACGCAGGGGAGAGGGAGGGGAATCCATGGGAGGTTATAGAAACCATCTAGCCAGCTGAGATTATGAAAGCACCTTCCTTCCCGAGCATCCTTCTGTCTTTCTTGCCTCCTTCATAATCCCTCTCATTCCCACGCCCTAGGTTTAACTGGAGACATCTATCTAGAAAAGTCTCCACTAAGACCATTTAAAATCTACAGCCTGGAAATGAAAGATATATTCATACAGAGGTGGGTGCCTTACCTTCAGGATGATTAAAGGTTAGGTAAGGGTGGTGGAGGACTTTACCCAGGATGTGTGAGGCATTTAGTTCGGTTATCACCCTGCAGATAAACAAAATAAGATAAAATATAACACAAAGAGGTGGCCAAGTAGAGCTGGAAGCATGCTCAGAGGTCTCTAGGTAATTTCAGCCTTTGGTTTCCTGATAGAAAAAAACAAAAATATCCCAGGTACTCAAAGAAATGATGCCAACCTTCTCAGCTGTCTACCAGTAGGCTAGTGACTGTCTCTAGTCCACTGGTTAAACTGCTGTATCATGCATCTGAGGGTGTAGCTGCTACCACAGGAGGGGCGGGGTGGCAGCGTGCATAGAAGAGGCCAGCTTCAGAGGTCTCAGGTGGCATGTTAAAAGAAAAGTATAGCTTCTCACTGACTCTTGATTCTCTCTTAGAGAATTTCCCAAGTCCTGGAAAAAAGTGACAGGCCATGTTCAGGGCCCTGCCTTTTTCCTCAGCCACTTGAGAGCTGGAGATCCTCCCCAGGACACCTTCATAAAAATAAAGGTTAGCACCATTTTTCTTCTGCTCATGGGCCCCGGCCCCTACCCAAAGAACCTTAAGAAAAGCTCCCCTCCCCTGTGTGTGAGTCTTGTCCTGTGGCAGGAAGCCGAGCCACCCCAAGTCACAGTCACATCCTGAAGTCGTCTCTCTCTGAGGACTATTAGGACAGGCTAAGGAAAGTGACTAGAGACAACGGGGGCATGAGCCAGTGAGGCTGGCTGGTATACGCACTGCAGCAGGGATTTAGTGAGTATGACTCGTTAGTCCTCACACACCCCGGGAGGTAGAGACCTGCACCACTGTCATGAGTTTACATGTCATCCAGGACAACTTGGCTGCCATTTCGACGGTCTACAATTTGAGCTATGCTTGTAAAGCCCAATATGTTGTGATGATTGTTGGAGTATAGGTGGGCATCCCCTCTGCTGGCTTGGGTCAGATCTGGGGAAATGAGAATGGAATTAGATTCTTTCTTGAGGCCTGATGCTGAGCCACCTCCCAGGCAGGGCAGTGGCACAGACTGAAGAGCAGCATCCCTCCCAAGGCTCTCACTGTTAATCTATCCTGTCGTGCTCTATGCTAAGGATAACATAGAGCTCTATGTTGGTGTGTCGTTGGGATAGGGGTCTTTCTGTTTTCTATATTTACATCTAGAAGTTAGATCCCGAAACCTCATAATATTTTTCAGGGCTGGGGAAAAGGTGTCATATCCATCAATGGAAGGAGCTTAGGACGATACTGGAATGTCGGCCCCCAGGAAACCATCTATGTCCCTGGCTCCTTGCTTCATCCTGGAGTTAATAAGGTGAATTTTCCCAGTGTCCTCTGCTTTCTAGTTCACTTTCTTTGAACTCTGCTCTGGCTTCAGAGGGAGAACTTGAATCTTCTGACTGATTTACTTTCTTCTTTGTGCAGATCATAATATTTGAGGAATTGAGAGGTGACGTAAACATCCGCTTCACCAACAGGGCTCAACTAGGTATGCCGTTCCCATCTGGGAACATCTTTAGCCCCTGTATAGTAGATGGACTTTCTGTAATGCTTACACAGCCCCATTCCTCTCTCCCATTTTAAGATGACATAATTAGCCTCTACCTCTGACAGCCTCATCCCGGCTCCCATGGTCTTCCTTTCTGACGGTCCCACCATGTTTTTGGGGTCCAAGTTTCATTGTGAATCAACCTAAGCATCTTCCACTTCTAACCTTTTCTAAAACAAACCTGCTCCCTGTGGCTCTTTCTCAGGTTGCTGTATTAGGTAACTTTTGGATACCCTTTCTAGTGCCCTTTAGACAGTTTTCATAGTAAGGAATGTGTGGAACCCAAATTGCAGAGTGTCTATATTTGTCCTTACCAAGCAGCTACTGTCTTGGTACCTAGCCTCCCTTGAGCCTTTTTTGTTAGTAAGCGTCAGATATCCTTTTGTCCTCTGACACGCCTCCCTTTCCCACGGCTGACAATCAAGCCTGAGACCTTATTGTATGCAAAGCAAGTGTTCTTGCAAGTGAGTCACAACCCAGCCTCGGAGAGCCTTCTGGAGAATCACGTGTCTCACGTCATCAGAGTCTTTGTGGGCCTAGTGCTGGAGCTTTCTAGTTCCCACAGGTCACAGTTTTACCGTCTTTGGGATGGACATCTAGCACACATTTTGCTAATCATATTTTGTTTTTCAGGACATTGAATCTCAAGAAATGTGATATAAGCTAGAAGATGGACAGCTGAATCATATCCTCAGTGGTACTGGGAGTAACCCATCAGTCCTGGCCCATACACGCATCTACACTGGCTTCATTTTCTATCCCACTCCAGGCTTGGGTTCTGCCATCCACCTCCTCACTGACGCAAACCCATCTTTTGACTCATTAGCTTAACTGTTTCTGATGCTCACAACAAAATGGGCATTACCTGTAGACTTTCTTTGTCATGTTTCTTCTGTTAAAAACTCTTTGGCCAGCAAATAAAATTTTGGGGAAAAAAGCAAGAAGTTGCTCAGAATAATTGGCATTGCAAGTATAAATCTGAAGTGAAAACAAATGATTTCTAAGAAGTCAAATAAAACAAACTGCAGGCGATGACAGGCAGCTATCATATATGGTTTCTGGATTTAGAGTAAAAAACATCAGTGATATTTTTCTTTATCTTTCCAGCGGTCATTCCACTCTTGCTTCTTAGAGGCTGTCAGTCATTGGTACCTCCACATTCTTCTATTGGCCTCTGATTTATATAGTCTTTGTTGATTGCCTGGTCTATGCTTGATACTCCTAGGATCCAACCCTTCTGAGGCATACTGAAGGTCACAGAGTTGCCTACATTCCTGGGGTAAATCAGTTTGGTGGTCCATCTCAGGTTGACAGAGGGAGGACATATTGTGTTTAAAGCTACTACAAATTTTAGTGTAGTGCAAACAGATCTCCAGTTAGGTTACAGACTCAGGGAACTTGGGAGAGGGTCCCCACATGAATTGGCATGGCACTAAGGAATATAGAGAGGTACCAGCTAGACCTCAGAGTCTGTGGACTGAAGCAAAGTTAGGCTGGGTTGCATGTGGAACATCAGCTTGCGTTAGCCCAGGAGTTAGCATCATACGTATAACACCGCTGCTCAGGTCTTCTATACCAGGCTAGCCAAGGCTATCCAGTAAGACTCTCTGTCTGTGTTTCTTTTTTGTTGCTCTGATAAATGCAACTTAATGAAAAAGGGGCTTATTTTGACTTATAGTTCAAGGCACATTCTGTTATGGTAGAGATGTCAAAGCAGCAGGAGCTTGAAGCAGCTGCCACAGCTGCCAATGTGGCAGGAAGCAGAGCACAACGAACATGAGCTCATGCTAGTATTCAGATTGATTTTCCCAGCTGCACAGTCCAGGATCCCCTGCCCAAGAATAGTCATCCACAGTTTGGATGTGTCATCCCACACCAGTTAACTTCATCCTCAAGACAGTCCTGCTAAGGCTTCCTTAGAAGTTCATCTCCCATGTGACTGTAGATCTCTCAAATGGTAATTAATACTGTCATTTCCTTGTTTCTAAAAACCCCATACTTTACCTTAAAATTAGAATAATTTCTCATCTATATTTCTTCCCTCCCTCTCTCCCTCCCTCCCTCTATTCCTTCCTTCCTCCCTCCCTTCTTCCCTCTCTCCCTCCCTCCCTTCCTCCTTCATTCAGCGTGTGTGCCTGTACATGCATGTACAGGTCACAGCACATACGGTTTCCAGGGATGAAGCTAAGGTCTTCAGGCAAGGAGGCAAATGCTCTTTCCTGCTGAGATGCCTCACCCAGACCCTTTTTCTGTTTCTCCCCCCCTCCTTATTTATTCTCTGTCCTGGCAATCCCCTACATTGCTGCATCAAGCCTTTCCAGACCAGGACCCTCTCCTTCCTTCTTCTTGGGAATGATTTGATATGTGAATTGTGTCTTGGGTATTCAGAGCTTCTGGGCTAATATCCACTTATCAGTGAGTGCATTCCATGTGTGTTCTTTTGTGAATGGGTTACCTCACTTAGGATGATATTTTCCAGTTCCAACCATTTGCCTAAGAATTTCATGAATTCATTGTTTTTAATTGCTGAGTAGTATTCCATAGTATAAATATACCACATTTTCTGTATCCATTCCTCCATTGAGGGACATCTGGGTTCTTTCCAGCTTCTGGCTATTATAAAGAAGGCTGCTATGAACATGTGTCCTTATTGCATGCTGGGGAATCCTCTGGGTATAGGCCCAGGAGTGGTATAACAGGGTCCTCCTGAAGTGTCATGCCCAGTTTTCTGAGGAACTGCCAGTGTGATTTCCATATTCTTTGTTTACATTCTAAAAGATTTCCCCTTTCCTGGTTCCCCCCTCCCCATAAGTCCCATAAGTCTTCTTCAGTCTGTCCATTGCCCAATCTACCCCCTCCCACTTCTCTGTCCTGGTATTCTCCTACATTGCTACATCCAGCCTTTCCAGGATCAGGGCCCTCTCCTTCCTTCTTTTGGGAATCATTTGAGGGGGTTGATCGGAGGAATGGGCAGAGGGAAGAGGGCTTATGGGACTTATGGGGAGGGGGGAATTGGGAAAGGGGAAATCATTTGGCATGTAAACAAAGAATGTAGAAAATAAAGAAAAAGAAGTCAATCTGAGAAAAAAAAGAAAAGAAAAAATAAAACCATTATTTTCACTGATATCACTAGGAATAGAATAATATTTTAATAAATAATCATTGCCTTAACACAGAAAAGTAGGTTCTAGTTTTATACTGGTATGTTAAATCCTCTAGATGATTTTACATTTAAAAATATCTTTTAAAAATGCCCTTTAACTTTGCAAACATGTTGATAAAATGAAATCTTTTGTTCTTTAATAATTTTATCATAAATTTCTCTTACATTCCTTTGCATTTTCTGCACATAGATTTCAAATGCTAGTTAAAATTTTAATGCTAAATAAATTTATTATTTAATACAGGAACAAAGAAATCTTAAATTGCTTCTCTATATATTGATAATTAGTGAAAACGAACTTGTCCTGCTCAAATTCCATTTATGACAGAAGGAAAGAGATTAAATCAACAGGTCTACATGGTGGAACATCAGAAGCCTCTAAGTGGATGGCAGCTTCTTTTTTACAATTACCCCATTTCTTTCCCTCATTCCCAAATTCTAGAGTGAGCTCTTGTGCCTGTATATTAGCTAGGCTTGGCTATGATAAGAATCTTGAAGAAATTTCCCCTTCAAATTCACATTTACAAACATTCTCCTAGATATATGTTTTATATTATGAATATAAAGAGTAGTGATTTTTAGCATATAGTAAGTTTTAAAATTTTTTTTCAAAAGTGAAGTAACCACAGTTTGATTTTTAGGAATTCGTGGGGCAGGTTAGCTTTCTCTCTATGTTGTCTTAAAACTCCTTTGATTTAAGGCTCATCTGTGTGACAGAAGCAAGAGTCAGTGCTAGAGGAGTGCTTTAAGTCAGTGAGGGATACTGTTCAGCAGGAATCCCTTTCCAAAGCATCATGGATTGACCACTTTCTCTTGGATGTGTTAAAAACCCCAACATCAATTGGTACAGAACATTTAGGTGTGCTGGATGAAATAACCCATATGTGTTCAAACTGGATGAACGCTCTGAGTTTGTTTTAAGCCTGGAATTGGTGTATTTTAATTCGGCTCCCGATGGGATTACCATGCATTGTGGTCATATACCCAAATGGTAGTTAACCTAATCAACATGATGGGATTTAAAATCTCCTAGGAGACACATCACTTGGCACACCAATGAGGGCACTTCTAGAAAGCTTTAATGGAGGAAGGAAGACTCATCCTAAATGTAAATTCCTTCCCAGGGGGAGACATAAGCCATGTCTACCCCTTCTCCTAAGGTCCCAATGACAAAACTGAGGCATTCTACCAAAGTTTACTCTAGGGAACCAATACGTTTATTGGGCTTCCCTCTAGAGCACTGGTGAGGGGTTACTTTAGAGGTATAGATATTCTCCCTGAAGGATGTTCCTGGAAAGACTTTACTAAGCAGAATGAGGGCTTCCCTATAGCTCACTGGTCTTCCTTAGCCTATATACTCTAGCACTTCCACAAGGCCATGAGAGGTTATACAGAATTGCATATAACAGGTGGTATAGAGCTGCTGGTACCCCTCCACAAAGAGCACCAACAGTCAACAAGCCCGAATGGGACCATTCTTTTACAAGAGGGTACAGCCTAACTCCCCAAGATGGCCATTTCTTAGCTTGGGGGAGAGTCACTCACAACACAGTAATACCTGTCTCAGTTTCTTTTCCTGTTGCTGTTACAAAATATCCTGACAAAAGCAACTTTAGAGAGAACAGCTCATAGGTTCAATCTGTCATGGCAGGGAAATCCAAGTACCAGGATCTTGAAACAGCTGGTCACATCTCATCTACAGGCAAGATGCTGAAAGCACAGTCAGCACAGTGATAGTGGTGCACACATTTAATCTCAACACTCAGGAGGCAGAGGAAGGTGAATCTCTACGAGTTTGAGGTTAATCTGATCTACATAGTGAGTTCCAGGCCATCCAAGGTTATGTGGAAAGATCTTGCCTCAAAAACTGAACAAATAAAAATATACAAAACAACAACAACAACAAAAAAGAAACCAAGAAACAAAAAGAAACAGAGAGAAATGAATGCAGTTATCATAGTACTCAGTTTTTATTCTGCAAATTATAAGCTTAGGATCCTCTGTCCAGGGATTGAGTCCTCCCACAATCAAGATAGCTCTTCATATATTAATTAACATAATTGAGATAACTACCTCCAGACTTGTACAGAGGCCTGTCTTCCAGGTGATTGTAGATTCTGTCAACTTAACAATTAATACTAACCATCACAGTACCATGCTATACTCTGGGGTCACTGATTCCAAGCAGGGGGATAAACAAATGGAGCCAGAGTTCACCCCTCTGCTCCCTGACTGCACATATGAACAGTTGTCTCATGCTCCTCATGATACAGTGAAAGTCAAATCTCATGGCTGCGCTTTCCCTGGAATGATGCACTGTGCCCTCAAATATCAACAGAATCAACCTTTATCTCTTTAAGTTGTTTTCACCAGGTAACTGATATCCTCTGACACCTCCAATAGGAGTAGACACCTAAAGTCACACAGAAAGATCCAGAGGATTTGCCTACTTTCTTTGCTGGTCCAGCGGACCTCATGGTAGATAAATGTCTAATAGGACTTTGGCTACAGCCAGCAGGTTTTTCCAGCCTAGACACAGACACAAAGACTAATAGACAAATATGTAAAACAAAACAGAAAGCAATATTGAGACAGAATGTGTTCTTGTATAGATTGATGATATCACTCAATGGTATGGTTAAGGGTTATAACTCAATGGTTTTTATAGTTGATGGGGCGGGGGGGAGAGGAGAATACTCAAAATAGTAGGGTTAAAAGGAAAATGAGAAGCAGAAGGGAAATAGGCCAGTGAATTGAGCTGAGGAAGTTTAGGGAGGGGAGAAAGTGAGAAGGGTTAGGATGTTAATGGCAAGGAGCCTGGAACATATTGGATTCAGGTTTCCCTATTACAGCAGCAGGTACCCAAATTGTTGAAAATAACCTAACTGGCTCAAAATAACCACAAAGAGAAGGAACCCAATTTCCTGTCAGAGAAAAATGGCAGAAATTTATGTTAATACAAAAGGTACAAAGGGACATCTTCCTTCTGGCTCACAACTTGGCCTGGGGCAGAGCCAGGGCTCCAGACCCCCCTCCCACACCCAGAGACAGCTCCACTCCCAGGAGGTCTGTCACACCCAGGCTCACAGGCTCACAAGAGGGACAGAATCCAGTCAGAGACAACAAGGCCAGTTAACACTTGAGATAGCCATCTGGCTAGAGGCAAGTGCAAGAACATATACAACAGATACAAATGCCATGTGGCACCATCAGAACTCCCACACAGCAAGCCCTGAATACCCTAACACACCTGAAAAGCAAGACTCCAACCTAAAATCCCATCTTGTGAAGATGATAGAGGACCTGAAAGAGGACATAAATAACTCCCTTAAAGAAATACAGGAGAACACAGGTAATTAGGTAGAAGCCCTGACAGAGGAAACATAAATCCCTTAAAGAAATATAGGAAAACACAATCAAACAGGTGAAGTAATTGAACAAAACCATCCAGGATCTAAAAATGTAAATAGAAATAATAAAGAAAATATAAAGGGAAGCACCCCCTGGAGATGTAAAACCTAGAAATTATATCAGAAATTACAGATGCAAGCATCACCAATAGAATAGAAGAGAGAATCTCAAGAGTAGAAGATACCACAGAAGATATTGATCTTACAGTCAAAGAAAATACAAAGTGCAAAAATCTCTTAAGTCAAAACATCCAGGAAATTCAGGACATAATGAAAATACCAAACCTAAAATAAAAGGAATAGAAGAGAGAAAATTCCCAATGCAAAGGACCAGGAAACATCTTCAACAAAATCATAGAAGAAAAATTCCCTAACCTAAAGAAAGAGATGGTCATAAACATATAAGAAGCCTACAGAACACCAAATAGATTTGACCAGAAAAGAAATTCCTCCCATCACATAATAATCAAAACACCACATGCACAGAACAAAGAAAGAATATTAAAAGTGGTAAGGGAAAAAGGCCAAGTAACATATAAAGACAGACCTATCAGAATTACACCAGACTTCTCAACAGAAACTCTAAAAGCCAGAAGATTTTGAAGAGATGTTATACAGACCCAAAGAGAACACAAATGCCAGCCCAGGCTACTAGCAAAACTCTTTTACCATAGATGAAGAAACCAATAAATTCCATGACAAAACCAAACTTAAACAATATCTTTCCAGTAATCTAGCCCTAAAGAGGAGAATAGAAGAAAAATTCTAACACAAAAGGAAAACTACACCCATGAAATCCCAAGAAATTAATCATCTCACAACAAATCCAAAAGAGAATCATCCAAACATAATATCCACCACTAACAACAAAAATAACAGGAACCAACAATCACTGGTCTTCATTATATCTCAAAATCAATGGACTCAATTCCCCAGTAAAAAGACTTAGGCTAACAGACTGGATATGAAAACAGGACCCAGCATTTTGTGGCATACAGGAAACACAGATCTGTGACAATGACAGACACTACTTCAGATGAAAATTCTGGAAAAAAATTTCCAATCAAATTGTCCCAAGAAACAAGCTGGAGTAGCTATTATAATATCCAATAAAACAGACTTTCAATCAAAAGTTATCAAAAGAGATGGGGAAGGACACTTTATACTAATCAAAGGAAAAACCCACCAAGATGAACTCTCAATTCTCAACATCTATGCCCCAAATATAAGAACATCAACATTTGTAAAAGAAACTTTACTAAAGTTTAAAATAAACATTGACTCTCACACACTAATAGTGGAAGACTTCCACACTCCACTCTTACCAATGGAGAGATTATAGATACAGAAACTAAACAGAAACACAGTGAAACTAACAGAAGTTAAGAACCAAATGGATTTAACAGATATCTACAGAACTTTTCTGCCGAGGACCGCATACAAAGACAGGGACTTCCTGCTGTAGGCCTGAATGGAGATATCTCAGTAGCCCGAGGCAGCTCTTTGTATAAAACAGTTGTTCCCATTTCTTCTAACCTTAGCCCTGGACAAAGGCTGTATAGATTTCATTTGTGCATGACTGCTTTCCACTTGGCTTTGGTGTACATAATTATTCTATTATATCTGAGTTTCTTACTTCTTTCTCCTTCTGCTCTGGCAAATTCTGTGAAACTAGATGTTCCCTGATGTAATGATTCTGAAACAATTGAGAATTGAGGCATGGGGCACAGCACAGCACAGTCCTAATGGCCCAGGTGTATGCTGTGTGTTCTCACCTTGGAAGCAATGCAATAATTGCACAATTGTAGTTCCAGATTAATGCTTGACTTGCAAAGAAAGTTTGAAGAAATTATTAGAAAAAGAAATAGAGCCAACATTGGGACCCCAAGAAAGAAAAAAAAAGCTATTGAAGTTATGAAATAAGTTTTGCACAACATTTGAGAGTGGTTCCTGGATAAGAAAGTATGGAATGCATAAAATCTTATACTAGTAAAACTAAGTCAAAACACTGGGACTCTTAGGAGAGTCACTGTGTGCAATGTGCAGAAGCAGAAAGCTAGGGGAACTACGGAGTTAAGGGTTAGCTTGATTCTTTCTGACCACTGCCTGGCAGCTTTGCCCGTCATTTATCATTAGAGTTTCGCAGGAAAATGCTAGTAGCTGACCTTGGAGCTCTCGGTTCTGAAGTATAATAAGTTAATGTTAAAGTTTAAATAATGATACGTTTGCAATTATTATTATTTTGGCTATAGGCCTAGGAATAGGTGTACAGAGTCATATTTGGGAGTCATATCTCATGGTAGGAACTTGACTTTGGTCAAGGACAATCCCTGGCTCCGGGCAGAGGACTTAATAGGGCAGTAGGTTAAAGCAGGAATTTTTATCCTAGGGTGGAGAAGCTCAGTGAAGGTTAAGCTCATTTGTTCCTCCAGGTATAGGAATTCCTGAATTAAGCAGGTGACCTACCCAGCTGCTGGAGCAGTCGAGACAAGGACCTCCAAGAGAAGCTAGACAACTTCCACCGGAACTCAGCCCGGAGTCTGGGGAGAAGGTTTTGCCCAAACTGTTAAAAGGTCTGACCGACATTAAAGTTTCCGGCCTTGATCAGTGAAACATTGTCCTGGCCCTCCTTTCTTTTCGCCCCTTCTTCATCCATCCCTCAGCTTCTGTTCCAGCAATCCAGTTCGTAATAGCTGCAGGCAGCTATGGAATACAACAAACAAGGAAGCTTGAAACTTTGGGGAACAATTGTAATTCTTGATTCTTTGTGGGACGTGGTTATTTTTTTGAGTTTGATTTGGCAATAATTATACAATGCCTTTTTAAAAAATATCTGCTTTTGGAGTATCAATAAAAGACTGGAACAAGAGAAAGGCAAGAGAGCATGTAGAGAGTGAGTGAGGGGTATGTGGAGAACAGTGAGAGAGCGAAATGTGGAGAGCATGAGAAGAACATGTGAAGAGTGAGTGAAGAGAGAATGTGAGGCGTGTATGGAGAGGGCGAGAGAGAGAGAGAGAGAGAGAGAGAGAGAGAGAGAGAGAGAAAGAGAGAGAGAGAGAGAGAGAGAGAGTGTGAGTGAAAGGAGAGTGCATGTGTGTGTGAAAAGAGTGCATGTGGTGTGTGTGAGATGTGTGTGAAGAGTGCGTGTGTGAGTGAAAGGGGAACAGACAGAGGTGTGTATGAGTGTGAGTACAAGAAAAGAAAAGCACAGGAGAAAAGCAGAGTGTGCAGGAGAATGCAGAGTGTGTGCAGCCTCAAGCTGTGTATGTGTGTGTGTGTGTGTGTGTGTGAGAGAGAGAGAGAGAGAGAGAGAGAGAGAGAGAGACAGACAGACAGACAGACAGATAGAGACAGACAGTGACAGACAGAGATACAGAGAGAGCAGAGAATGAAAGAGAAACTTTAAGCCTTGAAAAATTGCCTGTCAGCTTGTACCCCAAATGTAGTCTGTGTATATTTATTATGTGCCTTCCAGATATCCCTGCTTCCAGTAGAGAACGCCAATCCTGTGTCGAGAGGTTGGACCCAGACAGTAAGAGGCTCCCAGGTCATGGGACTCAGAACTGGAAGATTTGGGTACTCCTCTTCCCCTCTCCTATTGTTGTCGATCTGGAAAGGACCCTAGCTGGGGACCCGCAGTCCCCTTGGTCAGAGATGAGTGCTGAGAAAGGATAGGTAGGAAGTGATGGTGTAATAATTTTATAGTTTTATTATGGGGCAAGCTGAATCCAGTGAGCAATCTATGTATAAAAAGATTCTTCGTAAGTCACTGCTTAAAAAGGAAATTCATTTTCAAAAGCAGCAGCTCTCTGATTTCCTTCTCTTTGTTCGTTCTGTGAGTCCCCGGTTTCCTGATAAAGGAACCTTGGATGAGGCTGCATGGAAAAGGGCAGGAAAGGTTATGAAAACCTGGATCCCGGAACGTAAGGATGAGGAGGATGAAGGGCAGGTTCCAGAGAATGCAGTTATGTTCTGGCTTGTGGTAAAACAAGCACTGTCCCATGTTGAAATAACAGACCTCCCCAGCTCATCAGCAGGGTCTGTTTGTAGTACAGAAACTGTTATGGAAGAAGATATTCCTTTGTAGTCTAAACAAACTGCTAAGAAACAAACTGCTAA
The DNA here is from genome assembly GCF_947179515.1 of Apodemus sylvaticus. NCBI lineage: Eukaryota > Metazoa > Chordata > Mammalia > Rodentia > Muridae > Apodemus > Apodemus sylvaticus. The sequence continues at coordinate 106,383,681 of NC_067478.1, forward strand.
GAAATCAAAAACACCTCTTTCCCAGTGTATTGTAGGCTTCATCCTCCAATGATGGTGGTGATGATGATGATAATGAGGGAAAGCCTTTATATTCTGGAGATGAATCTGAGTTAGAGGAGGAAGCAGCTAAATATCATAATCCTGACCTGTCCCCTCTTCTACCTCCTAGGCCAAAGCGGAGTGACAAGAAGAGGAGACCCCCTCAGTCCTGTATTCTGCAAGCAGTGCAGAAGGCTAGAGAACAAGGGGAAATTTGATGCTTTTTCCAACAGTAAGCATGATGATGGAGATCCAGAATGGGAACCCATCTCTTTTAAACTTATTAAGGAATTAAAAGAAAATACTTCTAAGTATGGCCCTACTTCACCTTATGCCCTTTCCTGTGTGGAAAATCTGGCAGGCACTTGGCTCACTCCTGTAGACTGGTTTATCCTCTCCAAGTCCAGTCTCACAGGGTGACGATTTCCTAGGTTTAAAGCTAATTATGAGGATGATGTTAAACTTCTTTTTGGTGGAAAAAGAATTTCTGGGGAAAAATTTGAAGACAAAGGGTACTCTGCTTACATGAACATAGAGAAGTGGGTGACTCTGGAAAAACAGATAAAACTACCCAACAGAAGTTTTAGAAGACGTGATGGATTGTGCTTTGAAGGCCTGGCAACAGCTCCCTCTTAGTGAGGCTCAGATAACATCTTGGACTGAGATTCGTTAGGGCTCTTGGACACTGGGACTGACGTCTCCTGTATATCAGGAAAAGGGCTCAGTAAACATGTACAAGGTTCAACTGACCCCGTAGTTGTCAAAGCAAAATATAACAGGCATGGATCAGGATAACCTTTTCCTCTGGGGTCACTGAATGAACTGCTGATAAGGTAGTCTGGACCACTGATCAAAGGGTCAATCAGTGGCCCCTTTTTGAAGAAAACATCCAGGCAGCTATTCAGCTTGTACAAGAACAACTGGATAAGGGTCATATTGAACCATCCACCAGTCCTTGGAATACATCTAACTTTGTAATTAAGAAAACATCTGGCAAATGGAGACTGTTACAAGATTTAAGGAAGGTGAATGCAACCATGGAGTCTGTGGGGGCTCTGCAACCAGGACTGCCCTCTCCCACTGTTGATTCCCCAGGGCTACTCTGTTTTGTTATATAGATTTGCAGGATTGTTTCTATACAGTTCTTTTAAATCCAGATGGCACGAAGCGTTTTGCCTTCAGCTTACCATTAATGAACTTACAAAGGCCACACCAACCTTTTCAATGGAAGGTACTCCCTCAGGAAATGAAAAATAGTCCCACTTTATGTCAAAAATTTGTGGATATGGCTTTGCTTCCCATTCATCAGCAGTTTCCTGAATTGTTGCTTTTTCACTATATGGATGACATTTGAATTGCTCATTCTTCCTTGACTTTATTGAATCAATATGGGTTAAAACAGGCTCCTGAAAAAATTAAAAAAGACCCTACCCCCATATAATTATTTGGGGAAGATTATTCATTCTGTTTCTATCTCACATGCAGCCTTAAGATTTAGGACATATAAGTTGAAAACCTTAAATGATTTCCAAAAACTGCTGGGAGAAACTAACTGGATTAGACCTTATTTAATACTTACCACTGGCCAAGTAAAGCCACTTTTTGATATTTTAAAAGGAAATAGTAGTCCCAAGTCTCCCTGAGTGTTAACTTCAGAGGGACAAAAGGCTTTGCAGCTGTTTGAAGAAGCCATCCAGACACAACTGATTGTAAGAATTGATCTATATAAATCCTGTGAATTTGTTGTCATGCATACTTCCCTAACACTCACTGGTGTTATTTGACAAGAACAGGGGCATTTGGAATGGGTACATTTGCCTGCTTCCTCTCCAAAAGTTTTGATTCCTTATTATGATTTAATAGCTCCACTGATTATGAAGGGTGGAAGAAGGATTAGGGAGATATTGGGTGAAGATTCTGAAGTAATCAGAATACTTTACAGAAATGCTCAAGTTGAATGGTTGTTAAAGTTCTCTGACTCCTTTGCATTACCCTTTGCCTCCTTTACAGGGCAAGTGTTATATCATCTTCCAAAAAATCCACTGTTACATTTTTTTTTTGAATTTACAGCAAGTCATATTTCCTTCTGCCTTCTCTGTGGAGCCTTTAGGTCAATGTAAAACATTCCTTACCGATGGATCTTCAAATGGAAAATCTGTTATAGTTTCTGAAAGTGATACTATGACCTTTAAGGCCTCCTTTACCTCAGCTCAAAAGACAGAGCTATATGCAGTCATTCAGGTTTTTTCTTGCCATTCCTTGATTCCTTTTATCCATTATACTGATTCTCAATGTGTATATAGACTCTTCCCTGGTATTGAGACATTTGTGATTAACAACAGTTAATAACTTATTAATTGTTGCATCAGTGCTCAATTCCTTATTTTGTAGGACATATTCAGGTTCATGCTAGTTTCCCTGGACCTTTGGTCACAGGAAACTCATATTTACTGACTCATGTTACTCTTCTAGATGATGTTAGTAGAACAATTGCCTCCCATGCTATTCACCATCAAAATGCTTAGGCATTGAGATATCAATTTTCTTTGACTTGGGAGGCAGCTCATCAGATTGTAAAAATAATTGTTCTCTTTGTCCTACAACATTTCCTACTTCCCTGCCTGGAGTTAACCCTCGAGGACTCAAGCCTGGAGTCCAATGGCTAATGGATGTAACTCATGTTTCATCTTTTGGAAAATTATCCTTTGTTCATGTTACTGGTGATACCTTCTCTGGAGTTATTTTTGCCACAGCCAGGACAGGAGAGGCATTCAAAGACAGCACTTATTTGCTTGCTTTGTGTTTCTTGGCATGCCACTACATCTGAAAACTGATAATGTTCCTGCTTATCAATCTAAAGCCTTTGCAAATTTTTGTATTAAATTTAATATTTAGCATTCTACAGGCATTCCATACAATCCTCAAGGACAAGTGATCATTGAAAGATCTAAGCAATTATTAAAAACACAATTGGCTAAGTTACAGGGAGGTGAATTAAAATATGTCTCCCCCACTCATTTACTGAATCATGCTCTTTCTGTACTCAATTATTTGAATAAAGATTATCAAGGTAGATCTGCAGTGCAGCATCACTGGGATCCTATGGAACAACACCATCCATTAGTTTTGTGGAAAGATGTCCTGCCATCTACCTGGAAGGGACCAGATGTTCTTCTTGCCTCTGGAAGGGGGTATGCTTTTGTCTTTCCACAGGATGACGAGTCACCAGTCTGGATTCCTGACCATCTCGTCAAATCATATACTCCCAATGCAGAGAAGCAAGAAGTCCCGTCTCAACTACCGACAATGAAGGCTGAGAGCGAAGTGTGCCTCATTCCAGATGATGCCAGACAACTCTGAGCAGCACCTCTCTTCCCGTTTCGCCAGACTTCAGCTACATGGTCGCTCATCCACCACAATGTTGCCAACTTGGGATCAGCTTCAGGAGTTGGTCTCTGCTGCAAGATATAGTGTGCTTTCTCTCCACCTATCGGTTACTCCATCCAATCTTCTTGCTACGTTTTCACTCCTCTTCACCCAGGGAATACTTTTTCCTGGGCTGCTGCCCAAGATTCCTATTGGGCTTATTTACCTGATCCTCCCTTGTTTCAAATGGCCACTTGGGATTTTGGTCCAATTAAGGTGACCACCAATGATACTGAGTTGCCTGGAGGAGAAAGTAGTTCTTACTTGAAAGAACGAACTTTGACTGGCTACAACTATTCTGGAATGGTTTACTCCCTTCCCATATGTTTTACTGTTAAAGATGACAGTGAAGGATGCTTTTCTTTAGAGGGGTGAGAGTTAGTCTTAGAATCTCCAACTCCTCTGAAATATGCTCGTGGTGATAATTTCACTGGTCAGTGAGACATTTGGCATATAAAATTATTATTACTTTCTAATGTGGTTTTCATTATTCTTGTCCATCCTCTTCACCTCCTTTGCTTTCCTTTTTATCTGCTTGTCAGAATGGTGAGGAGCTCATCTCTGTCTGGGAGAGTATTCCTTTCTTCTTGCTCTGGCCCCACTCGCTCACTTTAGCTATCGTCAAACACCCCAAAAGAGGGTATCAGATCTTATTATGGATGGTTGTGAGCATGAGGTTCCCAGGATCTGAACTCAGGACCTTCGGAAGAGCAGTTTGTGCTCTTAACCACTGAGCCATCTCTCCAGCCCAGTCTCTTTAATTTTACAGATAAAACTTTTAAACTTTTAGATTGGTCTTGTAGTAGTGCAGAGCATGATTATACTATGCTTTTTTTTAATTTGGTTTTTTCGAGACACGGTTTCTCTGTATAGCCCTGGCTATCCTGGAGCTCACTCTGTAGACCAGGCTGGCCTCAAAATCAGAAATGCGCCTGCCTCTGCCTCCCAGAGTGCTGGGATTACAGGCGTGCGCTACCACCACCCGGCTATGATTATACTATGCAATTGAGACAATATAGGTCTACCAATTGAGATGCTTCCTTATCTACCTCCCCTGCTAATGCCTGGTATGCCCCTAGATGGGTTTCCTCTACCTTTCAGCCAACTTTTAATTCCCACTTACTTCCTGTTCAGCCTGATCTATATCCCCACTATTTTTTGCTGCTACTCATAAAGTATCACTTATTAGACCCTGCTCTGAAGTTAAGAGAATTTTTGCTTCAGTTCTAGCCTGTGTGGCTGCTCCTTTTTCTATTCTCTCCTCTGAAGATGTGGCAATTTTTCCCTTGTTCAGGATAGTCATGGTGTTTCTCGTGTTACTTATATAAATTGACAACTATACAGTTGCCTTACTGTTACAAGGAAAAGCATTTTTGTCATATTTTGACAGCCTCCTTACGTACCTTTGCCTGTCTATATCAATGGGACATGGTTTTGTAATCCTGGCATAGAAGCCATTCATAGTGCCTCCTCTATGCTTTGTAGAGGTAGGCATTTGGTGGCCACCTTAATTCTAGGTATCACTGCTCTGATTGGTGTAATTTCTTCTTTTGCCTTGTTTACCGTTTCTTTGGTCAAGGAAGTCCACACTGATCATCATGTGAACCAGCTATCTAAGAATGTTAGTGTTGCCCCATTGATTCAGAAAAGATAGAGGGTTTGAGGACACTGCTCATCATGTGGACCAGCTATCTGAAAATGTTAGTATTGCTCTATTGATTCAGAAAAGATTGCAGGTTTGAGGACAGGTTGAATGCCCTAGAACAGTCAGTTCTTTATATGGGACAGAAAATTGAAAATATCAAAGTCAGATTATCATTACAGTGTCATTCTTTATTTAGATGGATTTGCGTTACTCCCCTGCCTTTTAATGAGTCTACTCATGACTGGGAAAGTATTTGGAGGCATATTAGAGGCTTGTGGAGTCATTCATCTATAGCTATGAATATTGATGCTTTACACCATGAAATTTCAGATATTAGTAATTCTTACGTTGGCTCTGCTTCTTTGGAGTGGCTACTGCCTTTGCCTCCTCTGTGGATTCCTTTGTACAAGATGTGAACTGGAGATCATTTTTACAGAATGCCACCATTGCTGTTGGATTTCTCTGACTTAGTCTTATTATTTTTCCAGTTGCTACCTCCTTAATTCAATGCTCACTCTTGGCCTTAACTGTGGATGCCTGTACCATACAACTTCTTAAACAAAAAGGGGGGAGATGCTGGGACAGCATACAATGACAGGGGCTGCCTGCAGTAGATCAGGATGGAGACATCTCAGAAGCCTGTGGCAGCTCCTTGTAGAAAAGGATGGCATCTGGGACCCTGAGAAACAAGAGGCACATCCCTCTAGGGGACCTGCCACCTAAAATGAGGGACTAGCTACAGTAGGCCTGGATCCAGACATCTCAGTAGCCTGTGGCAGCTCTTTGTAAAAAAACAGTTGTTCCCATTTCTCCTAACCTTAGCTCTGGTTAGGAGAAATGGCTGTATAGATTTCATTTGTGCATGACTGCTTTTCAGTTTGCCTTGGTGTGCATAATTATTCTATTCTGTCTGACTTTCTTACTTCTTTCTTCTTCTGCTCTGGCGAATTCTGTGAAACTAGACGTTCCCTGATGTAATGATTCTGAAACAATTGAGAACTGAGGCATGGGGCACAGCACAGCACAGCACAGTCCTAATGACCCAGGTGCATGCTGCATGTTCTCACCTTGGAAACAGTGCAATAGCTGTACAATTATAGCTCCAGATTAATGCTTGACTTGCAAAGAAAGTTTGAAGAAATTATTAGAATAATATAAAATATCTTGGTGTAACTCTAACAAAGCAAGTGAATGATCTGTATGCAAGAACAATTCCCTGAGAAGATAGCTATGCTACCCTTAGCAACAACCAATGAATTCTTAAGGGGAAAGTATCTAACACCTAAAGTAGATCAGTTAAGCTAGCAGCTATTATTCCTACCAAACTGAAATCATTACTAGCCAATAGAATGTCAACCTATCATGTAACTGCCAGCTCAGGACCTTCCATACCATTCACTGTGTTGGAGTGTTTGGAGGATCCCAGCTGGAGCTTGAGTAAAGACTCGTTGCTTTTGCATATGAGTTGGATTCCTGGGGGTCTCTGGTGGTCTGTGGGGACCTTGTGATCTGGCATAACCGTTTATTCATTTACACATGTTGAACCATCCCTGCATCTCTGGGGTGAAGCTGATTTGATTATGGTGGTTAAAGTTTGTGCTGTGTTCTTGAATTCAGTTTGCAAGTATTTTATTGATGTGATACTGTATCAATATCCGTGATACATCATGTATCTGTGATCATCAGCACTATTAGTCAATATTCTTTTTTTTTGCTGTCTTTCTCTGGTTTTGGTATCAGGTAATAATACCATCTTTGTAAAAAGAATTTTGAGGTGTTCCTTCATTTTGTGTTTTGTAGAATAGCTTAAGGAGTATTGCTGTTAGCTCTTCTCTGAAGACCTGTTAGAATTCTGTACTGAATATATTTGCCCCTGGACTGTTTATAGTTGGGAGATTTTTTTTAAAAATGAATTTATTTTATTATTTTTAACTATATATTTGTGGGTCTCTGTGTGGGTGTGTGCCTATGAGAACCAAGATTGCCAGGGTGTCACATGCCTCTGGAGCTGAGGTTAGAGGAGCCTGTGATCCTCCTGATATGGGTTTTGTAACTGAACCTGGGTTCTCTGGAAGAACAGCATGTGCTCTTAACCATTGTGCAACCTCTCCAGCTTCTAGTTGAGAGATTTTTAATTACAGTTATCTCATTAGACGTTATAGGTGTTTTTACCTTATTTATTCCTTCTTTGTTTAGCTTTGGCAGGCTGAATATGTCTAAGAAATTCATCCATTTCTTTCACATTTTGCAGTTTTATGGGATAGATACTTTTTCATAATATTTAATTGATTATTTCACATAGTGCACCCCATCACCCTTACTTCCCACTTTTTTTCATATCTGCTCTGCCATCCTTGGGGCCTCCTCCCCCAAGAGTCCCATTTGCGATGTCCACTCACTCATCGGCCAACTGCCAGAGTGCAGTTCCTTAAAGAAAAGTGAATTCTTCCTATTCCCACCCCTGCCAGTAGCCATATATATTGAGAGCTACACTTCAGCATCCTTACCTCAATTTTAAAGAGTTCTCTTTTATGGTTTCCTGTTTTGAAAGGTTGGGGGTATGTCACCGACCTCCCAGCTGGGTATGGGAGTCCCTGGGATGGGGGTCCTCGAAGTCCAGGTGGGTAAGGATTTGGTGGTGACAAACAGAAACAAATATTGAGGCAGTTTGAATCTGAGTATATTTTTGTAGTGCTCAAGCGGGGGATTTTATACATTAAACCAAACATAGCAACGTTTAGAAACCATATCTAGTGAAACAATCATGAATGCCAAGAAGAATCATTTGGCATAGTAAAATACAAAAATCATCTGAGCATTATGACCCTGAAACTACATGTTCAGTGAATCTACAAACAGAGCAGGTACTGTCACCATCAAAATATAACAATTCTAAAAGAATATACTCAATAGGGCAGTCATCCAAGGCTAGTGGCATATTCTCAACAACAGGTTAATAAATCTTTATGGTCAGTGTTCTTAACCGCTGAGATAACTTTCTATCCCCTATGGTTAATTATTGTTTAACATTTAATGTCTGATTTTTTATAAATCTTCAAAGTATAAATTTAAACTATCTTAATTCTTTCTAGTTAAGGCTTTCTTTACCATATACCAAAACCCACCTCCCATGAAACATGTGTAGCCATATGAAATTTTATTGTTGGGAACGTTTTCATCTATCATAATAATTTTGTAAACGATTTGAAAGTAAAGCATTGGTTTCCCTGGAGATAAGGTCATGTTAATGCCCCATCTCAAGGGTGGTTTGGTCCCCATTATTCTTGCTTAAGATCATGGTCTAGGCTACCAGGGACCTATAACTAAGAAAGGGAATGAAAGAGAACAAAACACAAAAAATTGCCATGAGAACTATGGCTCAATATGTTTTCTCTGGCTGAGAGTTCCACATCCGGTTCCAGGAGGCCTCCTTCTTTTGAAGTCTAATGTCTCCGTCTGTGGAACTTGTCACAGAGATTCTGCTGGGGTCCGTGTGGCATCTCTCCCTTTTTTATTTTTTAATTGAAGTTAGTTTTTCTTTCTTTTTTTTCCCGGATGTAGATGGAGGAAAAGATTAGTTGGAAGATGACTGGAAAAATAAGGAGAATAATAATTATTATTTTTGTAGCCATGGTGACATCAATGATCCAATGTAACCAACTAACAGGGTTTAAAGACCGTAAACCAAGGCTAATAGACTGAGCCAAATCCTCTGTCAGTAGGTTCAACATGTGTTTTGTTCATAGTGGAGACTTGGGCTTGTAATTGAGCCATATCATAAGTGATATCATTTTCTTCTAAACTTTCAACAAATGTTTTTTAGTAATATTTTAATTGTGACTTTTCTTATAACGTAATGACATTACATATATGTATCAAAAGCTGGCATGGCATTTAGTATTTTTTAAGCACTTTAATATTTTTTATCTCTTGTCCTAAAGCTAAAACTATATCCTCTAAAGTATCAAGTTTTACTTTTAACTTTTTATCTATAATCTGTTGTCTTGTAAGTATTAAAGAGACATTTAAATCATCAACCAAATGTGTATTGTTTATACCTGAGACTATTGTAACTGTTGAAATTGCAAGTGAGATAAGGGTGGTTATCAAAGCACTAATGTCTGAAACTAAAGTTGTAGCAAAACATTTTGGTCTAATTAGCTCATTAACTATTTTAAGTGTTACTAAAGCTACATTATCAAACCAAACATCATCTTTTAAATCTGTAGGAAGCATAACATAAGAAAGTCTTTGTAATAGCAAAATAACTGAATAACTTTTAGTTGAAATAGGATCAACACAATTAGAATACTTGATAAAATCATTCTACCTTAGTAACTTTTAAATCTGAGGACTGTCTAGTGAATATATCATAAGGATAATTTAGGCAAGATCTAATTACCAAAGGAATGTTCTTAGATGCTTTAGGCTTTTTTAGAAGGACCATGTTAGTTTCAGTAAAAAAATCTAAATAATCTTAGAAAAACATTAGAAATATTATGTGAAGGAGAGAGAATAAGCTTCTTTATTTTCTATATTCTCTCACTTTTTTTAATTTTTTTTTTTTACTTTTTTGGGGGGACGGTTCTTGATAGAGGCTTTTTGGTGAAGGGTTGAATAAGTCTGTTTGGGATCTACATTGGGGTTTTTGTATTCTGTGGAAAAATGCATGTATATCCTCTTTTTGAGGTGAATATATCTGACCCTTTCTAGGTGTCTGTTAAAAGATCCTTCCACATTACTAAAGGAGTAACTGTCTGCTGTAGGGGAGCCCAATGTTTTTGTATAGGAGTAAAACCTTTATCATCTGTATTAAGGTGATTAATGGTAAATAAATTAGGGATTAATAATTGATGAGGTGAATAGTAATGATCACTAGATTTTAATCTTTGAAGTTGTATCTTAAGATTTTGATGAGTCTTTTTTATGATAGTCTGACCTTGGGGTTATGTGGCTAGAGGTTTGTCAACCTTATTAATATTTTCAAAGAATCAAATCTTCATTTCATTGATTATTTACATTTTAAAAATGAAATCCCACATTGGAGATCTCTGTCAGGTCCCTCTGCTCAGAGTTCAGGAAATCCTGCAGAAGAGGGAGAAGAAGAGTTTCAGGAGTCAGAGGGGTTAATGACACCCAGAAAACACAGGCCATAGAATCAACTAAGCAGGGCTCATAGGGGCTCACAGAGACTGAAGCAGCAATTGTGGACTCTGCATGGGTCTAGGCTATGTCCTTTGCATAAATGCTATGGGTGTTAGCTTGGTATTTTTTTGGAACACCTAACAGTGGGGGTGGGGGGTATCTCTGACTCTTTTGTCTTCTCTTGGAGTCCTAATTCCTCCTACTGAGTTGCCTCATCCAGCCTTGATATGAGGGTTCGTGCCTAATCTTATTGTATCTTGTTATGTTGTGTTTGGTTGATATTCCTGGAAGGCCATCTATTTTCTGAAGTGAAACAGAAGAGGAGTGGATCTGGGGGTGAGAAGAGGAGGGAAACTAGGGTAGTGGACAGAGGAAAAACTGAGGTTGGATATATTGTATGAGAGAAGAATAAAAAAATGTCTCTTTCAGCCCTGACTTTATCTTTTCCATCTGCTTCATTTTGGGTGTTATTTATTTTTATTTTCCCAAAGCTTTTGGCACATTATTAACTTATTATTTCAAGATCTCTAAGTTTTTTGTGTAGACAATTGGTGTTATAAAGCTTCCTTTTAGGGCTGTCTTCATTATGTCCCAGACATAGGCCTTGGTATGCTATGCTTTTACTTTCATTTAATTCTAGGAAATTTTAAATTTCGTTTTTGTTTGTTTGTTTTTCCTTTGTTCCAGCTACCATTCAGTGGTGTGTTATTTAGTTTCTGCAATTCCTGTGCTTTCTGTTCTTTCTTTTGGTATTGCTATCTGGCTTTATCACATTGTGGCCAAGTAGAGGCAGGGTATCATTTCAGTTTTGCTGTACATTGTTACATTGTTCTCAGTTTCTCTACATATTTTAAATATGGCCTACATATTTTTTCTGTATGTAATGAGATGCATCTGGTTATATAAAGACAGAATATCAGAATATCCTATGTTTGTAACAAGGGTCTGAGTCTCAACCAATCATAAGGAGACAACTGTTTATGTCAAGTTCAAATAGTACACTGGAACTAAAATCAATCAGATGTCACTTGATTTTCCTCATGTTTCCTCTTTTTCTCTGACTATAACATGTGACAGAGCCCACCAGCAAGAGTTGAACATTTTTTTCTGAGGGGTCAGTGAAGATTATTATAGGAAAGGCAGAAAGAAGATACAAAGTCAAGATTTAGAATCGGGAGGGCTGCAGGTCAATCCCGCATCAGCCTCGAGTTTATTTTTCTTAGCCTTTTTATACTTCACAGCATGATGTAGCCACAAGATACAGAAACAATTGCTGAAATAAACACATAAGATGTCTGTTTTCATCTAGAGGCTTCCCTGTTCTTTCCACCAAAATCAATAGACTCTTCAGCCTCCTGCCTTGAGCTTCAAGTGCGCCTCCCCCTATTGTTCCACCCCCTGCAGGCTGAGAAATCTATCAACAGACCTTGACCCACCTTTACTCTGCCTAGCAGAAAAACAGGCAAATGTCTCCTGACATCTTCCCCCTTTTTATTTTAAACAAGCCAAAGCTGTCTCAGCTATTGGCACAGAAAGACTGTGCTTGTCTTAGGTGTCCCCTCAAAAAGTGTGGACCTTACCCATCATCCGTACATGAATTCTCTATGAGAGAATCTTACCTAATCTTTGACTGTCAGCCTCTGCAATGGGGACATAACCCATTAGGTTACAGTTTTGAGCCATATATGATGGAGCTCTTTAGGGATGTTCAGACAGGAATGGAGGGCACACTTAACCACAAGTGGTAACAGGCATAATCCTATAACCATTAGAGTAGCTAAAGCAAGCACTAAAAAGGCCAAAGGAGTAAAAGAAGACCAGGAAGGCATGCTTTTTCTTAATTGCTCCAACCATTCAGAGGCATCATTTTCAGCATCAAATTGCAGGGATTTAGCATGTCTTAGACCAGTCATTAACACATTGAGCAGTTTGAACAAATTGACACAATGATACTGCAGCAGTAGTAGCAGTGGCTGTTAGGATTCTGTTTAAGCTCCACCCCACAATTACTTGGCAACAGCCAGGTATGTCTCACCCCATAGTTGCCTGGCAATAGCCAGGTAGGCCTGGCCCACTATAAAAGGGGCTACTTGCGCCTTCTCTCTCTCTCTCTCTCTCTCTCTCTCTCTCTCTCTCTCTCATTGCTCTTGCCTCTTGGCACTCTCTCCTCTCTGCCCCTCTTGGGCTCCCCTCCCCCCCTCTCTCCACATGATTGGTCATGGCCAGCCTCCATTTCTCTACTCTTCTCTCTCTCTCTCTCTCTCTCTCTCTCTCTCTCTCTCTCTCTCTCTCTCTGCCTTTCTCTGCCTCCACTATCCCATCAACTCCCATCCTCTGCCCCGAATAAACTCTATTCTATACCCTGTCTGTGTGTGTCTGGTCCCTCAGGGGGAAGGGGTGCTTGGGCAGGGGCCCACATAGGCACCCCCTTCCCCACAGTGCCTTATTCCATGCTCTAAACCCCTCTCTCTTTTTATGAACCCAACAGTGGCTATAATAGATAACATAGCAAGAATTTCAGCAATAATTAATCTGACCATTCTCTTAGGTTTACTCAACACTTTTTAAATTTTATCCAACATTGGCACTTTTTGCACACCAAACTTCTGAAACGTTAACAGGAAACATATCAAGTGAAGGTTGACAAAATACCGTGACAGAAATACTTTGTACAATGTTAGATACACAATCAAATTACAGACACAGCAAACTACATTTAATCAGGACCCATACAATTATCAAGAGTGCAATTGTCACGGGTTACATTAAATAATTCTCCAGACATAGGAACATTCATTTGCCCAGTCATTAACACTTGAGTCAAAGAAACACAGGTTGCTACAAAACCTGACAAGAGATATGGGGTTGTTTTCAGAGTGTACCCAGTAGAGTTCCTCTTTGACCCAGCATGTCAACCTGTAGAGTGGGACAATGGAATTCATATCTCTCTTCTGTGCTTTTCCTACTGACACTGGGATATTGCAAAGAAGTCCAGGAAGGCTGAAATGCTAGTCAAAGGCTGGGCAATGGGGCATTTATCAAAAGCATCTGATTAGCTATCCAGATGAAAGACAGGGAGCAATCTTATTGGCTGAACTAATTAACATCAGCTTTCAGCAAGTGCAGAGTTCAGCAGTTTCACAGCTGATCCCTGGATCGAGTCTGTCAGCCAGGTGAGAATCTGCTGAGAAAATTATAAACTAGGAACAGAAATGAAAGTTGTCTAGCAATTGAGGCAGATTAGAAAACCCAAGACCAAAGGAAAATCCCATTTTCAAGAATAGGCATGTGTACTTATCTGGAGACCAGTTGATCTGTGGCAGACAGGTTCAAGACTCAGTATTGTTGATTCTCTAAAGCTGATGTGAACTTTAGTTTACAAAAAGATGTGCATTATTATTTACTATTGTATTGAAATATGTATTTTAGAAATATAGTTAACATGTGTCTGTTAGACAACAGGAGTAGACTCATGCCTCTGAGACCTAGTAAAGGCTATAGGTTCGGGTTAAAAGGCACAGAACACTCTTTCCTCCATCCAGAGGTTAGATTGAACAGACATGTTTTTAGCATGGTGAGAAGCATCTTAATGTTTATATTTAGACATCAACCAAAGGGAAATTAAAATCTTGAGCTTGTGACTGAATTGTAAGCTGCCAATGATCCATTAACATATCAGAACTCCACTGAATAATGTTAAAATTCTGAACCTTGGGCCATTTGCACCAGGGAGCCGGGAGACTCCACAGCTTTCTGTGCATAGCCTGCCAGGAGAGAGTGATCTCCCAGCAGCACTTTCACTTCTGAGAGCAGAGGTGAGATCTCTACCCTCTCTCTGGAGGGGACCAGTTAGGAGCACACAGGGCCCAAGATCAGTGGAGGAGCTAGGTCAGAAGTCTCCCACTGCCATTTGTACCAGGGAACCAGGAAACTCCACAGCCTTCTATGCATAGCCCTCCAGGAGAGAGAGAGATCTCCCAGCAGTGCTTTCAATTTTGAGCTCAGAGGAGTAAGGACACAGGCTTACATGCCTACAGGAGGAACAAACTCCAGCCAGAGACAAAAGTACCAAATAGCACCAGATGGCAAAAGGTAAGCACAAGAACTTTACCAACAGAAACCAAGGCCACATGGCAACATCAGAACCCAGTTCTCCCACCACAGCAAGTCCCAAAAGCAAGAGTTGGATTTAAAATCGTATCTCATGATGCTGATAGAGGGCTTCAAGAAAGATTTAAATAACTCCCTTAAAGAAATACAGGAGAACATTGGTCAACAGGAAAAAGCCCTTAAAGAGAAAATATAAAAATCCCTTAAAGAAATACAGAAGATCATGGGTCAACAGGCAGAAGCCCTTAAAGAAGAAACACAAAAATCTCTTAAAGAATTACAGGAAAACACAAACAATCAAGTGAAGAAATTGAACAAAACCATCCAGGATCTAAAAGTAGAAGTAGAAACAATAAAGAAATCACAAATTAAGATATCTTTGGAGATAGAAAATCTTGGAAAGAATTCAGGAGTCATAGATGCAAGCATCAACAACAGAATACAAGAGATAGAAAAAAGAACCTCAGGTGCTGAAGATTCCATAGAAAACATTGACTCAACAGTGAAAGAAAATGCAAAATACATAAAGCTGGTAACCCAAAACATCTAGGAACTCCAGGACACAATGAGAAGACCAAACCTAGGATTTATGGGTATAGAGCGAGGATTTACATCTTAAAGGCCCAGTAAATATCTTCAACAGAATTGTAGAAGAAAACATCCCTAACCTAGAGAAAGAGATGCTCAGGAACATACAAGAAGCCTTCAGAACTCCAAACAGACTGGACCAGAACAGAAAATCCTCTCACATGATAATCAAAACACCAAATTCTCTAAACAAGGAAAGAATATTAAAAGCAGTAAGGAAAAAAGGGCAAATAACTTATAAAGGCAGACCTATCAGAATCACACTAGACTTCTCCCCAGAGACGATGAAAGCTAGAAGATCCTGGGCAGATTTCATACAGACTCTAAGAGAACACAAATGCCAGCACAGGCTACTATACCCAGCAAAACTCTCAGTCATCAAAGATGGAGAGACCAAGATATCCCATGATAAAACCAAATTTACACAATATATGTCCACAAATGCAGCCCTACAAAGGATAATAGATCGAAAATGCCAACATAAGGAGGGAAACTACATCCTAGAAAAAGCAAGAACGTAATCTTTTTCCAACAAACCCAAAAGAAGATACCCACACAAACATTAAAATAACATAAAAAAATAACAGGAAGCAATAATCACTATTCCCTAATGTCTCTTAACAACAATGGACTCAACTCCCCAATAAAAAGATAAAGACTAACAAAATACTTCTCATGTAAATCTTCAATTTTATCAGAAAATATTTGTAATTCCTCTTTTAATTAATTTAGTAATTTTTTTATGTCTACCATTTTATCTGCATTATTTTTCATGATAATCTTCAATTTTAATATGTCTTTCTATATACTTCTATTTTATCAGAAATGTTTTCAATGTAAATCTTTGATTTTTATCACAAATGTTTCTAATTACACCTTCAATTTATTTATAGAGTTTTTATAACTACCATTTTATATGTAAAATTTTCCATGAAATAGTCAATTTTAACATGTCTATTTCTTGAATTTTACCAGAAATATTTTCCATGTAAATCCTCAGTGTTATCTGAAAATGTTTGTAATTCCACCTTCAATCAGCTTAGAATTATCTTTATGCCTATCATTTTATCTGTATAATTTCCATGATAATCTTTAATTTTAACATGTTTTTCTATATATTTCTTCAATTTATCAGAAATATTTTCCATGTAAATCTTCAAGTTTATCAGAAAACGTTTATAATTCCACTTTCAATCAACTTAGGAATACATTTATGACTACCACTACTATATCTATATAAAATTTTCCATGAAAATCTTCAATTCTAACATGCTTTTCTACATTTTTCTACAATTTCATCTGATATATTTTCCATGTAAATATTCAATTCTATCATAAAATGTTTCTATCCTATATTTCAATTAATTTAGCAATGTTTTACATGTCTACCACTTTACTCTTTAATTTTTTATGGAAATTGTCGATTTTGGCATGTTTATCTGAAATATTTTCCATATAAATCTTTAATTTTATCATAAAAAATTTGGAACCTTGAAATAATAGTAATATGTGGGGGGATATGAAACTTCCCATTTTTACATCTTAAATCATTTCTTACATCCTTATAACTTGTAGTTATATACCATAAAACATCTTCTTAGACATTCAAAATATACAACTTGCACTTGCCAATTTAATATATCTTTACTTGCATTTACAAACTTTAAAAATCTTTTATCTGAAGCATTTTTTAAAAATTAAAAAAAAATTTGAGTATCTTCTTCATTTACATTGCCAATGGTAAAACCTTTACCAGTTTCCCTCCCAAAAGCCCCCCCCCCCAAAGATTCCCAACCCTTCCTTCCACCCCCTGCCTCCATGTGTATGCCCTTCTACCAGACATACTCCCACTCCCTACCTCCCATCCATTTCCCTTTGTTGGGGCCTCTATTGAGCCTTTACCTGACCAAAGACCACTCCTCCCACTGATGCCCAACAAGGCATTCCTCTGCCACAATTCTGGCTGGAACCACGTGTACTCCTTGGTTGATGGTTCAGTCCCTGGGTGTCTTGGGGCGTCTGGGTGTCCGAAGTCATTGTTCTTCCCATGGGGATGTAAACCCCTTCAGCTCCTCCAGATCACCTTCCAGATCCTCTGTTGGGGACCCCTAGCCCAGTCCAATAGTTGGTTACTAGTTTCTGCCTCTGTATTTGTAGGGCTCTGGCAGGGCCCCTCTGGAGACAGCCATGGCATGCTCCTTTTGGTGTTTGGTGACTGTTTATAGGACGGATGTGTTTATAGGATATATGTGTTTATAGGATAAATCCCCAGGTAGGGGACTCTCTGGGTGGCCTTTACTTCAGCCTCTGTTCCTCCCTTATTGCTCCTGTGAGTATTATGTTCCCTTTCTCAGAGGAACCATAGCACCCTCACTTAAGTCCTCCTTCTTCTTGAGCTTCCTGTGCTGGGTGAATTGTAACTTGTTTATTTTGAGCTTTTGGACTAGCATCTACTTATTAGTGAGTGCATACCATGTGCGTTCTTTTGTGACTTCATTACCTCGCTCAGGATGACACTTTCTAGTTCCATCCATTTGCCTAAGAATTTCATGAATTCATTGTTTTTAATAGCTGAATAGCACTCCATTGTTCAGCATCCTTAGTTATCAGGGAAATGCAAATCAAAACGGTACTGAGATTCTACCTTACACCAGTCAGAATGGCTAAGATGAAAAACTCAGGGGACAGCAGATGCTGGAGAGGATGTGGGGAAAGAGGAACACTTCTCCATTGTTGGTGGGATTGCAAGCTGGTAAAACCACTCTGGAAATCAATTTGGTGATTCCTCAGAAAATTAGACATAGTACTACCTGTGCACCCAGCTATACCACTCCTGGGCATATACCCAGAAGGTGCTCCTACATATAATAAGGACACATGCTCCACTATGTTTCTAGCTGCCTTATTTATAATAGCCAGAAGCTGGAAAGAACCCAGATGTCCCTCAACAGAGGAATGGATACAGAAACTGGTATATTTACACCCGGAAGCATTTTTTTTTACTCCTAAATCATCATCATCATCCAAGTTCTTTCACATCCTCTAACCATCCCTTGCATTTATCAATCTGAAACATTTTCCACAAACATTTTTTTCTCTTAGGCCTTAATAAAGTTCAACTTTTCTATTTTCGTATGCAGTAATTAACTATGAGATGCAACCAGCTGAATATTCAGAATAGTCATTTAATATAAAGTCTGTGAGCAAGACAAACCTGCTTGCTCTTTCTTTAGCCCCTTGAGCTCAAAACACACTCCCAAGCATCTGCACACCCATTTTCTCTCTTTTTTCTTTTTTCTTTTCCCCCTTTCTCTTTCTTTTTGACTTTTAGCTTTTCCAAGCTCCCTTATTTTTTCTGAACTGCCTTGTCTATGTTTTCCTATGTCTATTACCCCCAAGAAATACTTACCACACTTTTCACCTTTTGTGAGCGCTCACTTTTTCTGTGGTGTCCACTCTCAAACTCTCAGAGGATCCCTGTTTGAGTGCCACCAGTGCTGAAGCCTGCCATCACCTGGTTGAACAGCTTCTGATTCTGTCTGACAGGCAGACTTTTCTATTTCTCTCTTTCTCTGCTTCAGACAAAGAGGCAAAAGGCTCCCACTAGGCATACCTTGCTTATGTGGTGGGACCAGTGTTGGGGTTTTATCTAAGCTCCACCCCACACCTACCTGGCAATAGCTAGGTATGCCCTGCCCCAGAGATCTGGCCCACTATAAGAGGGGCTACTTGCTCTTCCTCTCTCTCTTTGCTCTCTGCTCTCCTACACTCTCTCACCTCTCTGTCCCTGGGGCTCTTACCCCCTCCACGTGGCCATGGCCGGCCTCCACTCTCTCTATTCTCTCTCTCTCTCTCTCTGTTTCTGAATAAACTCTATTCTATACCATGTCTGTGTGTGTGGCCCCTCAGGGGCAGAGGTGCCCAGGCAAGGGCCCGCCTGGACACCTTCCCCCACGCCGCCTAGCCACACTCACCTAACCCCCTATACTCCCCCCTTTTAAGCCCTTTCATCCTGGTGCTGAAAGTCCTTTCAACCAGACATTCTGATCCATTTTGGGTCTACATTGTTGCTTGAATTAGAAATAGCAAAGCCAATTAAATAAAGGTCTATGAAACTAGGTTGGAGAGTTAGCTGAGTCAGTTCAGTCAGCATGAGAATCTGCTTGAAGTGGAGAGAAGCCATCACTCCTGGAGTTCCCCGGCCAGCCCACTTAGCCTTTGTAGTGAGTTCCAGGCCTGTTGTGAGATCCTGCATCAAAAATCAAGCTTCAGAGTACCTGAGGTTCAATACCAGAGACCGATCTTCAGCCTCCATTTATGTTCGCATTCATACATGCATGAATACAGATGTGTGTACACATAAACACGCAAAGGATCCAGGAAACCAGGTTTGTTGAAATTTTTCTCTCTGAAGTCCAAGAATATTTGTACTGAACCAGGTATGTTCTATCTCAGCCTAAAAGGAGATATACAGGTTTCACAGAGATTCACAGAGATCGCAGGCTCAGCTTTTGCTGTCTCAGGGTGGCTAGTCCTGTCTGCTTGGATTGTTGCCAAACTCCTCTCCTAAAACTTGGAGTCCCCACTCTAATCTCTCTATGTCAAATGTCATGGGGGCAATCACTTTGGGAGGATTCAGCCCTTTCCCTGCAGCTGCCTAAATTATTTGTTTAATCAGTAGATACTTGTTGAGAGCATGTTTTACACCCAGACGTCATGGGATATTGGGATCCAGAAAGGAATTGAACATCCATAGTCTCTGCTTTCCCCAAAGCTCAATGGAATATAAATAAATCCCTTTTTTGGTTCAATTTTGCTTAAGACAAAGTTAAAATCCATCTTACATGGTGTTTGGAGTGGGGCTCATCAGTAGAGTGCTTGCAGGAGCAGAGATAGGGGTGTGGACATAGGCTCACAATTCACAGTGCTATTGAAGTCAACATAAATGCCCTTGAGAACTAAAAGATCTAGGCAAATGTTTCCCTTTTCTGTAGAGATAAAGGAGAAAGCACTGACCATGTTCAGGAAATTCTCAAAAGGATACAGAGTGCAGAGCACTACCCACAGTGGGAGAAGGGTAGTGATGTTTTTCAAGTTGCCAAGGGAGAATTTCTTTATCTTGTCATAATTAATTTTTGGCATATTTGTTGGGGGAACTCAAGAAGCTTTCCTGTTTGAGACTGCATCAGTTTTAAAGAATGATGATATATTTCTTTTCCTCTCCAAAGTAGATTTTTTTCCTTTAATCTTTATCCCTGAGGTGCTTGGAGTTGAGCATGGAACCATTGGCATGCTAGCCAACTGTGTATAACAAAGTTACAATCCATTCCTGGAAGATAACCTTGAAGTTTCTGAACTCAAGATGGAACTTTATGTGGTTCCATTTTGTATATTCTTGTCTCTATGTATGTTTTCAAAGACTGTGCCTCTCTAACCATGATCTATTGTGTTACCATCCTAAAAACAAACAATTCCCTTGTCAGTCATAAAGCAATAGATTGTTTTGACTTTATGAAATGCCCATGATATATTAAAAAAATCTTTGTGATGTCTAAGAAAGAAATTTCTATACTTTTTGTAGTGCATTGAATTCAGGGCCTCATATAAGTTAAACATACTCTCTACTGTTAAATTCTGAGTTCAGTAAATGCTTTTTTTCTAATGCAAAGTGAACTTGTTTATCTAAACTTGGTGGTGGGAAATAATGAAACCAACAAACAGAACAAAACCCCAAGCATTGCATAGACAAGCAAGCAAGCAAGCAAGCGTTTTAACACTAGATACATGCTGTGAAGGGACTATCCGGGCGTTGGCTGTGGAAGAACATGCTTGCTTCTGTTGAGATTGTCATGGTCTTTGGAGGAAGGTACTGTGAGGATAGAAACATGAACCATTCAAGAGAACTCTGCCATTGGGAGCACATGCAAGGCATTGGGGCAGCTGGGTCTTGGTAGTGAAGAGAAGCCTGGGTGCACAGCTGTGCACCACCTTCCTTCCCGCTGTGTACTGTGCTCTTTTGTATTATTTCTTGCTTTGCAGGGTAAGGTGTTTTTCCTTCCAGAGTCTGGTGTCTGGCTTTGTAACCCATCCCATCCACAGGTATTAAATGTGTATGTGGCCTGGCTGGTTTTCTTGTTTGTTTGTTTGTTTGCTTGTTTGTTTTTGTTTTTTCTTATTGGAGAGTTTTGTTTGGGTGCTGGCCCTTTTAAAAAATCATAATTATTTTTGGGTTATTTTCTGCACTTGTTATAACGCGTAGCACACGGTCTGGAGTGGATAGAAGAAAGACTATATGTGCAAAAAAAAAAAGAGGAAAAGAATTCACAAAACCTGAAAACACAGTGGGAATAAACAAATAGAAGTCTGAAAACCATGGAAGTCCATGGGAAATGACAGAAGACCTAAGGTTCATATCACTGGGTGATGGGAGGGAAGGGAAGGGAGCAGACTGAGAAGAATGAGTACTTAACAAAATAGTAAGTCATTCACTCCTTGGGCTAGGTTTTAAAAGGCTATAGGGAATGGGCTTGTTTCTCTGATTTCTTTCTCAGTCTGTCTTTGGTATATAGGAAGGATGAGGGTTTTGTAAACTGTTACTTTGCTCGAAGTGCTTATCAGATGTGTGAATTTCTTGGAGTCTTCTGCTCTTGCTCCTTCCTTTGTCTGCTCTTTGTGCTGTGAGCCAGCTGGCTGCAGTTTAAGGAAGCCAAGGTTGAGATAACTCTGATGATCCTCCCTTTTTATTCCCAGCGCTGAGAGGCATTTGGGGACAAAGGGAGGCTGGGATACCTTGAAGGCTCTGCAGTACAGGGTTCAGAGACAATAGCTTCTTGTGGACACTGTTCCTGAAGATCCTGGATCTAGATGCTGGCTGCAAGTCTGGCGGTGTAGCATTGTGGTGTCAAGGTTATGAGACACCACCTCCCCACCTCCCCACCTCCCCACCTCTTCACCTTCCCACTTCCCCACTTCCCCACCTCCCCACCTCCGCATCCCAACTCTTGAAGTATTTTCCACCAGACATCGGCACTGCATCGGGCCTGCAGACTTAAGTCCTGACTGGAGGTTGTGTGTCTGAGGCACCCAAGAGAGCAGGAGCTGCAAGGACCTTCGCTCTCTGGCTTCCCGTGATGGCATACCTCAGGTGACCCTTTCTGCTTCCCCTGAAGTTTCTAGAGTCCAAGACCCCGGCCCTGCCAGTTCTTTGAGGCGCATGCCCCTCCCGAATCCCCCCACCCCATTATCCTGATATGCTCACCTGGAGGCCTCTAGACTTCCCACACAGTATTTTGTAGATCAGCCAGTCAGGCACGCACAAGGACTTTGTGGAGCTAGCACCCAGGATTTTCTTTTCAAGTCTCTCTGCCCCAGCTCTTCCCTCTGCAGATCCCTCTGTACTCTACCCTACTGAAGGTCTGCACATTGATTCTGGGCATGACAGGGAGGTGAGGATGGAGAGGAGGTGCTTGGTTGTACCTCCCAGGCTCCCTGTATCCTGTTCATGGAGTGTCCCACCTTTCCTGAATCTCTCCCTGCTCAGTGCCCAACTTCGTCCCGTTGAGATGTGTCCTATGGGAGGAGGATTTGTGGGAGTCCTGGAATTGGGAGGCTCGGGTGGAACCGGGTGGAGCTACAGCCTTCCTTTATCAGGTTGTCTGGGGAAACACCTGTGATGGATTGTGATGGATGTCCTTTGCCGCAGAAGATTCTGAAGCATCTTTCTAGTCCTTGTGACTCAAGGGGCCACCATGTTTCCCGTGTCATTGTCTCTTTTCCTTACAGTAAGCATCGCTCCTGGAAGAGAATCATGGCCATCTTCTTCCTGCCACTTGTCCTATCAGGTTTTGCTCCTCGCTCAGACGATGTGTTTAAGTCTCCTGCCAGGTTGGTGCCGGTAGGGAGCAGAAAGCTTTGTCTCTTTTTCCTGGGGAAAATAAGGGGCACAAGCAATCCGGTGTGTCCTGCTATCGGGAGCCTCGCTGCCGCAGAGGTTTGCAGCGGTTTCTGCAAACCTCTTTTCTTTTCCCCCTCCAATTAGGTTCAGTTGGTCTCGTCTGACCCCCTCTGAGCTGAAGAACAGATCTGTAGGACTTAGCACTAAAACCAATGCTCAGGGCAAAGCATACTTTACCCTGGATGGTCACAAGTTCATGATAGTTGGAGGCTCCATACACTACTTCCGGGTGCCCAGGGAGTATTGGAAGGACCGCTTGTTGAAGCTGCAAGCCTGTGGATTCAACACTGTCACTACGTGAGTACCCCGCTACTGCCTTCAAGACAGTCTGTCCTGATAGACTGCTGCAGACTGGCAAAATTGGGGTTCCGTTTTTAAGAGCACGATACGAAGACTTAGCTCTAGAGTAGCCATTTTCAGCAGGTCCTTTTACATTTGTGTCCAGTTGCCACTTAAATATCATACTTAGTTTGTTCTTTAATCAAAACTTTGCATAAAGTTGATAAGAGGATGGGTACTTTTTCAGCAAATACTATTGAATCACTTACGAGCCACTAGCTTTAGTGACATGCTGAAGGCATATATATATATGTGTATACACACACACACACATGCGTGTGTATGTATATGACATATATGTATTATGTATATGTATATATGTATGTAAACACATTTTACTTATAGATACACATTTTAATATTCTTTGTATTTTTAGTGATACAAACAAAAAAGATCTTAATGTGAAACTTCTAGAAGTTTCAAATAATAAATAACATATTATTTGTTGTTGTTGTTTTTATTCCCTGACAATCTCATACATGTGTGTATATAGTGAATTTTGGGTCATTTTTGCCTTCCATTACATTCCTAAACCCCAGTTCCCCACTGAAACCCTTCTTTTCAACAAATACTTTTCCTACTTTCATGTCTTCTTTCATGTGACAGACTCAGTTCAGTTAGGATTCCTTGCATGTGCATGAGTGGGAGGTTATTTCCTGGGACATGGGCATCTTATCAGTGGCTACACCTTTAAAGGAAGTGATGACCCTTTCCCTAGCCACCATTAACTGTCTATAGTTCCTGTCATGTCCATAAACCTTTTTTTCTTCAATGGTGAAGTGAGGACAGGTCCAGTCTTGTGATGGTCTCGTGCAGGTGATCACAACTCTACTGAGCTCATGGGTACAATGGTCATGATGTATTGAGAAAAAGTCATTTGCCACACACCTGCCAATCCTTTGACTCTCCTGCTTGTTCCATTTCCTGCCTGATGCTTTCTGAGCCTGGAGGGGTGATACCGGCTAAGTTTTTAGAGTTGAGCTCTACAGCATTTCCTGTTCTCAGCACTTTGACCAGCTGCTACAGTTAGAAATTCCTCAATGAAAGCTGGGCGCAGCACTAATCTGTGGACATGAGTATTTAGAAGTTAACTTGATTATATTTATACTATGGCTTACAGCTTAGTGGTTGTTTTGGAATTGCTGTATGTGAAAGTGAGCAGTCCCTGACTTGTGCACCTTCTCTTGGGCTCTTTCCCTTCAGTTTGTTTGTCTTGTCCAGTTTTTTGTTCTTTTATTATATTTTATATTGTTATATTTTATTATCTCTTAAAAGCACTTTCTTTTTTAATGAGAGACATAAAGGGAGTGAATCCAGATGGAAGATGGGAAGCAAATGGGAGTAGAGGGAGGGGAAACTGTAATTAGGATTTATTACATGAGAAGAATTCATTTTTAATAAAAGGAAAAAACAAAACAAAACAAAACACCACCCGGACAAAATGAAGTAGACTATATTTTTATTTAGCAAACTGATAGTACTAATTTCCTCTGTGTAGCCTATGATTTTTCTAGCCACCTGCTCAGGTTTATAGAAGTAAGCACGAGGTATGTCCTATGGAGTAGGCTTCAAATCCACTGAAAAGATCAGTTGGTTGCCCCATTAACATTCATGCCATTATTGCGTTCCTGGGCACATCTTGCCAGACTGGTAACATTAGAGCCTGCAGTTTTTGTAGAAAGACTGTTAATGAGTTTCCTCCTTCCTTCTCTTCGTTCTTCCATTCCTTTCTTCTTTCCTCCATCCTCTGTCCTTCCCTCTCTCCATCCCTCTTTCCTTCCCTGTTCTCTCCCTCCCTTTCTTTTTCCTCTTCTCTCCCTTCTTCCTTTTCTTCCTCTTCCTCCTTTTCTTCCTCTTTTTCCTCTTCCTCTTCTGGGTTTTCTGCTTCTTTATCAAAAATTATCAGCAAAATGCTATGTAGTATATGATGTTTTACATCTATAATAAATATTAATGATATGAATGTGAGAACAGTTAACTTCACATTGCCTTTTTAATTCTTCATTGGTCATCATGGGTTATAGTGTATTGAGCATTAAAAAAAGAGAAAGCTGTCTCTTTTAGTTAACCTCATATATCCACACACTGTCCCTCCATCCATCATACAGGACCAGAGCAAAACAACATGGCCTGAGCATCAGAGACCTTTCCTTTTGTGTGTCCTCCACCTGCTTTGGTGGCAAAGCTTAACACCTACTTATTGAAACCAACCAAAGAAAACGTGAAGCTGAGAGGCAGGAAACCAATGCCTGTCTCTCTTAATGTGCCAATGATTTAGTCAGAAATAATTGAGTTTCTCTAGTTTTTGCAATGCAGGTGATAAAATCATTGCACACAGTAGTAAGCAATCTACCACTGGGTTACATTGCCAGCCTGTAATTATTGAGTTTTACTAAGAGCTATTAGTGGCGTCATATAATTTTTTTCCACTCTTCTCTTGAAGTGATGATTTACATTTACAATTTTGCTGATATTTAGTCACCTAGAGTCCTTGAATAACACAGATGTATGTGCATCCATTGAGTAGTAGACTTGGTTTAGTAGAGGTGTATTATAAATATGTTCATCTATAGCTATAACTGAAATTGATTTCAATTTTTATGTGTGCCCTTATACATACTTCATCTCAGTCTTATAAATAAGATTATAAAGTGAATCTTTTTCTACTCTTTGAAAATGATTTACACAGACTGACTTTTACAGTGAATGCTCATTAAGATTTATCTGTAAGATCCTATGATGTCATCTATGTCTATGAGGTGATGATTTCGGGACCTTCAGTAATTATGAAATCATGTCTTCTCCTTGTCCGGAATGTATCCCATTTGTCTATGTCTTTCCCTTTCTGTTCTATTTTGGATTTATTCAGACTAAAAGTTTTCCATTTTTCTGTCCTGTACTTACCAGAAGTTACACATTGTATTGTGTAATTGGGCCATTTTCCCTTTTTAAGTGTCATTTTGTGCTTTTTATTCTTTTTAAGCAAGCAGTTTGCAGCCTTGTTGATCATTTCTGTCTATTAGCTTTTCTGTTTCACAATTTCTGAGTTATGCACAAATCCCCATGTCCTTGCCATTTGACTTAATATATTCTCTCCTTCTACCGTCTTTTCTTCTGAGTTGAATATGCTGCTTTAATGACATTTTCTTTCAAATAATTTATAAATTTTGTTGTAATTTTTTTCTTAACCCATTAGGTACTTGGAAATAAGTTTTATTTGTTTATCCCTATCTTTATCTTTTTATAGCTGTCTTCCTTCTAATTTTCTTGCACTATGGAACTTTTGGAACATAATTAAATTTACTTTGATAGTCTCTTTTGATAGGTTTTAGCTGCATTTTCCTGTCCCCACCTCCTCCGGAGCACCATAGTGACAAAGATGCTTGAGCTACACATGCGGCTCTATATTCCCGGGTTCTGGAGATTTTCCCTCTGGTCCTCACACTCGTGGGATAAGCATTTGCTCTTCCTGCTGTCTCCACACAGATCATGCTGTTTAGCTGTCTATTTAAATCTGTATCCTCATCATTCCTTTGCTGTTCATTGTCTTTGTTTCTTAGGCATTTCATTCCTCCAACTCTGGCTGTGAGGCTGATTCATCCATCTTTTCTCTCTGACATCTCTTCTGTTCTTTACTCAGTGCTACATTATTAAAAGGATAGAAAATCATGATAGTGTATTTTCTGGATGGATCCATTGCATATGTATTTGCAAATACAGAATATATTTGCTTGCGATTAATTGGAGGAATGATTTTATCTTACCTACATTTAAAAAAAATTTCCGCACACTTTCCTTAGTCACATATAAGTAACATTTATCACTTTCATTGTGTTCTCACAAGGTTACAACTATAAATGGGTATTATTTTCAACAGACCAATTTTTCATCCCTCCATCTTAAATTCCGTCAGTCCCATATCATGTCACACCTTTATCACTCCAATTTTCCCACTGCGCAAAAACTCTGTTTAAAAATCAGAGTTTGTGGGAAATCAGGTTAGGAGCACTACACTCCAACTGTGTCATTGATACACACAGAGTCACATAGTAAGAACAAATCTTGATCATGTCCTTTGATGTGGGGTACACCTGCCCTATGTGTGCTGGCCCTGGCTAGCTCTCTCCTTGTTGAGGTTGAAAGGCGGGCCTGTCCTTTATCCTGCTGGCTTGTAGACACTATTTGATTATTCTTATTTTAATTCATTCTTAGAAATAATTATTAAGAGCTATATACATTTTTATTGTGGTTTCCCATTCTCTTTATATGATTGATAGTTATTTTAAAGAGTAGGTCTGTGAGAGAAAAATATATAAACCTGTAGAAACCTAGGATAATTGGCATATTGAAACATAGTTGGATAATAGGGAAAACATGGGTCTGTCTGTATAGCAGAGGTTCCAATTTTCATTGGAAACTTCAACTCACTGCAATGTAGAGACACACTGGAGCTTGGTCTGGTCACTGTAAATTGGGGGAAATACGATGCTTATTGTACTTCTCTGTCCCCTTTTCTAGCTACATCCCATGGAACCTCCACGAGCCAGAGAGGGGGAAATTTGACTTCTCTGAGATCCTGGACCTGGAGTATGTGGTCTTTCTGCCTCTGTGAGCTGATCCAAGAAGGATATTCCTGAGGGGTGAAGATACTTGAGATTGAAGAGAAGTCCTCTGTTCTACTTTGAGAACAGAGAGGGTCTGAGTCTGAAGTGTTGTCTGCAGCCCAGAATTTGGATAGCCCCTAGTCATGGCTTTTTATTTTGCAGCTTCTGATCCCCCATTTCACTGAAGCTAGGGATCTAAGACACTAGATGCTACCGGTCTATAGAGGAACCAATACACCTGAGTTGGGATTGGATGGCTGCTTCAGCTTAGCAAGGCTGATGCTGGAGATAGTACCCCTGTACTCAGTGCAATCCCTCCAGTAGGGCTCTGGGAACAGCTGTGATGCCTAGTGCTAGTGCAGACCCAGATCACAGGGTCTCTGGCGTCCTACCTGTTGCAGTGATTCCCTAACTGTGTTTTATTAATGGCTTTTTTTTTTTTAAATAAAGTGTGGTATGCAGTTTTCCTTTTAACCTAGCTAGCTCTTTATTTCTACAGCTTTAAGGGTGCAACAACTGAGCAGTATTACTCTTGTTTAATCCCCTAAACTAATCTGGCTATCTCCCAGTCAAAATCCCAGTGATACTTGAATTTTATTACTGACCTGGCTCTCTGAGCTCTAGGTGTTTTCCTATCCTGTCTCCTAGAAGAGAGTGGATAATCCCCACTTCTTTCTCCCCACCCCCCAAGTCCAACTCTATTCTCTCCCCTACTCAGTCACTGCTGAGCAACTAGCTTTATTGACCATCAGAATATAATTTGGGAGCTATGTTTACATAACGTTGAGACAGAAGATTCTCAGAATAAGCATTGTGACCAGATATGGGGGCACAGAAATCAGCATTTGAATAATACAAGGATAATCTGTACACGGTGTGCAATAACATTATGCCTACAATGTTTGAGGAGAAGCTGCCCCAGCCTCACCTCTGATTGAGAGAGAAAGGGAAGGAAGATGGAAGACATCTCTACACCCTATTGTGTCTGTGGGCTCCCTCTATAAGCAGCCTCTTTGGACCATCCAAAAAGAGGCTGACTTTGTTTCTCTTTCTAGGGCCTATGTGTTGCTTGCTGAGACTATTGGACTGTGGGTGATTCTTCGACCAGGGCCATATATCTGTGCTGAGGTTGACTTGGGTGGATTACCTAGGTGAGATACCCCAGAGTCTGTGTTGTGACTAAAGTAAGGTGTTTTACTTTGCAAGAAGCAATTTTTCAAGCCAGTGAGTATGGTTGTCACTGTCACTAGTTGTCCTGAATCGAATTCTGTACTTTTTGCCCCGACAGTGGAATGATGTCTAGAATAGTGGGGGAGGTTTGGATGCCTCTGCCATCTTAGTTTTCAGAAGCATATTTGTGATATGAGTTTTGGTGCATCGAATATGTGGCGATTAAGACCAGTACAAAGACAAATGTATCAATACAGGACTTGCCATCCTGTTGTTTCACAGAAAAGGTGTAATGCACATTCTTTTCATGAGCTTCAAGAGACTCAAGAGGAATATGATCACAACTACTGTGCTTCTTCTAGAGACCTCAGATGTGTCTCTGGCTGAAAGCAGGTGACCTTTTCCCACACACTGAGATCTCAGCTCCTTCTCTGTCTTCTTGCTTTTCTGGCTTGTTCTTTTATCATGATACCTACTCTCAGCCCAGTAGATAGAGGCACAGCGTCCTCTTCTGTCATCTTCAGTGAATGGACAATCGTCCTTCTAGGTTCTGCTTTTAGGTGAGCCTTGTTGCGCCTAAGGTCAAAAAATAAAACAATGATTTTCTTCAAGAAAATCTTTCTGCCACAACTAGGTGATGCATAGAAAAAACATGAGCTTAAATTGCAGGAGTTTTGGGGGAGCCAGTTCCTGCTTGAATGCCTTCAGGATCCTGGCCCTTCCCTCTCCAGTTCATTGGCCTGTGAACTACTATTCTGCCTGAAGTCTTGGGTATTTGAGGAAAATGTGATCCTGTGCCTGAGGAGTAGAGACTATTTTAGGGGCTAAGCACCATATTCTAAAGAGCTAAAGGGAAGCATGGAAAAATGCTAAGTCTTGGAAGCATTGCCAGGGTCAGTCTTTCAGCCTGACTTATTAGAACTGGGAAGACCTAAAGTGCCTGGAGATGGGGCTGGCCTGTTTTCCTGGTGTGTCTCACACATCTCTGGAGTTTTTGAGGGCATTGGAAAAAAAGCCCATATGATACAGATTCCCTGAATAATTTGAGTATCCTAGTGCTATGGTCATTGGGTGGACAGAGAGACATCCAAGCTATAGGTGGCTCTGAGCAGAGACATCTGTTGTGCTCAGCCAGCCAGACCCATCCTCTCTCCTGCTTCCTGCTTCACATGCTAATGTTTTGCCTCTTGTCCCTAGCTGGCTTCTGCGCAATCCTGTGACAGATCTGAGAACAACCAGCAAGGGCTTTATTGAGGCTGTCGATAAGTATTTTGATCATCTGATTCCCAAAATACTTCTCTCCAGGTGAAAATGTACCTCCTAAAGTCATTTAAAAAAAGCAGCTGGGGGAATGTTGTTAGCGGAGCATTAGCATTGTATCACAGGCAGCATGATAGCATCTTAGAGTGAGAGTTTCCAATTCTAAAGGACAGGGGAGTTTATAACTATTATAAGTTTCATTGTTTGGTGTTTGGAGGGGCCAGGGGAGCTTCATACTAAGTGACCAGCTTGACCTGGCCTGTATGTCAAGAGTCATAAAGCAGGAAAAGACTAAAGTAAGATTGTAATTTTGACTGCCACACATATTTTATTCTCTGTCTCAGAGAGTGCAAGAGAGCTTGTGTGTGTGTGTGTGTGTGTGTGTGTGTGTGTGTGTTTATGTGTGTATATATATTATGGTAAAATAAAATAAAATTCTTCTCATGCCCCACACTAATTTATTTGTCTTTTTAGGAGACAAACATTTTTCTTAACCATACTTTTATATAACCCCCCAAAATTCGCATGTTCTTTTAATACAAAGCACAGAAGTCCTTGTAGGCGTTTTCTTGACACTTGAGAAACTATATCTGAAAATTGCCACTCTTCTTGATCATGGTAGAATGTTCTGCAGTAGAAGAGACTACGTGCTTTTGTCCTATTCACAGATACTAGAAGTTTTCAGTTTTACGCTATAATATATGGCATAGTTAATTTTGTGCATCAATTTTTGTCTGTGTGATTACTATTTCTAGTTTAGTATCTCCCAGTGGGAAAAACACAGACTCTGTGCACTTCCATTCTTTGCAGGATACCTGATGCTTGGAGAAAATTATGTCTTTCATTTTCAATAGTTAGCCTGCAGCACGGACTGAGGCATGACAAGAATCTCCTTATATAATGCCATACAATTTGTAAGACAACAATTGTTCAGTTTTTGTAATATCCTTTGGTTTGATAAGTAAAATATAAATGTCTCTTAAAAGTATGACTGTGAGTTAAATAATAAACTTCTTGATGTAGCTTGAGACAGGAAAGATAACCAATTCTCAGGAATGTTCTGAAAAGGTGTTTGAAAATGTCATCCTTGCGGCTGAGGATGAGATACTGATGACTTATGAAGCTCACCATTTTCTTCCTGGATATTGATAGCATCCAGTTAGCGCTTACTGAGCATAGGCTCTGTGCAGCTTCCATGGTGATGGGAAAATGGTAATCAGTCTGCTTAGAAGGAAAAGAGAGGGAGCTGTCTGAGGTATCTGCTCACAGGGGTCGCCGGGAGTGGATAGGAAGCCAATGTGATGGATTAGGTGGGAAGGTGGGTCGCGTGATATGGAAATGAGTTTGCCGGTTTGAGAGATCATAGCTAATAAATATGAGAAATAGAAAATAAACTCTTGCTCCTATAACCATAAAACATTGTGAAAGGTAAGACGCCTTCAGGAGCTTATGTGCTTAAAGATGAATGAAGGTGCCCATCTCCAGCAGATCTGAGAGAAAGCACTTTGTCAGTTCTGGTATCTTTATTAGCATCCTGGACTCCAGGCTTTTGCTCCAACAGAAAGATTGTTCTTCGATCTTTATGTGTTTGCTTCTCAGTACCGCCGTGGTGGTCCTGTCATTGCTGTCCAAGTAGAGAATGAATATGGTTCATTTCAAAAGGACAACGAGTACATGGATTATGTGAAGAAGGTAAGGATAGTTGCTTTGTAGCTATACTTTTATATCTTCTTAATTTTGTGCCTTTCTAAAATGCATATGTGTTTGCCAGCCTTGTGGGTGGTATATGACTGTTCTTGGAGAGATGTGAACAAACTAGTTAAAATACTGATGACAGAATGAAGAAATGACTCTACCCAAGGCTAGCTTAATGAATCGGTGAGTTTCTTGGAGTTTCTCACAGGAGCATGAGAGGTTCAAAGGTAGCTGCATCACTGAGAAGCCAGACTGTACTATCTTTGAAGCTTGCCACATGACTTGCAGGTAATTTGACCTGTTATAGTCTCCCCTCTACAGCAGTTGTTACTGCTTGTATAACCTTAGGGAAGAGCCTTGGGAATATCCCGTTTCACCAGCTTTCTGATCCATCTAAGATTTGTTTACTTCCAACAAAGAAATTGGGAGTGAACGGCCTGAAGTCAGTCATTGTTGCTCAGCTAATATTATTTTTTTCTTGATTGTTCAAAAAAGCTGGGTGTGGTCATGTACATCATAATCTCAGCACTTGGGAGGCAGAGACAGGAGGATCAAGAGCTCAAGAGCATCCTCAGCTTCAGAGAAAGTTCAGGGGCAGTGTAGGCTATAGGCAACCCTATCTTAAACAATAACAACACTAACAGTTACCATTTTAAGTAACGTCTATGATTGCATGTGGCTATATGAACACAATAGGTGCACAGGGAAGACCCCATGCCTTCTGAGTCGTCTGTCTGATTTCCAGACAGATGTCTCTATGTCTCTATGGTCCAGGCAGGGCTTTCAGAATGTAGTTCTCCCTTGCTACAGATATAGTAGGATTTCTTGTTACTCTTGATAGAATCCATACAGAGTTCAAGCTTCATGAAGTTAATTGGAACTTTAAGGATCCAACAGGGTTAGCCTCTCCCTGATAGCAATTCAGAATTTGGAATTGCCAGGCATAATAGTTTAAAAAAAATAAAATGCAAGTTTACCTATAGCAATGTTGTGGCAATAGCCTTCTTTGCAAATCTGAGAGCTCCTGCAAAAGTAGAAGACAGGTGCTGGAGTTTTAAAGGCACAAATCACAATTGTTTTAACTCTGGTGATTCTCTGCTATATGAGGTATCATGGTTTTTGTTTTTGTTTTTGTTTTATTCTTTTCATGAGCAAGAAGTGGTTAAATGAGATTACTGAAACAGAATGAGCATCTAGTTAATATTGTAGGATAATAATTACATAATAAGGGAAAGGGAGAATGATTTTAAGAAACAAATCAAGTGACTCCTAGATCAGTCTCTTCATTAGAGTGCTGTCAGGACTTGCCTGTTGATAAGGCTGACTTCAGGGCCATGTTCTAGACATCCTGTTGTCAACAGTCATAAGCCTAAGAATAAGATCCTCCTGACTCCTAGGTTTCCTCTTTGCTTCTTTTCTTTTCTTTTCTTTTCTTTTCTTTTCTTTTCTTTTCTTTCTCTCCTCTCCTCTCCTCTCCTCTCCTCTCCTCTCCTCTCCTCTCCTCTCCTCTCCTCTCCTCTCCTCTCCTCTCCTCTCTTCTCTTCTCTTCTCTTCTCACTTTTCTCTTCCTTCCTTCCTATCTCTTTCTAATATATTGGTTTGAAACTCAGTTTAAAATGGAGCTAGTTTTTAACCATTGCAATAGCTCCAAATATCTCCCACCTTTTCTCTCTTTTTGTAATTTACATACTTACATAGTATGGCCATTGAGAAACCCAACTTTCATTTACCATGGACATCAGAGCCCATAGGCCTCTACTGCTGTAGTGCAACAACTGGAACTACATCAAGCTGAGCCTAACACAACAATTTCTTTATTGTTTAAGTTGTAGATGGTCATTCTACACTCAAGCCTTTCTGTATTAGTCAATTTCCCACTGCTGCAACAGTGGGAATAAATTACATTAAAGTAGTCATATGCATGTATGAAAAGTCATGATGAAACCTACTATCCTGTATAATAAATATATGCCAACCAAAAAGTAAAGGATACCTGAAATAATTAACCTATAAGCAGAATAGACTTACGTTGACTCATAGCTTTGTAATTCCAGCCCATGATTGGTTATCTCTAGTGGGATTTGTGTTGAAAGGCAATGCATATCACCACACAACTCTAGGGAGAATCAAACCACTTACCTTTTGATCTGGTAGTGCAGGAAAGAGAAAAAAACTGGATCAGTCTCTTTTCAGAACATACGTCCAATGGCCTAAAAGCCTCTCTACTTTCTAAAGTATCTATACGCCCATTTGTCAAACATTGCATATACCTGTTTTGTAGTTCATACTATCTCCATCTGAACCAAAATGTCTTTGTTATCTAATTTTACAATATCTGTGCTTTCCCATAAGAGAAATAAAAGTGAGTTCATAACATTCATTTTCTTAACAGGCTCTACTGAAGAGAGGGATTGTAGAGCTCCTCTTGACCTCAGATGATAAGGATGGAATTCAGATGGGCACTGTCAAAGGAGGTACTGGTTTATAGTCATTTAATAGGACGACCAAGGCTCTTAGCAAGCTAATAGAAACTAAACAAGTACCAAAGAATCAGATACATATACGACCTCTCTCTCTCTCTCTCTCTCTCTCTCTCTCTCTCTCTCTCTTTCTTTCTTTCTTTCTTTCTTTCTTTTTGGGTTTTTTTTTTTTTTCAAGACAGGGCTTTTCTGTGTATCCCTGGCTGTCCTGGAACTTACTCTGTAGACCGGGCTGGCCTCGGACTCAGAAATCCTCCTGCCTCTGCCTCCCAAGTGCTGGGATTAAAGGTGTGCACCACCACCACTCAGCTGTTTATGATCCTCTTTCTCATGACAAATGAAGCAAATCCTGGAGATTTGATATGTTACAAAATGAGGTTCAACATTAAAGCTAAGAGTTCAAACACCACATGTGTCATTCCCCACTCTTTGAACAGAACATTGATGAAGCTTTTTATTCTGGGTGCACCTTTTAATTTTTAAAATAATTTTCATAGGTAGGACTCTAGGCTGGTGCAGGACATGGTTTAGATCACCACACATCCCATCATCGTGGATAGTCACATGGGAACAATAGGATGGATGTAAATGACACACACTATGGCTAAATCCTCAGTCCTGGTATCATAAATCTTCATCTACTCAAGCAGATCCCAAAGAATTTAGTTTAACCCCAAAATGATAATAATATGGGAAAATGCCAAGATATGAGCATGTGGTTGGATCCAGGAAACATTATGAGGTGATCTTTAGTGCATATTGGTAGCTACTGTGAATTGCTGTCACTTTTTGGGGGGGGGAGTAGCTCTGCTCCTATTATTATACCCTGGAAAGTGTTGAACCTGGGATCAGAAACTTTCCTTCTGTTCTTAGGCACTGTTGTGTTAGCTGGCCTTGCCTTGGTCTGCCTCTTTGTACAAAGTGTGATTAAATTAAAAAAAAAAACAACAAAACATAGTGTTCCTGCATGTATGATTTGGCAATAGCTATGACAGCCCTTTATGTTTTCTAAAGTGGGTTATAAACAGTATCCTGTTACCACTTTTACTCATCTTGTCCCCCCCCACCCCGTACCCCAAGTTCCTGATGAACTTTATCACAATGTTTCAGAATTATCTCTTCTTCTCTACAGCATTGGCTACTATCAATATGCATTCATTTATTAAGGATCCCTTTATCAAGCTGCATGCAATGCAGGTAAGATTTTAAGCAGCATAGAGTTTTATCTGTTTTTTCTCAAGATCCTGTTATCTATAAAATTGATGTTAAAGAACACAGGTGGTTTAATACAGATATAACTAACCACTTTACCCTGAACCTTGGTGGGGTTCAAAGGCACTTGATGAGAAATGGTGAAAAGGAACTTTGTTCTAACATCTCCACTGATGGGTTATGTCAGCAAGATTACTCTGAAAAGCACGAGGGGCGTATTCCAGAAGAGAAATGAATATATTAGAGGGAGCAAGTGGCATCCTTCCTCTCGGAGGACACAGGGATCAGCCTGTGTGAAGCTCGTCCTCGATCTGTTGGTGCTTTTACTAGAATGTTGGGATTCTGTGCTTGTTGCTGTACTGAAAACCCAGAAGAGATATTGGTGGATTTTGGGTGTATTCAAGAATTGGAAGGAAATGGGTGTGTTTAAAGCCAATCTTGAAGAATGTAGACTTTTCTGCCTCAAACCTTCAGTTTGGAGGTGCAAGGTGCCTTGGTTGGGGTTTCTGTTGCTGTGATGAAACACTATGAGGCAACTTGGGGAGAAAAGTATTTCAGCTCACACTCCCAGGTGACAGTCCATCACTTAGGGAAGTCAAGGCAGGAACTCAAAGCAGGAACATGGAGGCAGGACTGATGAAGAGATCATGGAGGGATGCTGCTTCCTGGCTTGTTCTCCTGGCTAGCTCAGCCTGTCTAACCTAGGACCACCAGCCCAGGGATGGCACCACCCACAATGGCCTGGGCCCTCTCCTGTCAATCACTAATTAAGAAAATGCCTTAAAGCCATTCTCTCGATTGAGGTTTTTCTCTTTTCAGATAATTCTACCTTGTATCAAGTTGACATAAGACTAGCCAGCATACAAGGTTAGACAGATGTTAAAAGCTCTTGTGAAATACTAGGTAGAAAATTCTGCAGTACGTGGAATCTTAGTGTATATCTCTCCTCTTTCTTTGAAAGTGGTATTGGCTGGAACTTTTTATTCTGAATAAGGTTCCTCTCATTTTGCTCTAAAGTCAAAGTTGATCAGGACCTCCCAAGAGTAGGATCCTCCATTTTTCACTTTAGATAAAAAAGTATTCTTTTCTTTGCCT
Source organism: Apodemus sylvaticus (assembly GCF_947179515.1). Classification (NCBI taxonomy): domain Eukaryota; kingdom Metazoa; phylum Chordata; class Mammalia; order Rodentia; family Muridae; genus Apodemus; species Apodemus sylvaticus. The sequence continues at coordinate 106,420,443 of NC_067478.1, forward strand.
TCTTTTTATTCTCTCTTTCTCTCCCTCCCTCCCCCCCTCTCTCTCTTTCTCTCTCTCCCTCCCTCTCCCTCTCCCCTCCCTCCTTCCCTTCCCCCCTTTCAACCATTTATGTTAGCTGAGCATGGTGGAGATAACATATATTAGTTATCTTGTCTTTGAAATAAATTCACACGCTCCTTCAGCATGCGGGTCTGGGAAGGATCTGAGGAGAGGTTAAATGTGTCTTCCTCTGGTGGGGTTTACTTTATTCTGTAGTGATGAATCCAGAAATTTAGACTTTATTTGTGAGAATGTCAATGAGGGGTTAGTACTTGGTAGTATAACATGGAGTCCTTTCTACTTTTCCATTTTAGAAAACGTGTGTGTATGTGTGTGTGTGTGTGTGTGTGTGTGTGTGTGTGTGTGAGAGAGAGAGAGAGAGAGAGAGAGAGAGAGAGAGAGAGAGAGATAGATAGAGAGAGAGAGAGATAGAGAGAGAGATCATGTATCACAGCACATATGTGGAGGTCAGAAGACATCTTTGTGGAATGACTTCTTTCCTTTTGCCTTTACCTGGGTTTTGGAGATGAAACCAAAGCCATCAGGCTTGTGTGACAAGTCCTTTTACCCACTGAGCCATCTCCCTGGTCCCCTGTTCATTTCTTTAGCCAGCTATTTGCTAGTACTTTGGACTTTCCAGGTTTCTATCAACATCTTTTCTTGTGGGTGAAAGGGTAGAACGGCTCATCCTTTGGATGAAAAAACCCCCAGAATGCAGACTAATGAGACCAGCTCAGTATCTGAACGAACTGCTATATATCCTCTTTAATCCCAGTTTCTTCTGGTAACCTAACAAGTGGAACAGTTATCGTAGAGACTAGAAAGGCTTTTTCTTTTATACAAAAATCTCTTTAGAGATTTTTTTAGATTTATTTATTTATTTATTAATTTATTTATTGCATATGAGTACACCACCATTGTTCTCTTCAGACACACCAGAGGAGGGCACCAGGCCCCTTTACAGATAGTTGCGGGCCACCATGTGGTTGCTGGGAATTGAACTCAGGACCTCTGGAAGAGCGGTTGGTGCTCTTAACTGCTGAGCCATCTCTCCAGCCCCCTATATGCAACTGTAAAACGTCTTAGGTCTGCTTTGAGGTGCCACACTCATCTGGAGCCAAGTCGTAAGTAAAGCTTAGTGGCTATTTAAAAAAGATTAGCCAGTGTCTTTTACTTTAACTAAAGTTCTGTTTATCTTTATTTTACATTTGACTATTTTGCTGTCGTTGTGAACTATCTATGTGTGATGGTTCCAGAGACCGGAATAGGGTGGCAGATCTGTAGGAACTGGAATGGTGAGATGCCGTGTGGGTGCTAAGAAATAAAACCCTACTCCTCTGCAATAGCAGGCAGTGATTTTAACTGCAAAGCCATCTCTCCAGCCCCACCAGTGTCTTATTAAGCAGATGGCTCATCTTTTCCATTGCTCTTAAATATACTCTGTACAAATAGTGTTTGATGGAATGGACAGCATGGAGAACCAGGATGCCCATGATGAATATAATCTTTAGATCATTTAGAAATCTTTACTCGCCATTTAAGCGACTTCAGAAACAAAGGATCGCTCTTTGCTGCCTTGAGTAGAGTGTGGTACTTCAAACTTGAAAGGAATTCCCTTGAGCAAGATTTAGTGATTGTGGCTGTATCCTCAGGTCTAGAAGGATATCCCACTAGCCTGAAACCTGGTCTTTTCCCATTCATTTGTTGTCATTCAGTATCTTCTCTTTCCTTTCAACTGTATTGATAGCTGATAGGAAAGAAGCCCCATAGTAGACAGTATCTGAGACCTCCCTAGTCTTCAGCTAAAATCTTACCAAAGATAGCACAGGAGTTTTCATATAATTATCTATCTATCTATCTATCTATCTATCTATCTATCTATCTATCTATCTATCTATCTATCTATCTATCTACCTATCTACCTATCTATCTATCTATCTATTGAATGTATATACATATTTATTTTTATTTTTATTGGTTATTTTATTTATTTATATTTCAAATGTCCTCCTTCCTGGTTTCCCTTTCACAAACTATATATCCATTCCCCCTCCTCTGCCTCTATGAGAGTGCTCTCCCACACACCCACTCCTGTCTCACTGCCCTAGCATCCCCCTACGCTGAGTCATCTAGTCTCCGCAGGACCAGGGGTCTCTCCTCCCATTGATGCAAGATAAGACAACCCTCTGCTACATATGCAGCCGGAGCCATGAGGCCCTCCATGTGAACTCTTTGGTTGCTGGTTTAGGCCTGGGGAGCTCTGAGGGGTTTAGTTAGTTAATATTTTTGTTCTTCCTATGGGGTGGCAAATCTCTTCAGCTCCTTCAGTCCTTTGCCTAACTCCTCCATTGAGGATCCTGTGCTCTGTCTGGTGGTTGACATCAAGCCCAGGTTGGAGAGATGGCTTAACCATTAAAGGCTATGCTCACAATCAAAAATATAATATTTTTATTAATTATTGGAAAATTTCAGGCATGGCTACAATGTATTTGATGAACTTTGCCTCTCCCACTCCTGCCCACAACTCTTCTCAGGCCTACACTCAGCTCACCTGCTCCTAGCTTTATGTCTTCTTCTTTTTATAAATAAGCTATGGGGTTCAATTTGTGCGGCTCATATACTCAGTGGTAGGTAGTCGGGCCATCACTAGTAATTGGTTAACCTTTCAGGGGCCACACTCTTAAAGAGACAGGACTCTCTCTCCCCCAGGAGTCATCAACAGTAGGCCTCTCAGCTGAGGACTCATGGCCCCTCTGCCATCTCTTTTGGATTATCAACTGGCTTGCTCTTGTGCCGCTCTTGTGAAGGCAAACAAACAAAAAAATTGAAACTCTGAAATGATATGTCATAAGAGAAAGAGGCTTTTGATACTGTATTCTCATATTCAAAAGCAATTAACAATCTTCTGGCCTTGTCTTCAAGTGGGTTCTAAAAACAAATAAAAGACCAAAACTAAAATAAAAAAAAATAAAAATGCCTCTTTAAACAAATAAAACCCAAACTAAATAAAACTAAAACCATCTCACCAAACACACCCACCAAACAAAAAGAAACAAATATCCAAACAAATCTCAAGGACCAACATTGAAAACCATTCACTATTTCCCAGAATAACAGGCATTGAAAGTTTGGCATGGTGGAATGAATATATTATATAGTGTATTTATAGTTCCCAGTGTTAGTGGGAGCTATTGTCCAAGTGAAACTCTAGTTAGTGACTATGTGGCTTCAAGCATTTTCAGCTGGTACTGTAACTGCACCACACATCCTAGGAAACAAGTTATAAGAAAAAAAGACAAAGACAATTAATAAATCTGAACACAAGAAGTTTTCAGAGAAACACATTTTCCTGGGACTTACCACCCGCTGGTTTTTAGCTTGTACTGACAGTGCACCCCCAAACATCTAGAACTGCTGCCCAAACCTCATACAATGGAAATGACTTCTTTTGTGCCAGCTCATACTGCAGAGTGACCTAAACAGGATCAGGTGGTGGTTTAAGCCTCAAACATGGAAGTGAAGCGCTCCAGTGTGTTTGTATCCAGGCTAGAACTCATCAACTCCTAAGGAAAGCCAGACAGCCAAATGAATGGTGTATTTTAAAAACAAAATCAAACAAATATTTTCCAACAAAATGAAGCAGATGAGGAGCTACCAAACAGCTAAGGTTCAAGCTAGACACCCCCCCCCCCCACTGTCAAAAGTCCAAACCCTCTTCCCTCTACCAATGAGTTCTTTATTGACAGCCAAAGCTAAGAGCTAGAAAGAAAGGAGAATCCTGGGACATGATGTGTCTTCAAGGAGCTGCTAGGATATCCCAGAATTTTGGCCACAGGGCTATCTTGAGCAGTTGGGTCTCTTCTTCCCTAATGGTTTCTGGTCCCTTGGTGGGGGTGCAGAGGAGCCATGCTGCCTTGAGTTCTTTCTCTTGGTTGGCTCCATCAAAACATGACCAGAGAGTGAGGTTTTTACTGCTCCATGCTCTACTGGAGAGCCAGGAGGTGGAGAGGAGCAAAAGAAATGGGTTGGTTCAGCCTTTGGCTTGAGGGAAATGGACCGCTTTTCCTTCAGATCCCTATCTTCGGGGAGAGACTCTAGGGACCATGGGATTTTATGGAACAGACAGTAGAACATTCATGGCCAGGTAGAGTTCTTTTCAGAATGCAGTCTCTGTCATCTGTCCTTTGAGAGACATGTTGGACAGGGCTTTTCTCCTGATAGCAATGACTCCTTTTCTTCAAAGTCACAGTTGAACCTAACCTAAAGGTCACACACATATAAAAGGATGAGAAGGGGCTGGAGAAGTACCTGGATCCGGCTACTCTGTTGCTTTCCTTTTTCCTCATAGATCCTCTGTACATTAGTTAATAAGCTACTTGAGGAAGGAAGTTCTTTTTTGTTTTTTGTCATTGCTGTTGGTTTTTGCTTTCTTTCTTTCTTTCTTTCTTTCTTTCTTTCTTTCTTTCTTTCTTTCTTTCTTTCTTTCTTCTTTCTGTCTAAGATTTATTTATTTATTTATTTATTTATTTATTTATTTATTTATTTATTTATTATATGTAAGTACACTGTAGCTGTTTTCAGACACTCCAGAAGAGGGCATCAGATCTTGTTATGGATGATTGTAAGCCACCATGTGCTTGCTGGGATTTGAACTGAGGACCTTCAGAAGAGCAGTCAGTGCTCTTAACCACTGAGCCATCTTACGGAGTCAGAAGGTTCATTCCTGGTTTGCTTGGCCCCACATGCTTGGGTAGAGCATTAGTCAAGATGCAGAAAGTGAGATAGGATGGGGCCAAGGGAAAAATACTCAGTGTCCTCCTTAAGTGACTTCCATCTCCTAGCTAGGTGTGCCCACCTCCAGAAGTTTCCAGAAACTCCCAGGACAGTGCTGCCAGACGGAGCCTATGCACATGCGGTGGACATTTCATATTCAAACTTTGAGAGTAGCTGACATTTGCTAAGCACTGGTGTGCCAGGCCCTCTACTGGGTGCTTATGATTTCCTTACTCTCCCACGGCGATGTGGTAGGTACTGTTGCTGTCTCCACTTTATAAGGACATCAGGACACGAAGGGATGCAGAAATCCATGCACAGAGCTGGGATTTGATAGTTACATGTGAGTGCTGCTGATTCAACTAGAGTCAACCGGAGTCCACTCAGCAGTTATCACTGAGTCAAAAGCCATGTGCAAAGTGCTGCTAGGGCTCAAGCAGAATAAGGACACCCGGGACAGGGCTGTATGCAGTAATAATATTCCACGGTGTCTCTGTCAGACGCCGCCTGTGCCTTCTCTCAACCATTCCAGTAAGATACCGCCATCATCTTTCTTGCTTATTTTAATTTTAGTTTTTATGAAGAAAAGCATATGGAACACCCCAGCTAATTATCTTCTTGACATCTTTTCTTCACAGTTTTTAAAATTAGATTAATATTTGCCCTGAGGTTTTCTGAAAAAAAGTATGCATTATGTACACATTTTGTAATGTATACATTTATGTATATACATTATTTGTGTTGATTATTTTCTCTTCATATAAATCCTTATTGGTATCAATTTTCCTATACTTACACCATACTAATTTTGGTACATTATATTTATATTGAATCCAAAGCATCCAAATATGTCTCTTGAAACTTTTCTTTATTCTGTGTTTAAAATATGTTGTTAAAATTCTGAATCCTTAGGGATTTTGCAGTCATTTCTAATTTTTAATTTTACATTTAATATATATATATATGTGTGTGTGTGTGTGTGTGTGTGTGAGAGAGAGAGAGAGAGAGACAGAGAGAGACAGAGACAGAGAGACAGAGAGACAGAGAGACAGAGAGACAGAAAGACAGAACATCAGTGTGCAGACAAAATTTTAACACATTTGGCCCAAGCTCAGGGCTTGCTATTAAGATATTACTTTCTGAACAAGAGCCTTCATTGTTCAATATACTTGAGAATGCTTCTGAAAGTGGCATGAATACAGTTATTAACTTGAAAGTATGTTTGGTCAAGGGTTTAGGCTGGTATGAAATACATTTTAAAAGGAATGCCCACATTTTAGATAAAAAATGAGTTCTAGAGAGTTGGGAAATACATGACTTTGATTTATTTCTATATAGTCAATGCTAATGAGTTATTTGTGATCACACCCACAGCACAGTGTGATGGTTAGGATCGTGGCTGCAGGAGCTACAGGCTCACTAGTTCAAATCCCAGCTAAAGCACGTTTGAGCTGAGCTAAGTTGTATAGTGGCCTACGTTTGTAGTACCCTATGCCTTTTCATTTGTACAGTGGGAGTGGTAATTTATCACTGTGGGTCTGTTAAATTGCACTACTTAAATAAAATTCTTTATCCTGTACCTCGTAATAGTAAAAGTTCAATAATTACTAGACAGTTTTCGGTGTGTTCATAATCATTTTATTACCATAAAAGGCACAATTCATAAAGATAGAAAAACTGAAAATGTTTATATAATAATTCATTAGCAAAAGTGACAAAATAAGTATGGTTAGAAATAAAAATTACATGAATGTGAGAGAGTTTGTCTCAAGACAGGAGAGACTGTGAATTGGGCAGGAGGTGGGACATATTGCTGGTGTTCTCTCTCACGGTATCCCTTTGTTCTGCTCTGTTTTCCTTTGTTACTCTGAATGTTTGACTTGCTTTGTTTGTAGACTGATAAGCCCATTATGATTATGGAATACTGGACTGGCTGGTATGACTCGTGGGGGAGTAAACACATGGAGAAGAGTGCAAATGGTAAGTGACCCGTTGCTTCTGACTCAGAGTCAGGAAGGCCCTGTGCTACGGATCATTCACGTTGCTCTCTGCTTATGGGCTTTCCTGTGCACACGTGACATCTGACCTTTGCTAATTACAAGCGCTGACCATGCTTGTGTGCACACACAGTATGATACCTACCCTATAGCAATCTTACCATGAAAGGAAACAAGCAGATTGTTTGAAATTAAAACATCACTCTACAGTCTATTTTCCCAGGGTGTGTGCTGCAGGAAAACAGGTGTGGTCAGAGAACCAGGACAGGAAATAGTTCTTCTCAGCTCTTCGCAGTTCTTCTTGAGCATTCGCATGACGTCATACTCATCCCTAGGAAGACTCTATGGCGTCGGCAACAAAATGGTGGTGGTTACTAGAAGCCCACAAACACTGAGAGATGAGAACTTGGATCCTGGGTTCTGAGAACAGGACTTTAATCTCAAGGCTTCAGCAGTAGCTTTGAGACTTGAAGCAGATTTCTTTTACTTTTGAGTCAAATGTCTGTCCCCAGGGCCAGATGGAGATTATTTAATTTAGATACTCACAAGTGGATAAATAGATAAAAAGAATGTGGTAAATATGTACAATGGAGTACTGTTCAACCCTACAAGAAGGAAACCCTGCCATCTGTGGCAACAGTCTTAGAACTGGAGTTCTCTGTCAGGTGAAGTCACCCAGCTAAAGGATGACAAGTTCGATTTCTCCCACATGTATGGGAGTTAAAAATAAATGTTGATCTTGTTGAAGAGTGGAGTGGAGTGGTAGTTATTAGAGACTGAGAAGGATGTAGAGAGAAGGGAAGAAGCCCAGGGACAGACCCCGAAATGCACCTAGAAGGGAGACATCAGGCGGGGCTTTCTGTAGATTAACGAGACAAATTCTTGTTAAAACAATCTGTGAGACCTTCAAAGACTAAGAAAAGTGACTGTAAAGACCCAGCTTAAAATGATCAATGGTTGCTGGGCGGTGGTGGCACATGACTGTAATCTCAGCACTCTGGGAGGCAGAGGCAGGCGAATTTCTGAGTTCGAGGCCAGCCTGGTCTATGAAGTGAGTTCCAGGACAGCCAGGGCTACACAGAGAAACCCTGTCTCAAAAAAACCCAAAAAATCCAAAAAACAAAACAAAACAAAAATGATCAATGGTTAATAAGACAGACACACTCCTTATCCCGGTTTGGTTATTGTGCTTTTTACACAGATATCAAATCACCCGTAAAAGCATACAAAGACTACATCTCAGTAAAATATGATATAAAAGATCCTTTCCTCAAAAGTGAAGAATCGGGGAAGTCTAGGGTTGTTAATGCTGCCACTCAGAATAATGCCCGGCAATTTCCATTCACTTAGCATAAGTGTGTTGCCATGGAGCTATTTTGTTACAGCTATATGAAAAACTCACTTGTCCCAAAAATGGGAGAATTGCCTAAGTATTGGTGTCTGAGAAACAGGCAAGATCTAGCTTTGGGCTGTTAAAACGTGAAGCCAGGAAAGTCTGGCTACCATAACCATTAAACATCTTATAAGAACAATACCAGAATCACCCCAAAACCTGGCCACCATCACCAACCATAGTGCCACCAAGCCACAGATATGTGATCTCTTATGTCTGGGGCACAGGGTCTTGACTGTTACACATAGTTTTTTGTCAGTTAATTGACTCTTCATTCCTGTGATGGTGTGGGAATTAAAGCCTTCATTTGATTGGTAGTAAAGCAGAAGCAGAGAGAGAAAAATAAGCCATATGTGGTCTTTCAAACAGTAAGGAGCACAGATCTGCCCACTTCTAGTTTTCATGGCAGCCAGAGGGAAGAGGAGTTCACTGTTAAATATGCTGGAAAAATGGAAGTTTCTGTGACCCAAGATTATAAATACCACAGGCACAGTACAGTAATACAATGCTTTCAACTTAACACTTCTTAGAGACATTGTCCTGGGAAGGTAGGAATGAGGGCATACTTATGATTGTGATCTGTAAATAATTTTAAAATTTAGAAATTTATAAGACAGGAGTTTTAGACTATCATTTAGTACGTGCAGTTTGGGGTCGATTTGTAGCAAAGCTCTAGTGAAAAAAATGAAAAGAAAAGAAAAGAAAAGAAAAAAGAAAAGAAAGGAAAAGAAAGAAGCTGCAAGTTCCAGGATTTAGTTTTCTTTTCTTTATATATATATATTTATACATTGCAAATGATTTCCCCTTTTCTGGGTCCCCACTCCCCGCAAGTCCCATAAACCCTCTTCTGTCCCCCTATTCTTCCATCTACCCCTTCCCACTTCCCTGTTCTGGAATTCCCCTATACTCTTGCACTGAGTCTTTCCAGAACCAGGGCCCACTCCTCCATTCTTTTTGGACATCATTTAATTTGTGGATTATGTCCTGGGTATTCAAAGTTTCTAGGCTAATATCCACTTATCAGTGAGTGCATACCATGATTGATCTTTTGAGACTGGGTTACCTCACTTAGTATGATGTTCTCCAGCTCCATCCATTTGTCTAAGAATTTCATGAATTCATTGTTTCTAATGGCTGAATAGTACTCCATTGTATAAACATACCACATTTTTTGTATCCATTCCTCCGTTGAAGGACATCTAGGTTCTTTCCAGCTTCTGGCTATTACAAATAGGGCTGCTATGAACATAGTGGAGCATGTGTCCTTATTGCATGCTGAAGAATCCTCTGGATATATGCCCAGTAGTGGTATAACAGGGTCCTCAGGAAGTGACATGCCCAGTTTTCTGAGGAACCGCCAGACTGATTTCCAACGTGGTTGCACCATCTTGCAATCCCACCAGCAGTGGAGGAGTGTTCCTCTTTCTCCACATCCTCGCCAATACCTGCTGTCTCCTGAATTTTTGATCTTAGCCATTCTGACTGGTGTGAGGTGAAATCTCAGGGTTGTTTTGATTTGCATTTCCCTAATAATTAATGATGTTGAACATTTCTTAAGGTGTTTCTCAGCTCTCCGAAGTTCTTCATGTGAAAATTCTTTGTTTAGCTCCGTACCCCACTTTTTAATGGGGTTATTTGGATCTCTGGGTTCTACTTTCTTGAGTTCTTTGTATATATTAGATATTAGCCCTCTGTCGGATTTAGGGTTGGAGAGGATTCTTTCCAAGTCTGTTGGTTGACGTTTTGTCCTTTTGACGGTGTCCTTTGCCTTACAGAAACTTTGTAGTTTTATGAGGTCCCATTTGTCAATTCTTGATCTTAGAGCATAAGCTATTGGTGTTCTATTCAGGAACTTTTCCCCTGTGCCCATGTCCTCCAGGGTCTTCCCCAGTTTTTTTTCAATTAGTTTCAGTGTGTCAGGTTTTATGTGGAGGTCCTTGATCCATTTGGAGTTAAGCTTGGTACAAGGAGATAAGAATGGATCGGTGCGCATTCTTCTGCATGCTGACCTCCAATTGAACCAGCACCATTTGTTGAAAAGACTATCTTTTTTTTCCACTGGATGCTTTCAGAAAACCTGTACTCAACACAACTGGAGAATCTGGAGGAAATGGACATTTTCTTAGACAGATGCCAATTACCAAAATTAAACCAGGATCAAATAGACCATCTAAACAGACCCATAACCCCTAAAGAAATAGAAGGGGTCATAGATAGGCTTCCAACCAAAAAAAGCACAGGTTTCAGTGCAGAATTCTATCAGACCTTCAAAGAAGACTTAACACCAATACTCTTCAAACTCTTCCACCAAATAGAAACAGAAGGAACACTACCCAACTCCTTCTTCAAAGCCACTATTACGCTGATACCAAAACCACACAAAGACCCAACTAAGAAAGAGAATTTCAGGCCAATTTCCCTTATGAATATCGATGCAAAAATACTAAATAAAATTCTTGCCCACCGAATCCAAGAACACATCAAAACGATCATCCACCATGATCAAGTAGGCTTCATTCCAGGGATGCAGGGATGGTTCAATATATGGAAATCCATAAATGCTATCCACTACATAAACAAACTCAAAGAAAAAACCACATGATCATTTCATTAGATGCTGAAAAAGCATTTGACAAAATTCAGCATCCTTTCATGCTAAAAGTCTTGGAAAGGACAGGAATTCAAGGCCCATATCTAAACATAGTAAAAGCAATATACAGCAAACCGGTAGCCAACATCAAACTAAATGGAGAGAAACTTGAAGCAATCCCACTAAAATCAGGGACTAGACAAGGCTGCCCTCTCTCTCCATATCTTTTCAATATAGTTCTTGAAGTCCTAGCTAGAGCAATTAGACAACAGAAGGAAGTCAAAGGGATACAAATTGGAAAGGAAGAAGTCAAATTATCACTATTTGCAGATGATATGATCGTATACTTAAGTGACCCTAAAAACTCTACTAGAGAACTCCTACAGCTGATAAACAACTTCAGCAAAGTGGCTGGCTACAAAATTAACGCAAGCAAATCAGTAGCCTTTATATATTCAAAGGATAAGCAGACTGAGAAAGAAATTAGGGAAATGACCCCCTTCACAATAGCTACAAACAACATAAAATATCTTGGGGTGACTCTAACCAAACAAGTGAAAGACCTATATGACAAGAACTTCAGATCTCTGAAGAAGGAAATCGAAGTAGATCTCAGGAAATGGAAAAACCTTTCATGCTCGTGGATTGGCAGGATTAATATAGTTAAAATGGCCATCTTGCCAAAGGCAATCTACAGATTCAATGCTATTCCCATAAAAATCCCAACCCAGTTCTTCATAGAGTTAGAAAGAGCAATTCTCAAATTCATCTGGAATAACAAAAAACCCAGGATAGCTAAAACTATTCTCAACAATAAAAGAACTTCAGGGGGATTCAATATCCCAGACTTTAAACTCTACTACAGAGCAATAGTGATAAAAACTGTATGATTTAGTTTTCAAGAATGGTTCTAGATGCTTCCACCTAGTTCATGGTGGAAAACACTACAAGATTGACCGTGCTGGGTGGAGCTGGAAATGATTGTTTTCATCTAAGATCGCTGTCTCCCTTTTGCTTTCAACCTCTTCTTTTCCAACAGAAATTCGACGCACAATATATAAATTCATCAGCTATGGACTCTCCTTCAACATGTATATGTTCCACGGCGGAACCAACTTTGGTTTTATAAATGGTGGCCGCCATGAAAAACATCACATTGGTGTCGTGACTAGCTATGGCAAGTGGTGATGGTGTGGTCAGTCCCCTGGGCTGTGTGGTCCTACAGTTTTGGGGCTGGGGGAGACTCCAGAATCATGCTCTTGTATCACGAGGTCCTAACAAGCAATCTCTTCTGAGCACCGAGGATTTTCATCTCCTTTCCTTAACATTCACGTGGCCCAGCCAGCTGCCGTTCTAGCAGGCAGGCTTCTGAGCGCTAAATGGGCTGCTTCCCTCTTGTGCACTGACCCCAGTGCTCTCAGGTCTAGCTCGCAGGCCTAGGATCCTGGGTTGAAGGGACTGGAGTGTCTGTGAGAAAATGAAAGAGCAGGGTGAACCCCAGGTTTCCAGGTTGATATTACATCCATATATCCCAGCCAGAGGCAGAGGATGCGTCCTCTTCCTTCTGTCTCATCTCTGGTGGATCTGGGTTTCCACATGTCCCCGGGCTTGAAGCAGGGCCTGCTGTGGCGGACTGAATGTCCCAAACAGGAACCTCTGTCTTGTAGACTATGATGCTGTGCTCTCTGAGGCTGGCGATTACACAGACAAGTATTTCAAGCTTCGGAAACTCTTTGCATCTGGTTCAGGTACTTATCAACTTAGTAGGAGGATGGCATTCTTATGAGTTATCCATAATTTGTGGGGGAAGGAAAAAAGGCAAAAGTCTTTTTTGGGGGGTTGGGGGGATTGCATCTTATGAAGCTCTTGAGAGCAAGGACAATCTAACCTCAACTTCCAGGTTTCCCACTTAAAAGCTAGATGGGTCGTATGTCCAGTTAGAAACCTTTAACTTTCTTTACTGAAATAAAAATTATGATAGTGGTGTGTTATGTGATGATGAAGAGTAATCTCTTATTTGCAAAATGTTGGTATTGTGTGGGACCTAGTAACAGCATATGCAGAAAGATGACTTATTATTTTAACTTAAATTAAATGCGTCCATTTTGCTGTCTAGTGAGGGCTATAACAGAGACAACATTGGCAGATGGAGCATTCTTTGTCTCTGTTTCCACCAGGTACACATGTTTACTATGTGCTTATTAGGTATGCTGTCTACAAGGAATTAATGCTTCCTAGATATGTGTCTCCACCAGATCTGTATGCAAAATGGCCCCTATTATCTCTCTCGGAGAAGCACACCTATATCCTAGGATAAAACTCTTTGTTTTTTGTTGTTGTTCTGTTTTGTTTTGTTTCTGTCTTTGTAAGCAATGGTCACAGAGGGTCATGGGAATGCTTAGAGAGAGGAATGGTCCTTTTAGCCACTTTGCCCTGTGCTCCAATGCCATTGTCATTGCAGCACGCTCTCTACCTCCACTGCCTCTTCTTGTTCCCAAGACCGTCTATCCCTCTGTGAATCTCTCATTCTACCTGCCACTGTTTGATATCCTACCGTACTTAAATAAGGTGAGTACTGCTTGGGTGCCAGCGATGGGGTAGAGGGTGAGACCATGGAGAAGCAGGGGAGAAGGATGTGGGCCCCAGCTCATCAGGGAATCTTTCTCATGGGGGAATTTGAAATTTACTCCTTGGTTTTGTATCTAAACCTGGAATGATGGGTCAGGAACCACCTGTTGCTTTGGAGAAGATGGTAAAGATCTCAGAGAAGAATTAGCAACAAGAATGAGAAAGCAAACACTGCAGGGTAGCCTATCTTAGAGGATCCTACATCTTACATCTTAGATGGACTCACTTACTGAATGCTAAATAGGATCCACAATGCAAAGTCACTGACTAAGGACCCATGAACGTAATATTCTTCATTAACCGTTAGTTGGGCTTTATTTGTAAATTATGCCTTTCTCTCCCTCTAAATGATAAACCTGTCCTAATTGTAGACACAAAACTCTTGAATTATATTGGCTTTACTTCCATTGTTGCTATTTTAGACAAGAAGCTGTGACAGTAAATTGTCCACATAACTGTTTGCTGAGTTCAAAATCCTTTTGTCTTCAGTTATTTGCAATGCATTTGTTTATTCTGCTAATTAGTTTTTATGATTATAGTAGTTGTGTGGTCTTCCCAATGCCATATTACTCCAAATTTCTTGGACAGTGAATATATTACCATAGAAGTGTTGTCATGGCATCTATTTGTAATTGTTTTATTCAAAAAATCTTTGAGGACCATTGTGTGGTCCAACAAATAGCGATGAGAGTCTTAGGAGAAGGATCATGGTTTCTCCTCATTTTGTCTTCTGTTTCTGCCCTGTATCCATCATAGCCGGTCATGTTACACACTCCAGTCACCATGGAGAATCTTCCAATAAACAATGGCAGTGGTCAGTCATTTGGATTGGTCCTTTATGAGACTTCCATCTGTTTTGGAGGCAATCTCTTTGCTTCAGTTCATGATTCAGCACAGGTAGGCATCAGCATGCATCTCTGGTGGTGTGTAGCCTACCTCCACTGTTGGCCAGTGTAGTTACAGATTCGCTTCACTATATGCTATTATTTATTTTACCATTATTATAGAATCATAGGAAACATAGAATCAAATCAAATAGACTTTAATTGTTCATTTTGCTGTAAGTTAGTCTACTGGGGAGTCCTGTTCAACTTCTAGTCGTCTGAACATGGAAGTTAGTACCTGTCTTTCTCTTCTACCTTCTACCTAAATATCTGTTCTTCAGGTAAGCTTATTGATCAATCTGATGCTGACTATTTTCGTAGGTGTTTTTGAATGACAAAAGTATAGGAAATCTGGATGAGAATAATGAGTTTCTGCAAATTCCTGAAATTCAGGTAAGTAATCCCACAGCCCAGGAGATACTGTTGATTGTCCCTTCACAGGCAGTATGATGTGGGGGCTTGCCTAGCACTTTCTCCCACTATGTTATTTCTTCTCATGTAGAATTTGTAGTAGAAAGTATGTAGGGCCATAATCTTAAGGAATTTTCTAAGCTTTGGTAGCCTATCTACAGGACGAATTATTTAGTGAGAGTAGAAGTTCTCTTTAGGCCTAATTCAACATCTGGCTCCTGTTTGGATCAAAAGCAGAATGGAAGGTTGTTTTTGCCCATCCTAACAGACCCAGCAAAAAAGAAGATTAAGATAAAAGAAGAGTAGATTAAGTATGGGATATGAGCCAGGGTCTGTTACTCTGTGTGTCTCTCTTTCTCTGTGTCTGTGTCTGTGTCTGTGTCTGTGTCTGTGTCTGTGTCTGTGTCTGTGTCTGTGTCTGTGACTGTCTGTGTCTGTGTCTGTGTCTGTCTGTCTGTCTGTCTGTCTGTCTGTCTGTCTCTCTCTCTCTCTCTGTGTGTGTGTGTGTGTGTGTGTGTGTGTGTGTGTGTGTGTGTGTGTGAGGGGCAGGGCAGAAGCTTGTGGATTGGGAACTGCTGGTCTTTAAACCTCCTTTACCCAGTTTCTTAGGACTTGGAAAATAGAACATGCTCTTGAATATGAGCTCTTGATGGCTGTTTTGTTTCCACTAATTTGTTTCCCCTAAGCAGGATTGTCAGCTTCTGAGGATCCTGGTTGAGAACCAAGGTCGAATCAATTACTCATGGAGAATTCAAAATGAGCAGAAAGGTAGGCTTTGGTCTTGAGAAAAATGTAACTTTTCTTCTTTTACTTGAAGCTTATAGCTATGGATGTTTTGGGGTTGGGATGACTGAAATGACCCCCTGAAAAGTGGGCTATTTCATCCCAAGAGCAGCGATGTTACTTTGTGCCCCCTCCTTTGACCTGGAGGAGGAAAGTAGAATAGTTATGCTGGATGCCAGTCTATCTTAGGTCAGGACTCAGTCTTCTTTCAGGAAAAAAATCCCTACACTAAGTGGGGAAAGCTTTCAGTCCTGTGAAAGCATACAACAAGAAAACTCAGACAATAGGTCAGTTTAGTATTTGCTCTCTTGGCTGTATTCCTTGAAAGGAAGCATATATAACCTGTATTTCTCTGTCCCAAACTTTGGAGAATATCCAGCACTTGTTGCTAGACTCTTCTCTGCTTCCCATCCACAGGGTTAAATAAAGTGGTTAGCATCAATGGCATTTTGCTGAGGAATTTCACCATTTATTCTCTGGACATGAAAACAAGTTTCTTCAAGAGGTATGCTCCTCCCGACCCACAAAGCATGCCAAGAATCTGAGAGGTTATGAATTCTTCCTTTGGTGGTGAAAAGCCCAAGATTCAGATACTTGAAGGGGTCTATCCAATTATCTGATGTTTTACTTCAGCACTAGAACAGAGTAGGTATCCTGATTGCTATGGTTATACTGCCAGTTCAGTATGTCAACGGAGTCCTGATCTCTGTGAGAGAAGGCTGGGTCAGCTTGGGAGGAGAGCTGGGAAGAGTTTTCCTCAGCCTCCTCTTTTGGTCATGTCTCCAGGCTCCGCTCTGCATCCTGGAGGCTTGCTCCGAAGACTTATCAAGGCCCTGCCTTCTACTGGGGAACCTTGAATGTCGGCTCTTCTCCCACAGACACCTTCCTGCACCTACCAGTAAGCAAGCCTCCTCTTCGCTGATGTTCTAAATATGTATTTTCTTTTTCATATTTAGTTTATTTTAAAAAGAATCTGTATGTATGTGTGTTTATATGAATACATGTGGATGTGTGTGTCCTCTCCTGGAGGCCAGGAGAGGAAGTCAGATTCTCTGGAGCTGGAGTGAGAAGCAGTTGTGAGCTGCCTGACACAGGGACTGGTAACTGGTACTGGTCTTCTACAAGAGCAGCATGTGCTCTTAACCACTTCTACATGGCTCTAGTTCCACACATATCCTTTTAAAGACTCTAGGGTGTTGTAGAAAAGAATTCAAGAGCCGGAGGACTACAAGGAAACAATGTCTCTGGATGCATCAGAGCAGGTGAACGTGTGAACCAATCCCAGCATGGTGAGGGGGCTTGGCCATGACCTCTTGCTGAGGAGCCTCTGGTAATTCTTAGCTATTGAGAATTGTTGATAGTTCTACCATAATCTAGTGGAAGAAGTTACATCCACAGATAGTAGGGAGGCACAAATTGGCTCTGATATAGGTGAAAAACAAAGTTTAATGAAAGGGAGGTAGTTAAGAAGTTGGGGAAGGGAGGTTGAATGTGGCCAAAATGTATACAAAATTCTCAGAGAATATATATATATACGTGTGTGTATGTATATATGTGTGTGAATAAAATATAATAAAATAAATATATACATTATAATGAAAATAAAAATATGTAAAATAAGCTAAAGCAAATAAAACTTAACCAAGGCTGTGATACACCTCAAGGGAGATTTCCCTTTCTCTTCTCTTCCTTACTTCTAATAAATTGTATGATCTTTCTCAGTCATCCTAATTTAACATTATATATAAGGTATGTGAGACTACAACTGAAAAATTCAAGTGGTTATAACATCTACAGAGCAAATGACAGACTCTCTTTAAAATTTTATCACATTCCACTTCATACCTGTGTTTGTCAAAACTATATATTTATATTTAAATGTGCCTAAATATGCAATACATAAAATTTCTTCTTGATTAGTTTTCTTTTTTTTTGTTGTTGTTAGGTATATTCTTTATTTACACTTCAAATGTTGTCCCCTTTCCTGGTTCCCCCCTCCCCTGAAAATCCTGTAAGCCATCTCTCCTTCCCCAATCAACCCACCCCCAATTCCCTGTCCTGGTATTCCACTATACTACGGTATCAAGTCTTTGCAGGACCAAGGGCCTCTCCCCTATTTGGTGTCCAACAAGTTCATCCTCTGTTGCTGATGTGTCTGGAACCCTGCGTAGCTCCATGTGCACTCTTTGGTTGATGGTTTTGTCCCTGGGAGCTCTAGGGTTATTTGGTGGCTCATATTGCTGTTCCTCCTATGGCGCTGCAAACCCCTTCAGCTCCTTTGGTCCTTTCTCTATCTCATCCATTGGGGACCCTGTGCTCAGTTCAGTGGCTGGCTGAGAGTTTCTTTCTCTGTATTTGTCATGCACTAGCAGAGCCTCCCAGGTAACAGCTATATCCGGCGCTTGTCAGCAAGCACTGTGGGCATCCACAATAGTGTCTGGGTTTTGTAATTGTATATGGGATGGATTCCTAGGTGGGGTAGTATCTGGATGGTCTTTCCTTCAGACTTTGCTCCATACTTTGTCTCTGTATTTCCTTCTGTGGGTATTTTGTTCCTCCTTCTAAGAAGGACTAGAGTATCTATACTTTTTTCTTCCTCTTTCTTGGGCATCATTTGATCTTGGGTATTCCAAGCTTCTAGGCTAATATCCACTTATCAACAAGTGCATACCATAAGTGTTCTTTTGTGATTGGGTTACCTCACTCAGGATGATATTCTCCAGTTCCATCCATTTGCCTAAGAATTTCATGAATTCATTGTTTTTAATGGCTGAATAGTACTCCATTGTATATATATATACCACATTTTCTGTATCCATTCCTCCGCTGAGGAACATCTGGGTTCTTTCCAGCTTTATTATAAATAGGGCTGCTATGAACATAGTGGTATATGTGTCCTTATTACATGTGGGAGAATTCTCTGGGTATATGCCTAGGAGTGGTATAGCAGGGTCCTCGGGGAATATTATGCCTGGTTTTCTGAGGAGCTGCCAGACTGATTTCCAGAGTGTGTTCACCAGCTTGCAATCCCACCAGCAGTGGAGGAGTGCTCTTCTTTCTCCACAACCTCTCCAGCACTTGCTCTTGAGTTTTTTATCTTAGCCATTCTGACCGGTGTGAGGTGAAATCTCAGGGTTGGTTAGTTTTCTAATCAAGGCTTGAGTTTTGACTTTTCAAAAAGTCAAATGGAAATTCCCTTGATAATTTATATCATTTTTAAAACTCTGTATGGCATGTTTTATTCGCTTTTTGTTTTTTTCTTTCCCACTGACTTGAATTGTGGCAATGTTCCTGGCTCAGTCTTCTGGGTCCTGGGAATATAGACACAGGTAGCGATGAGTTTAGCTACACTGCTTTGGCTCCTGGAGGGGTCACTAAAGTGTCCTCTGCCCATGGGCTATCTGGACTCACAAATGGAAGGCACACACACACACACACACACACACACACACACACACACACTCCAGTTTATTTTAAAATGCTTTGGCTACCTTAAAGTCTGGGCACTCTTAAACTTTTCCCCAGCTACCCTACCCCAATTGAGGAAGTGGCCAGTGGCCACCCACCAGAATTCTCACATGGTTGGAGGCTTTCTCTCCTGTAACTCCTACATCCCATCCTTCTCCCTCAAGTCATGGTGATTCTCTGGCTCCCTTTTTCAGTTCCCAGCCCAGGCAAACCTAAAAACCTAAACCTTTGTCCAGCCATTAGCCGCTACCATATTTATTAATCAGTCAAAAACCAATTGGGGAC
This sequence comes from Apodemus sylvaticus, assembly GCF_947179515.1. Lineage (NCBI taxonomy): Eukaryota > Metazoa > Chordata > Mammalia > Rodentia > Muridae > Apodemus > Apodemus sylvaticus. The sequence continues at coordinate 106,439,694 of NC_067478.1, forward strand.
AAGGCCCTTCAGTGTTCGGACACACAGATTCCCCATTAAATCAAAGCATTGGAACCAAGCCCCAACAAACATGAATTGCCACACCTAGCTTTTCAGTTTCTTTTCTCTTTCTTTCCTTTTTAAAATTAGGTATGGGTTTTTCATCTTTTCTGTGCATTTACTGATTTGGAGAATCCTGCATTCCGACATCTTTACTGATTTTATATATATATGAAGAATTCAAACATATCTTGTTCCTTTCTGTGACTGTTGTAATCCCTTAGTTTTCTATTGTCTTGGGGGGCTCACTTCTCTTTCATTTCTGAAGGACAGATTTTTTTTAGGTATAGTATTCTTGGTTGGCATATTGTTTCTTTCTGGATCTCCTTCACTCCCACCTGTAAGTTTTCTGAGAAATAGGCAGCTATTCTATTGAAGATTCCCTTCTCTGTGGCTTCACACTTTCCTCTTACCAGTGTTGAATTCTCTTTGAAGTTTTGTTGGTTTGATAATAATATGCTTCAAAGGAAACCTTCTTGGTAGACGATAATTGAGATTCTTCGAGTATCCTGGTTATCTGGGTCTTTTCCAATATTTGGGAAGTTTTTACTATTTTATCAAATAGGTTTCTATGCCTGTTTGTTCTGAAATTCTTCAATTTGATCAGTTCTGTTGTTGAAATTTTCAACTGTGTTTCCTATTTACATTTTTTAACTTCTTTGGCTCCAAGATTTCTGTTTGTCTCTTCTTAAAAATAATGTCTAATTCCATGGTTTGTGTCATGAAAATATATGCCTTTAGATGTTGTAATAAAAAATACAAAAGAAACAAATTAGAGTGTTATGGGAGGTCCTTGGGATCCTAAGGCTTAGTAGCTTACTTTAGGATGATGATGATGATGAATCTACCCACTAGGGTGAGGAGTGACATATCTTGGCATGGTGGGCAAGAGTAGGAAATTTTTTAACAGACAAATGAGACAAGAACATTTGAGAGTGTTTGAGAGGATAACAAAAACCTTGTTGAAAAGAAGAAACCTGTCATGCCCAGAAGTATTTTCATCTCCCATCTTAATGACATAAGCTAAGTATGCCCTAAAGTGTTCCTATTAGCATTTCAAATGTGTGCCCTGTGACTTTGGGGTGACACGTAGGAATGTGTCCACTATCACTTCTTATTGAACAGTGACATTAAACTGAGCGTGCTCATTAACATACATCTTAAACTGAGCTTGTCCATGAATGTGTTTTCTTTCAACATGGTAACTGTACACATCTGCCCAGGCTTCCTAGCTGAAGTCTCCGGAACATCCAGACAATGTCACTTATTCTGGTTCTTTGGGGGGGATATTTCTAAAAGCCAGGATGCATGCCTTCTAATGTTTTAAAAATAAAATTTAAGTTTAGAAAAAGTGGGAATAAAAACCAGAAGGGGCAGCAAAGTATGACAGCATGTATCTGTCCTTGCCGAGCCAGATGTGGTTTAAAGTGATCTTTTTCCTTCAGAATATCTTTTTTAAATTTATTTACATTTCAAATGTTATCCCTTTCCTGGTTTCCTCTCTGCAAACCCCTATCCCATCCCCCTTATCCTGATTCTATGAGGGTGCTCCCCCACCCCTACCTACCCACTCCTGTCTCCCTGCCCTAACATTCCTCTAAACTGGGGCATCAAGTGTTCACTGGACCAAGAGCCTCCTTTCTCATTGATTCCAGATAAGGCCCCTTCAGTCTACAGTGATTTGATTATTGAGCACTGCTTTGGCCAAGGAATTTATTTTTCACTATTGAGCAGAAACGACCCAACCTATAATATTAGGTATTTTCCTTAGAGTATTAAATCATGTGTTCATGAGCCCCAATCAGGACAAAAATGTCTTATAATATGTATCCCAGAATCTACCTTTCTAGTTCTCAGGCAAATACTCAAGCGGGCCTTCTTAATTCTCAAGAACAGTGTTGGTGAGCTGAGTCAATGTTAACTTTCTTGAGATGGTAGATAGGACTGTCATCAGATGCCTCAATAGAGAAGTTTTCCAAACTTTCCAGATCTGTAACACACACACACACACACACACACACACACACACACACACCCACCCACACACACCCACACCCATTATATACAAGCCCCCACCAAACAAATGAAAATCCTGTCTCTAGAACATCGTTTCTGTGCTCTCATTACTCTGGTATAATAAATCCAGGGGGCTATACTTGAACAAGTATTCAATAAAGTTGTCATACTTTGAATACAAATGGCTCCCATGATCTAATATATTTGACCTAATGTACTCCAAGTAATCATGGAGTGGTACTAATTGAAAAGGATTAGGAGGTGTGATCTTGTTGGAAAAAGCTTTGTGGTTTCAAAAGCCCAGATCAGGTCCAATCTCTCTCTCTCTCTCTCTCTCTCTCTCTCTCTCTCTCTCTCTCTCTCTCTCTCTCTCTCCTCTCTCTCTCCCTATGGCTCAGGATGTAACTCTCAACTCTTTCTCCAGCACTGCCCTGCCTGCCACCATGTTCCTTGCCTCAATGATAGTGGAATAGACCTCTAGAACTGTAAGCAAGCCCCTAGTAAAATGTTTTCACTTCTAAGAGTTGCTGTGGTCATGGTGTCTCCTCACAGCAATAGAGCAACGATTAAGACAAAAGTCTTGACCATATTGGGTTAAGCTACTTGTCTTAGCTGTTGTTATACTGCTATGAAGAGATACCTTGACCACAGCAGCTCTTATTAACAAGGCATTTAATTGGAGTTTGCTTATGATTTCAGAGGTTTAGTTTATTATCATCATGGAGAGAAGCACAGTCACACACAGGCATAATGGAAAATTAGTTGAGATAGTTTTACTTCCATAGGTAGCAGGAAGAAAGACTCTAAGTCTGTTGTTGGTTTTTGAAACCTCAAAGACCACCCCCAGTGATCCACTTCCTCAAACAAGGCCATACCTCCTAATCCTTTTCAAACAGTGCTACTCCCTGATGACTAGCATTCAAATATATGAGCCTATGGGGGCAGCTCTTGTTTTTTTATTGGATATTTTCTTTATTTACATTTCAAATGTTATCCCCTTTCCAGGTCCCTTCCCCCTCTCCTGGAAATCCCCTATCCCATCACCTTTCCTCCTGCTTCTATGAGGGTGCTCGTCCACCCACCCACCCATTCCCTCCTCCCTGCCTCTGATTCCTTTACACTGGGACATCTATCCAGTCTTCAACAACCTTAGGGAAATGCAAATCAAAACAACCCTGAGATTCCACCTCACACCAGTCAGAATGGCCAAGATTAAAAACTCAGGTGACTGCAGATGCTGGTGAGGATATGGAGAAAGGGGGCAGTTCTTTTATTATTATTATTAATTATTTATTTATATTTCAAATGTTGTCCCCCTTCATTCCCCCATTCCTCCTTTGTCTCTAAGAGGGCATTTCCCCTACCCACCAACCCCCACCTAACTCCTCTAGCATCCGCCATCTCTGGGGGTGTCAAGCTTCTACAGTACCACGTGAGTCCCCTTTAAAGGGGGCAGTTCTTATTCAAACCACCACACCATTCCTAAATGGATCGTGATTCCTAGGTTTTGAAATGTGTATGCTTCTGGTTGATGGGATGCAATCTTATCCCTGAATCAGAATATACTTTTCGGTCTCTATATTGACAAGGGTGGGCATTGCTTGCCTTAGATGGGTTATGTGATTATTGGCAGTTCAATTTCTGCAAGAGTCTGTTGGAACCTCTCAGGATGGGTTTTTCCATAGAGGGGATCTTGGTTTCTTTAGTAGCCCCTCCCCCCATGTGAGTTATGGGTGAAAGTAGCTTTCTGACAGAGTTTGGCTGAGGTGACCTTAAGTGTGATTGACATGCGATGGTTAGAGTGTTCATGGTGCTTTGTTCAATGTGTTGCCAGCTTCTCAGAAATGCTATCTTCTGTCCTTGAAGTAAAAGTGGGCCCATCGTTACTATGGATAGACTGGTATAGCCCAAACTTAGAGATAATTTCTTCTAAACATCTTTGAATAATTTTTTTTCTGCCCTGTCAAGGAAGGCTTCTATTTCCCCTCCCAAGCCAAGGAATCCATGAACATTAAAATATTTGAATCCTCCTGGGGTAGTTGACATGACTTTACAATCTACTTGGAAGCCCTCTTCAGGCAGCATGCCATGGCTGGTCCTGCTCTTCCGGATAAGAGTACAGTTCTTAGTTGAATGCTATTCTTCTGGCAGTATATCGCCATGTCCTGCACGGTTTTGTTCTGGAAACACGACTAGGATGATGAAGGAATGAATGAAGGACAGACACAGGGACAGAAAAGCTGGGGTCAGGTGGGTCACATGTGCTCAGATGAAAACATGCCAGCAAAAACAACTTGGACAATCTGCTTTATTTTATTCATTGAAGTTGAGGAGATAGGTTTATTGTATACAGCTACATGCAGAGATGGGCATGGTGGTTTGGATGAGAATAGTCATGATTGGCCCATGTGTTTGAATGCTTGGTCTCCGGTTAGTGGCGTTGTTAGGGAATGAGTAGGATGTATAGCCTGTTGGGGAAGGTTTGCCACTGTGGATGCGATTTGAGGTTTCTAAAGCCAAGTGCACCATGCCCAGTCTCCTTTTCTCTCTACTACTGCTCCAGGACCATGCCTGCCGTTGTCTGCTCCTAGCCATGTCATTTGTGGCTAACCTTCTGCAACTGTAAGCAAGCCTCCAAGTGAATGCTTTCTTCTCTAAACTGTCTTGGTCCATGGTGTCTCTTAGTAGCAATAGAACAGTAATTAAGAAAGCAGGTTTGTGGCACACAGCTGAACAAAGAGGCAGGCTTGAATAATCTTCGTAGAAGGGTTCTCTATGGGACAACCGTCTCAGGCTACAATAATCTGGGAAGCTATAATTAACAGTTTCTGTATATACTAACTAATCATTCAAAAACACTAATACTTGGGCCATTGGAAGTCTTTGTTAACTTCCTCAGCCTGACCTGGGAAGGGCTTTGCCCACAAAGTTAGAAAATGTCTGAATGCCTGTTGTTTTGTTTTGAAATGTCTCAGAGTCCCTAGACCCTTGGGGATCTTAGAGGCTGAACTATCAACCCAAGAGCATACACTGACTGGACCTTGGCCTCCCCAAACATAGGTTGCAGATGTGCAGCTTGGTCTTCATGTGGGTCCTGAACAACTGGAGCAGGGGCTGTCTGAAAAGCTGCTACCTGTCTGTGGGATATGTTGTTCTAGCTGGACTGCCTTGTCTGCTCTCTGTGGGAGAGGTTGCCCACAGACACTTGATATGCCAGAGTGGGCAGACACACCGTGGAGCCCCAACCTCTCAGGGGAGATGGAGGGGGGGGTAAGGGACAGGTTGTGGGAGGAGGTGACCAAGATAGGATCAGTGAGTGGGATGTAAAGTGAATTAAAAAGAACGAAAAGAAAAAAATAAATGTCTTCCTCAGAGGAGGGAATGATTTGTGTAGAGGCAGGAAGGGAATCAAGGGCAGGCAGAGAATCTGTTCAGAGAAGACCACACACTTAGCTGCAGTGTTATCTGGAGTTTTACTTTACAGTGTCTGAGTTTTTCCTCCAGTGCTCTCTGCAGTACAGACTGGCATTTCTTTAGAGGCATGTACTGCCTGAAGCAGCCTGGGGGTCCTCTTTCTGGGTTAAATTTCTTTTTTGTTTGTGTTTAAAAGAGCTCTCTCTTTCTAAATTGTTCCATGTGCATAAAAACTGAGCAGGCATATCTTGAACCTATAAAATAAAGGTAATGCTCTCTCTCCTTTTTTTCTTCCTATTTTTGAATCAGGATTAGTTTCTCAGACTTTTGTATCAAAGACCTTTGGCCCCAGTGGTCTCAAGGAAGGAGACTGCAGCACAACCAGCCTGAGACTATCAGACACTTGCTTCATCTACAAATTATATTCTTTTCCTCACTTGGCCAGCGCTCAGTCTGGACTTTTTTCTTTTTCTTTCTGCTTGACAGAGCTAGTTATTAGCTCTGAGCAATCACACATTAGAGGCTCTTGAGAAATATGGAACAGAGTGACTTGATTAAGGTTCTGGCAAGATTTTAAAGCAAAATGGGATGGGTCATGAGTCTGTTGACCAACAATAGTGCTGTAATCTATATTCTCTTACTCGTCAGAGAGAGCTTTATTTCCAGGACACTAGAGACCTAATATGGGGTTCAGACCACCCATGCCTGCTCTGTAATCAGTATTTAGGTACCCAATAAATAGTGAAGCTAGCTTTAGCAACTGCCCTTAAGCATGGTAACCAATCCCAAAGGGCTTGGTTAATCCCAAAGGGCTAATTGTTGAGAAACCACCATCATGTTTAAGAGGACCACCATCGGTATCAACACCAGCAGCAGCAGACTTTAACCTTTGAAAAACAATATTCTAAAATTATTATATAATTACATGATTCCAGTGTTATATATGTTTCCTCCCTCCATTTCCTCCCTCCATCTACTCCCACACATTCTCTTGTTTTCTCTGAAATTCATGCCTTCTTTTTAACTATTGAATATATATATTCATATAGTCATACATTCATAAATGTAACCCGCTCAGTCTATATATTATTTGTATGTATATAATCTCAGGGAATGACAACTTAGTATTTTTATATGCATTTTAATTAAATAACTAATTTATATATGTTAGACCCTATATGGGAGCATTCATTAGTGGCTTGGCTTCTTGGGTTTACCAAAGCTTTGATTATCTTGTTTGTCCTTGTTTAAGTAAACCAGTCTTTCAGCTGGTTTTATAAAGGCTTTGCAATGAATACAACATTGGAATCACATAGAACTTTGCTCCTAAGTGCACTGTCACTTAGCTGCTAGCATATTAATGCTTCTTGTGAATGAATTATTTTTATCTCACCCTGTTTAAGGCTATAGTCCCTTAGAGTCCAAACCCAGAGGGCACACTGTCTGATGAGTTTCCTCCACAGCTGTATCTTTACCCTTTGGGAGGCCAAGAAATACCCTTTTAGGTTCTCAGCAGCTCCCCCAGAGTAAGATGTCTCCTTATCTTTTCGTTTTTCTGCTCTAAATATTTTTTCTATAACCATTTGATGTAGTCAGTAGATTATAAGAGTTTATGTTTAGCCCGGAGTGATGGTGTAGCTGTTAAAAGCAATGGGTGCTCTTCCAGAGGATCTGGGTTCAATTTTAGTCCTCATATAGTAGCTCACAACTGTCTACTCCAGTACCAAATGATCTGATGCGTTCTTCTGGCCTCATCTAGAACCAGGCATGCAGGGGACAGACACAAACACTGAGGCAAAGTACTCAGACCTATACAAATAAATAATCCACACATCAAATGAGGTACAAGAAGAAAGGAAGAGTGGCCCCCTGTTCTGGAAACTCAGTGAAGCAGTATTTGGCAAAACCAGAACGGGGAAGTGGGAAAAGGTGGGTGGGAGGACAGGGGGAGAGAAGGGGGCTTGTGGGACTTTCGGGGAGTGGGGGGTTAGAAAAGGGGAAATCATTTGAAATGTAAATAAAAAATATATCGAATAAAAAATGTAAAAGTTCAGGCATTAAAAAAAAATAAACTCAAGTTCAGAAAAAAAAAAAGAATATAATTAAAAAGGCCATGTAGTTTTGCCTATCATTGTGAGTAATACTGTTCATCTATTTACCTTGTTCTTATTTGGGAAACTAAAATCCCTGCTTTTAAAATGTAACACACACGCCTGGAGAGATGACTCAGTGGTTCAGAGCACTGACTCCTCTTCCAGAGTTCCTGAGTTCAAATCCCAGCAACCACATACATGGTGGCTCACAACCATCCATAATGAGATCTGACGCCCTCTTCTGCTGTGTCTAAGGACAGCTACAGTGTACTTGCAGATAATAATAAATAAATAAATCTTTATTTTTTTTTTAAAAAAAAGAATATATTAAAAATGTAGCACACGTCAGTCAGTAGGACTCTGCATCTCCAGGCAAGGATTGGCTCCGTTGTCTTCCTTCTTATTCTCAGACTGTGTGAGACGTTCTTGATGCTTTGCCTTGTAAGTTGTTTTCTGACTCAGCATCACTGGGATCCTTAATCTCCCTCTGGTTTTCGCTCTTGCTCTACAATGCTCTGCTCTCACTCTATGTTCCCATGTCTCAACCCTTCCCGCTCCCCCATGCCTTTCAGAACTGGCATTATGGGTTTGTGTTCATCAATGGACGTAATCTTGGGAGATATTGGGATATTGGACCTCAGAGCACACTGTACCTTCCTGGTCCCTGGCTTCATCCAGAAGACAACGAGGTGAGTTACCCAACCCTGCCTCAAGGTGTCACAAACTGTTAGGTGGAGCTTCGTCCTCCGGATCCAGGGCTTTCTTCATCCTGTACAGTTGATTGGCGATTCTCACTGCCAGTTTTCTTTCCTCCCAGGTCATCGTGTTTGAGAAGATAGAAAAGGGTTTTTACATCCAGACAAGAAAGAAACCCCAGCTGCAAAAGTGCTTCAAAACAGGTCCTGGATTGCCGGATGCTTCTGGTGTTTCCTCTGAATGTTGATTACTGCTAAGAATATTGAGCATAGTACTGCTTGCAGAAAAATATGAAAATAACCTAAATATCCAGAGAAATTGCTACATAGCTCATACTATCCATTTAATTACTATCTTTAGGCTATAAACTTCAAAATCTTTAATAAATGAATTTATCTAGCTAAATGCTTAATTCTTAGTAGGTTCTTATTTTCTGTCAAGCTATACCTTTAGAAAGACACAAAATAAAAACAAATTTAACGTCTGCTTTCTCATGCTCAGTTGGGAGGAAAAGAATTATCTTTAATACAGGAGAAATTAAGCATGCTGGCCTTTCTTTGCTAAAGAGAGTCTTGAATGGTGACTTGTAAATGCATGGTCTTTGTGTGTTTGTGTGTGTGTGTGTGTGTGTGTGTGTGCTAGAGGAGGAGGTAACATAGGTTAACATCTTTAGGCATTACCCTGTCCTGTTTGTCTTCAAGGTGATCTCTTGGGTGACCTTCAAAGATCACGTAGCAATTTGGTTTGGTTCAGATCTATTCGACAGCAAAGCCTGGCAATGAGTCCCTTAGGATTTATTCCTTCTTGGTTTTTTTTTGGGGGGGGTATAGGGGGCCTCTTACTTGTAGTGGACAGGGATCAATGAGATCAGCCTACCTTCATGAAAAATCTAACCAATCTTCTCAAATCACACCATTTGAAGCCTAACACAATCTCTCATATTAAGAATATACTAGCCCAATTTCCAACAGTTAATGCTTTACAAGACATTCTTACCTTGTTTATTACAGTGCTCATGGGCTTTAAACAATATGAGTACGTAAGTCAGATGTCTGAGGAAGGAATACTCTGCATCCTTTTACATATACTAATTTTGATCATTAAATTCTTACTTCGTTTCAATAAAAATAGAAATACAGAAAAATGACCCTGATCAAGTAGTCTTCTCTTTTTTTTTTTTAAAACTCTCTCTGTGTGTGTGTGTTTGTATACATGTACATTTGAGAATAAACATCTTCAGAGAGCAGGGATGCTGTACTCCCCTAGAGCTTTTGTTGCAGGGGTTTTGAGCCACCCTGCATGGGGTCTAGAGAGTGGAAGTTGGTGTCTTATTGAAATCATTTACCAAAACCTCAGTACGGGAGGGTAGGGGAGAGAGAAGGACACAGTTCCTCATAACAGGAGTGTCATACATATGTAACCGAATCCCATCTCTCAAAAGGCCGTTTCTTCAATTTTATCCTTTATTGGTCACATTTTTCTTTCAAATACTACATTTTATTTTGGTTGTTTTTTTTCCCCTCCTTCAAAGTCTGAGTAGTATGAAAGAATAATAAATATGCCTTTTCACTAAACAGTTGCAAATGTATAATTCAGACGTTACAGGGCCATTTGCATGCTGGTAAAATCCCATTGGGTTTGAATGATTCGGTACTATATGTGATGTCAGGGCACAGAGGAAACTAAAACACTTCATATGTCACATGTCAGATTCAGCTCTTCAGTCTGGTGACAAGCAGTCCTACGCTCTCTCTCTCTTCAACACTCACTAGCATGGTTCTATATGTGAACATGCTGCCTCCTGTAAAGTCATGTATCATTGCTATTCCAAGCTAGACCTGAAACTTCCAAACCAGACAACTAGACCGAATAGGTAAACAGAAGGGCCATTTTCTTTCAAGACCTTAATCCTAATAGCTATGAAGCCGATTTAGTGACACGACTCAAAACTTTGAATGGTTATGACAAATATTAGGTCCAACCCCAAGAAGGCCCACAGAGCCAGCTAACCCAGGCCCATGGGAGCTCACAGAGACTGGGCCACTAAACGGGGAGCATGCAGGGGCTGGACCTAGGCCCCCTGTACATTTATCACAAATGTGCAGCTTGTTCTTCATGTTGGAGACATGCTTCTTCAAGTGAAGCACGGGCTGTCTCTGTCTCTGTCCCCTGACATTGGATCCCCTTCCCCCTACCTGGACTGCCTGGTTGGGACTCAGTGGGAGAGGTTGTGTTTAGTCCTGCCGGGACTGGATGACGGACGGTGGGATGATACCCAAGGCGGGACTCTCTCCTTCTCTAAGGAGAAGAGGAGGATCAATGGAGGAGAGATTCATAAGAGTGGGTCTGGGAGGTAAGAAAGGAGGGGACTGTGATCAGTATATAAAGTGAATAAGAATGTAATTTTTTTTTCTGAGACAGGGTTTCAAGAATGTAAATTATTGGAGAAAAAAAACCACAAAAAAGCCAAACCAAACCAAAAAACAAATATTAGGTCCAATTTACATATTCCACCCCTCCTCTTTTTTCTGTCACATACTTGGAAGAACACAGAGTAGAATCCAGCATTGCTTTTCCAAACCACCATGAAAGTCTAACTGAGTCAGCGGGATTAATCATTAGCATGGAGCAATAGATTTGGGCTCAGAGTATAGAGATGTCTTCCACTTTCTTTTTCCTCTATAATAAAAATCTTGTCTTAGGTACTTCGTAAAGAATACAGGCTTCTCTATCTCAGACTTCGAAAATTCGAGAGCATGGATCGACCACCTGCTCAACATATCCGATGGTACAGTGGGAGTCAGGCGAGAAGGAGAGGCCAGGTCGTGAGGTGGGAAGCAACAGGGGTTCAGGAGCTGGGCTTGCTGTTGAAGCAACAAGAAGTGAACTTGGAGAACTGGATGTGCCCCTTCTGAGGGCAGCAACCCTAAGGACTCAATTACTTTCTGCTAATAGTGAAGAAAATTTTATTGATGAGACAATTTCAAAATCAATTTCCTAAAAAATGTTGTCATATATATATATATATATATATATATATATATATATATATGCTCCATAGCAGAAACAAACAAAAGAAATATTTTACATTGAGAAAAACTTATACTACTTTAAAAATTGTGGTATGATTTATATATACGAATATATGTTTATGAAGTACAAACCCTTTTGAAAATTCTAAGTGGTAAAAAAAATTTTAAAAATAACACCATTTGTTTTTTTTTTTTTTCACTGTGGGACAAAATATCTGAGCAAAACAACTTAGGAAAGAAAGGGTTTGTTTTGCCTCACAGTTTGAAGATGATGTCCCTCATGATGAATGTCGTGCTGGTGGGAGCATAAGGTACCCGCCTAAGTCGTATCCACAGTTGAGAAGGAGAGAGAGTAAATGTTGGCTCTCACTGTGCTGCCTTCTTCGTTTTTTTCAGCCCAGGACCCCAGCCCATGGACTCGTGTCATCCACAGTTGGGGTGCGTTTTCCCACACCAGTTAACCCAGTCTAGAAATTTTCTGAGACACACTCATGGGGTTGTCTGCTAGTGATTCTGGATCCTGTCCGTATTATTTATAATAAACGCTATCTGATTCCAGCATATTTTCCTCACAACAAAAAGAAATCCTTCTGCCTTTAGCACTCACTCTTCACCACCACCGCCCATAGTCAGCATTTTCTGGCAGCCACCCTTCGCCTTTTGTGTCTTTGGGATGGACTATGGTGAAAATTTTGTGTTTCTATGGGTCTTTCATTTGGCTTTTATCATTTACATTTCTTTGTGTGTATATGTGTGTGTGTGTGGGGGGGGGGGTCCGAAGACAACTTTCAGGAATAAGTGTGCTCTTTCTATCATGTGGGTCTGGGAATCACACTCACAGCTCTGCTAGGTACTTTTCTGTTGCTGTAATAAAACACCATGGCTAAAAACAACGTAGAGGAGACAAGAATTGCTGTGGCTTATGGTTCCAGAGGAGATCCAGTCCACCATGGTGGCAAAGGCAGGCATGATTGAGGGAGTAGGAAGCTGGATAATCACATTTCCTCTGCACAGGAGGGGAGGGGGAAGGGGGAGGGAGAGGGGGAAGGGAAAGGGGGAGGAAACTTGGGAGAGAGGACAGGGGAGAGGGAACAGGGGACAGGGGACAGGGGAGAGGAGACAGGGGAGAGAGAGAAGGGAGAGAGAGAGAGAGAGAGAGAGAGAGAGAGAGAGAGAGAGAGAGAGAGAGAGAGAGAGAGAGAACAGGAAGTGAGGGGAGGCTATAAACCCTCAAAACCTATTTACAACGACAAACTTCCTCCTGAAGCATACATAACTTTCCCAAACAGTGCCACTAATTGGGGATCAGGTATTCAAATATGTGAACCTATGAGCTTGGCAAAAGGTACCCTTACCCACTGGGCCCTTTCACCGACCAAATTTTATCAGTGTTGTAGAAGTACAAATTTTATCAGGATGTAGAAGTACTTTAATCGTTTTGGAGTGGAATGACATTCCATTGTTGGGATGTCTATTTTGTCTACATATTTATCATTTGGTATGCATTTGATTGACTTCCACTTTTGATAACATGAATAATATGCTATGACCATTTGTGCACATGTTTTGGTGTGAATGTATGCTTTTAGTTTCCCTGGATATATGCTTTGAAGAGGAAATACTAGTTATATGGTAATTGCGTGTGTAAAACTTTTACCCATTGTTGGAAATGGAACCCTGGCACCACACACGCTAGAGCGGTGCTCTGTCAGTGAGTTACACTTTCAGTAGCTCCTTCCTGTGCTCAAGTGCTAAAGGAAAACCCACACTGTTTCTAGGGTATCTGTATCATTATCCGTCCCTCCCCCATCATGGGCACAAAGGGTCCAGCTTCTACATCTTCTCAACAGAACTTGTTTATAAGTTCTAGCCTTTATTTTCTATTGTTAGGGATCAAATCCAGAGTCTCACATGTGCTAGGCAAGCGCTTTACCGCTGAATTATGCTCTTATCTCTAACTTTGGATTGTGCTTGTAGTCACCAGTTGATAGGAAATAGTATTTCTTTGTGGTTTCATTGGTTTACCCCTAAAGTATTGCTTTCGTACATATCAAATCTAAAAATGTAGCCCTTGGGTAGCAATGGGTTTCCAGATAGCCATTCTTTGTGAAGGTAGCGCCTCTGAAATTTCATGTGCACAGCATCTGAGACTGAGACTGACACAGACAGGAAGCACTTCTGCTCATGGCAGGTCTGTGTGCTTACTTCCTCAATTTCAGCAAATCACTGAGTGCTTGGGAAGTGTCCTCTGTACAGTACGACAGTGTGCTTCCTCTCCCTGAGGCCTTTTCAAAACTGTGGATTAGTTGTTATGCAACCTTTAAAGCATCAAAAAGGGGAAGGGAGGGAAAGAATGTTACAGGTTACATACTTTTCTAGGTGAAAAAAATTTTTTACCTTAACCATATGGAGGTCATGTTGCAATGTGGAGGTGAAGATTCTGAGGAAAGCACCTAGACTTATATTGTAATTCCTTAAGCACTTATGACCTCTACCGTGTTTGTTTTTTTCTGGCTACAAGTGCACAGTAACTTTATTTCCTAAGTTGTCATTATAAATATTTCGTAGTTCTCTGCCAGGTGGTAGCTCATCCCTGTAAACCCAGTATACGGAGTACGTAGGAGGTGAGGTAGGAGGTGAGGCTGGGGGAGGACAAACTTTGACTACATAGAAAGATGTTTCTTCCCAAAAGCAAACAAACATGAAAAGTTACTTCCTGGTGCCAGATGAAAAGAATTAATGACAACAAGAGAGTGCAGAATAAGTTCTGTTAACTCATCATTAGTCCATGCTCTGCAGGACAAACCTTGCTTCTACATGTTCAAACACCTTACATAAATATATATATAGTGACTTCTGGATAAACCCAAGTGAAAAATACTTTATTAGCCTATTTTATAGGAGGTTCTTAATTTTGAAAGCCTTTCAGGAGCAAACCTCTACTGAAGACAGAATCTGGGGATTTCTCTGATAAACTTTATCAGCTTACCTTTTTTTTCCTCTTCAGTTTAGGCTTTATATACTTAAAGTTATAGGAAATGATTGTTTCTCTGACACATGTTGGTGGGAATAAGGATGTTTGGTCTCTGGCTAATGCTCCATCTTTTTCATACACAGTATATTATTTGTATTCTTTATTCTAGCAGTATGTAGAATAGTTTGTCATAAATACAGCTGCATACAACTTTGAAGGTTCTTTTCCTCATACAAGTTAGCAAAAATTCCTAAGTAAATAGTTTTTTTTCCTGAATTCTCATGAATGGAGCAAAACTCAGTTTGTAAACATTCTGCTCAATACCATGAGTGGTGTGTTATTCAGCTTTTGGTCATGTCAATGAAATGTCAGGGATGGCTAGCTTTATAAAGAATAGATATATTAAGCTTGCGGTCTCGGGGGTTCAGATGGCCTTAACAGAGGCTCTGCAGATATCTTTGGCATGCAGAGAGTGTTCTAGTAGTAGATGAGAGATTATATCTTAGAATGGAGCAAAGATAAAACCCACCCTCCTCTTGAGATCTGTCCTACTATGACATATTCCCAAAGACCCAAGGACATCCCACTAGGCCCTTGATCTCAGAGATTGTAGCATCTCCCAATAGCACCACTCTGGGGAATGAGCCTTTGATGTATAGATCTTTGGGACGTTACCTATAGCAAGTGGATTGCAGTAGAAACTTCTAGTTTCCTTGGAAAGTTAGTTATATCAAATGATATTTTGCTGGGGCACACAGGTGAAGGATGTATTATTGCTAAAGCAAACACATGAAAGAATGTTTTCTTGAAGTTTTCACATGAGGGAAAGGATATTTTGATATAGCAAACAGGACCTGGGATGAAAACTCTTTCATAAATATAACCCCACAGACAGTGGAGGATGAGCACTGAACATTGGTTTGTTTTTGCTCTGCCTTGCCATTCTTCTATAAGGACACATATGTTTTGGTTCACCTTGCATAGCTTGGTGAGCTCAACTTTAATAATGCCATCATTGAAAGAAATTACCCCCAAGAACTGCTTGTGAGGTTTCTGTGTCACATCAGTGGCCTTGCCTAAGGCTATTTGGTAAGTTTGGTGGTTTCCTCAGGATTGAACTACAATTGCTGGTTTGTGCCTGGTGTCTGCCTGCCAAGAGAATTAGACTGTAGCTGCCAGTTCACGTGTGGTATCAGCCTAGAGGACTTGTCTGCAGCTGCTGAGCTGTGTTTGGTGTTCGCTACAGGACTGAACTGCTGAGAAAGAAGATTGGGCTCGCTCCTAAAGAACTATTATTGAACAGCTCCACTTCTGCCACATCCTAATAACTTTTCTCTTCCACTACCTCTATGGGGCTAGAGGAAAGGTTGAACCCTTATTAAAAGTAGGTTGCAAAAAATTTATGCTTACAGTGGATAAAATCTATTGTGGCAGGAAAGACATGGCAGCAGGCATGTAAGGCATGACAGCAGGGGCAAGAGCTGACTGGTCACACTGCATCCACATTAAAAAAGCTGACAATAGTTTTAGCTATCCTGGGTTTTTTGTTATTCCAGATGAATTTGAGGATTGCTCTTTCTAACTCTGTGAAGAATTGAGTTGGGATTTTGATGGGTATTGCACTGAATCTGTGTATTGCTTTTGGCAAAATGGCCATTTTAACTATATTAATCCTGCCGATCCATGAGCATGGGAGGTTTTTCCATTTCTTGAGGTCTTCTTCCATTTCCTTCTTCATAGTCTTGAAGTTCTTGTCATACAGATCTTTCACATGTTTGGTAAGAGTCACCCCAAGGTACTTTATACTGTCTGTGGCTATTGTGAAGGGGGTCATTTCCCTAATTTCTTTCTCAGCCTGCTTATCCTTTGAGTATAGGAAGGCTACTGATTTGCTTGAGTTGATTTTATAACCTGCCACTTTGCTGAAGTTGTTTATCAGCTGTAGGAGTTCTCTAGTGGAGTTTTTTGGGTCACTTAGGTAGACTATCATATCATCTGCAAATAATGATAGTTTGACTTCTTCCTTTCCAATTTGTATCCCTTTGACCTTCTTATGTTGTCTAATTGCCCGAGCTAGTACCTCAAGTAATAAAAGAAATTCTGGGGGTATCAGTATCCCTGACCTCAAGCAATACTGCAGAACAATAGTGTTAAAAACTGCATGGTATTGGTACAGTGACAGGCAGTTGGATTAATGGAACAGGATTGAAGATCCAGAAATGAACCCACACACCTATGGCCACTTGATCCTCGACAAAGGGGCTGAAAACATCCAATGGAAAAAAGATAGCCTTTTAAAACAAATGGTGCTGGTTCAACTGGAGGTCAGCATACAGAAGAATGGGAATTGATCCATCCTTGTCTCCTTGTACTAAGCTCAAATCCAAATGGATCAAGGACCTCCACATAAAGCCAGACACTGTGAAGCTAATAGAAAAGAAACTGGGGAAGACCCTTGAGGACATTGGTACAGGGGGAAAGTTTCTGAACAGATCACCAATAGGGTATGCTCTAAGATCAAGAATTGACAAATGGGACCTCATAAAATTACAAAGTTTTTGTAAATCAAAGGACACCATCAAGAGGACAAATCGGCAACCAACAAATTGGGAAAAGATCTTCACCAACCCTACATCAGATAGAGGGCTAATATCCAAGATATATAAAGAACTCAAGAAGTTAGACTCCAGAAAACCAAATAACCCTATTAAAAAATGGAGTACAGAGTTAAACAAAGAATTTTCACCTGAAGAACTTCAGATGGTGGAGAAGCATCTTAAAAAATGCTCAACTTCATTAGTCATTAGGGAAATGCAAATCAAAACAACCCTGAGATTTCACCTTACACTAGTCAGAATGGCTAAGATTAAAAATTCAGGAGACAGCAGATGTTGGCCAGGATGTGGAGAAAGAGGAACACTCCTCCACTGCTGGTGGGGTTGCAAATTGGTACAACCACTCTGGAAATCAGTCTGGCTGTTCCTCAGAAAACTGGGCACCTCACTTCCAGAAGATCCTGCTATACCACTCCTGGGCATATACCCAGAAGATTCCCCAGCATGTAATAAGGATACATGTTCCACTATGTTCATAGCAGCCCTATTTATAATTGCCAGAAGCTGGAAAGAACCCAGGTATCCCTCAACAGAAGAGTGGATGCAAAAAAAATGTGGTATATATACACAATGGAGTACTATTCAGCCATTAGAACAGTGAATTCATGAAATTCTTAGGCAAATGGATGGAGCTAGAGAACATCATACTAAATGAGGTAACCCAGTCTCAAAAGATGAATCATGGTATGCACTCACTAATAAGTGGTTATTAACCTAGAAAACTGGAATACCCAAAACATAATCCACACATCAAATGAGGTACAAGAAGAACGGAGGAGTGGCCCCTGGTTCTGGAAAGACTCAGTGAAGCAGTATTCGGCAAAACCAGAATGGGGAAGTGGGAAGGGGTGGGTGGGAGGACAGGGGAAGAGAAGGGGGCTTACGGGACTTTCGGGGAGTGGGGGGTCTAGAAAAGGAGAAATCATTTGAAATGTAAATAAAAATATATCGAATAAGAAACACACACACACACACACACACACACACACACACACACACACACACACACACACAAAAGCTGACAATAAATAAGAAGTGGAGTCATAAAATCCAAGCCTTGCCAGGTATTATGGCACTCATCTTTAATCCCAGCACTTTAGAGGCAGGGACAGGTAGATCTCTGTGAGTTCAAGACCAGCCTGGTCTCCATAATAAGTTTCAGACCAGCTAGGGCTATGAGTAGAGACCCTGCCTTAAAACAAAAGAAAAAACCAAAGAGCCATCAAGGCCTGCCCCTCGTTGTTCACTTTCTCTAGAAAGGCTTGACCTTGTAAAGATCACAAAACCTCCTCAGATTGTGCCACCAGCTTAGCCCCAAGTGTTCAGATATAAGCCTAAACCTCACATTTCATATTTAAACCACAACAGTCCATCTGTTTTCCTCTGCGCTTAATTATGAGAATCCCTTTTAATAAGAATTGTTCTGGAAATTGCATTAATTGTTTTCATAATAACCAAAACCATTGTTTTATTTCACTCTGGCTGCCCAATAAAACTTGCACATTTCACTTTATTTTTCATCTCTCATGCGCCCCTGTATTTGAAAGCGATTATTTAGATATTAGCAAAAACTTCAATGATATGCCTAGTTGTCAGTCGTGGCCAAGGTACGCTGTGCATTTGAGGTAACCTAAGTATCTCTCTTATCACTCAACATACAGCAATGTCCTAAATCATCCTATGTACTCCCTGGGAAGCCCCTGCCTTTGGTTGGTAACTACGTCCCTCTACCTTGCCTCCTCAGAGGTGTAGCCCTAATTCCTCTGTCCTCCATCACTGATTTTTACTATCTTCTGAGCAAGGTCACTGACAGCCTATGTGTTCCATCTGCATTTTCTCCATAAAGAGAAATGAGCACAGGGCGCTTCTCTTGAGACACCCCACCCCCACCTCCATCCTCTCCTACCATGGCGTTTATCTGATCCCCTTTCTGGTACGGATCCTTAAATAAGTTCTCTATGTTTGCCATCTGCCTTTGTTATTTTCCTGCTGCTTGGGGGCAGGAATGGTTTGTTCTGACTCACGGATTGAGGACATAGTCCATTGTAGCAGTGAGGTCAAGGGAACATGAACGTGAGATGTCTGGTCACACGACATCTGCAGTTAGGACGATAAGAGTGACAAATGCTGGTACTCAGAGACCTTACTTCTTTTTAGGCGGTCTAGGATCCCAGCCCAAGGAGTGGAGCCTTTTACTTTTAGAGAGGAGCTTCCTACCTCAGTGAACCTAATCAAGGCAATCCTGCACTAACCTCATCAAGACACTCCCTCACAGCTATCTGTCAGGTTGACAACTCACCCTGTCACGTAATTTTAAGGTCATCATCATCATCATCATCATCATCATCATCATCATCATCATCTGTTATATGTGCATGGTGCTGAGGCTCAACCTTGGATCCTTTCTAGGCAGATTCTCTACCAGTATACTAGATTTCCAAACTCTTTAGATGTCTTTATTTTGAGCTGCCCATGCTTACCTGGAATTCACTGTGCATATCTGATCAACATAGATTGGTTAAGCTTACCGGTATCTGATGCATTCTACATACTTTGTTCATTATCAGCAACTGTCATAGTTTATCGCTGCCTCCGCCTGGGACACTTTTCTGAGTACCTTTCGAAATACCCCACCGTGGGGCAAGTGGAGCTGTACTACAAGACAGAAAAACTGGCAAGGTTGAAGCAAGTTCGGAAGCCTTGTAACTCTCGTAACTGAGAACGATAGAACTAGTGATAGAACTAGTTCCCGACCAGGCTCCTGTCCTGGTCATGGTAGCATGAAAACCTAGAGTTCTTCCTGCTAATGAGGTATCTAGATAGTGTTTAGCCAATAAGCTTTCCTTCCTGGGCATCTCTTCCTGAAAAAGGTATTTAATCTCTGGTTTACCCTGAGGAGGATGTATGCGTTATCATCCACTGTGAATAAAAGTTTGGACAAGCAAGTATTGTCTCCTTCACCAAGGACCTGGGCGTGGGGGTGAGTGCCGGCGGGCGGGCGGGCTTCATCACAAGGAGCAGTGCCTAAGTCCCCTGCAGAGGGCTTCCCTTCCAGCCACTCCTTACTGTGGCATTAAGGAACTAAGAGGGATTCAGCCCTGTCCCAGCATCACTGCAGGCCCGTGGACCCTCACAGTCCCCAGCAGCAATTGCGTACACAGGAGTTCGAGAACCACCGCCTCAGGAGTGTGAGAACCACCGCCTCCATCCCACAGCTTCTCACCTGGGAAAACACAGGCTGGGACCCGGACCCCCCTGCACCCCCAACACACCCCATACCCTTGCCATACCCTTGCCATCTTAGACTGTTTTCCTGCCTTCCTTGAGAGTTCATCAAGCGTTCTGACACTCCAGCCGGGCAGAAATGCAGATTAACACCCCACTTTGTGACTTCTCTCATTTCACAGGGAGGGGCTGCTGCCCCATGAATTCCTCTTCTTTCCTTATTAGGTGTACCAGAAGTTGTACTTGGTCCTCTCTATCTGTCATGCTTAGTTCACTGGTGATGTTAATCAAAGCATTATTTTGTAAAACCCCTAATTGGTGCCTTTGTGCTAGACTCTTCTGTGTTTAACACTCTACTCGAGTTTATATTGGGCACCACTTGTATGTCTCCCACACAGTGCAAACTCTGTAATCGAAAGCCTGGTTCCTCATATCCCCCAGTAAATTCATTCTCCTCATTGCCTTCCTGTCTCAAGCAGTGACAACTCTGGTTCTTACAGCTTCTCAAGTTTAATATGTTAGCATCATTTATAGTTTTCTTTATTTCTTATTCCACAAATAATGCATAGATTTAGAAATACCCTTATCATTTCAAGCATTTCTAGACACCCAGCATGTCTCAGTGCTGCTACTGTCATTTTCCTCTTCTGAGCCAGTATCAGTTCTGATGATAATATCATTGGAATGTCTATATCAGGCAGATGGACGATAACGAACCTTGTTAAGGATTCAGACTCAGGACTAAGGTGCTATTGCATTCTTAGCCTTTGGGTGAATGGAGGTTAGACAAGCTTATAGCAGTTTCCACAAACTTAAATGGAAGTCATAGGGTATTAGGTCAGATAGGCAAGTTGATAAAAATGGCTGATGAAACAAAATTCAAGATTAACTTTGGCTCTTCCTGCTTAACAAACCATTTTTCCATATTCACGTCATTCTGCTCAATCAAAGGCCTGGTAGTCTACTCTCGAATATAGATGTGGCTTCTTTAGAGAACTGGAGTTCCATATTTACAATTATTTATTTAAGATGTTTTGTGACAGTAACGGAAGGTTGAACAACACACAGATCACACCTCTCCTCGCTTCAGCCCGAAGATTTATTTATTGTTGTATGTAAGTACACTGTAGCTGTCTTCAGATGCACCAGTAGAGGACGCATCACATCTCATAGTTGTGAGCCACTATGTGGTTGCTGGGATTTGAACTCAGGACCTTCAGAAGAGCAGTCAGTGCTCTTAACCACTGAGCCATCTCTCCAGCCCTGCTCCTGAGATTCTTAACCACAACGGCCAGAATGATCTTCTCAACTCATAATCAATGTCACGTCCAAACGATTTCTCTCTTAGCCCTCCCTAGCCTGACCTCTGCATCTCTCTGACCTCATCGTCTGCCTTTTGACATTGGCTTTCTCCTCTTTCACTGGCTTCCTTGACTTCCTTTGGACTAGAATGCCTGGTTCTGATCCTGTTCCAGTGCCAGGTACTGCTTGTTTGTGGCTCACAACCATCTATAGTAAGATCTGACGCCCTCTTCTGGTGTGTCTGAAGACAGCAACAGTGTACTTACATATAAAATAAATAAATCTTAAAAAATAAAAATATGTCACCTATTATTTTTTTTTCTGAGTTTGTGTGATGTAATCATAACATTTCCTACTTCCTTTTCTTCAGCCCTTCTTGTTCTCTTTCGATATCATGGCCTCTTTTGATCATTGTTGTTACACACACGCACATACACACACAGCCTGCTCAGTCTGTGTAACGCATGATGTATAAAACATATCTGTACGCATGTGTTTTCAGGCCTGACTGTTTCGTACTGGATAACCAATTGGTGAGCTCTTCCCTGGGGAAGACTGTTCCTCCCACTCTCGCATGCTTTAGCTGTCTATAGTTCTTTGTGTAGGACTGAGGTCTAATGAGCTTTCCACAGCCCTTATTGGCACTTTTTTTTTAAATGAGTTAGATCATGGTCACCCAGCTTTTCAAAGGCTGAGGTTGTGGATGACGGTGTTGGACTGTGAAGGCCACACACACCATTCTGAGTATCCCCTGGGTGTACACTGGCTCCTCCCAGTGCTGCCACCGCACTATCTGAACTTTGGAGGCTTCTTGCCTTTCGACTTAATTCTTTCCTTTTTTTTTTCCAGGACTGAAATTTTCATTTTAGGATTTCCTATTTCGTTTTTTGTCTTTGATTGTCCTGGTCCTAACTTATTTCCAGAATTTTCCTCATGTCCTTAATTTCATTCTCAAGAGCCCTGACACTTGCCACCATTACTAGACATGGCTCACATGAGTAGAATAATTTGTGGGCCAACCTCTGATACTTTGTTCGTGTAACCGATAGACTAGCTTTTAATCCGAGCTAAACCCAAATGTTTCCACCACAGTCGTAGCAAACATTAAGCTCTCTTCTGGTGCAGCAGTGTAGAAGATGTTCGGATTTTAGAGACCTGTTCGCTGATTTCAGACAGCACTACTTCCCTCTGTGGCTCGAAAGCAACGCTCCTGGACCTACGGCTACACTATTCTATGTAAAGCCTCAGTCTATCCTTCCTTATTCTGGCAGGGTATTCCCCTCCTCCTGTTTACTTGTTTTCATTTTCCCTCTCTCCAGTTTGCTACTTTACCAAGTATTTAGCTATGCTAGGAAAAAAAAAAAAAGAAAGACCCTTCTGGCCAAACTTTTTGTCTTTGTTTTTGGAACGGAAATTTCTCATTATTTGCCAGCTTTATGTATTTGTATAAAAATTCAGACCTGCAGCTTGGAAAGTTACTCTACAAATCACTGCTTTGAAACGCTGCCTGATGCTAGAATAAATGTCACCCAAATATCAGATGATGTTGCTGGGACATGGTTCTGCGCCAGATAACTACATTCAGCCCTTCCTTAAATGTAATAATTGTTTTATTTTATTATGTATAGTGTGTGTATGTGCATGCACATATGTGTGATTGTAGGTGCCAGTGGAGACCAGAAAATGGCACTGGAGTTCCTGGTACTGGAATTAAAGACTGGGTGAGCCACCAATGTGGACCCTAAGAAATGAATACAGGTCCTCTGCCGTTAATGGCTGAGCGACCTATCCAGCTCAAATGTTATTTATGACTCTTTTAAAAAGAAGAGTTGATCGCTTCTCGTCCTTTTGGCTAAGATCAAGTGTAGTAAAAATAAGAGTTGAATTTGCTAGGTGTCATGGCCTGAACTAGATCTGCAGAACCAAGAGCAGAATATTTTGGTCTTTATTTAGTGTTACTGAAACTTGAGCTACACTCAGCCCTCAAATAATCTTAAGAAAATTCTTCAATGTCCTGGCTTTTAACATGAGTTATTACTTCAAATCCACTTTTCTTTTCAAACGTTCAGTTATTTTAAAAGACTTTTTTTTTTCTTTTTCGTTTTTCATTCCCCTGCCAGGCACTCTTAATCCTTGCTTCATAATGTAATGCTGTGGGGAGTGACTTTCTCCCAGTTTGAATATTTAAAGATGCAGCAACACAGGCCCAATAGTTCTATACCTGTCTGCACTCATATGCAGGAAAAGACCCTAAACTTAAGTGCCTCTGCGAGTCAAAGTGGGAACCAGGCTGACTTGGGAAGTTGTTTACTGTTAGGTACTTGATTCCTATTTAAACTCCCTTAGAAGCAACTTCAGCGGGACACTCAAACAAGCTTGGGCCTGGGCTGAGACCGCCCCGCCCCTCAACCGTCCCGCCCCGCCCCTCCCTAGCCCTGTCGCCGGCCTGGTCCCTTGTCTGCGCAAGGAGCGGAGGCGGGACCCTAAACTTCAGCCAATGGGCGCCAGCGGGCCGTAGCATGGTTGCCCAGGTAACCCGTGAGCGGCCCCGCCCCTCCGGGCCAAGGCTTTGGCGCGCCGCTGAGTGTTGCAGGAGTGGGAACCCGGGTGTCTAGCAGCAGCGTTCGCACGATGCCCAAGTGGAGCCTGCGGCGGAGGCCGGGCCGCACACTCGGACTCCTGCTGCTGCTGGTCTTGAGCTTCCTGGTGCTCCGCAGGTGAGAGAGAGCTCCGCCCAGCACCTATGGGACTCCTTTGGTCCCAGCCCAACACCTCAGGTTCTGGTCTGCCACAAATCTAGGAAACAGCGACTCTAATCTCTTAGAGCGCTCCAACAGCCTGGAGTCCCATCGAGCCTCCAGTCATTCTTACCCTGCCTCTGGGTAACACCAGGCAGGCACTGCCCTGTCACCCCCTAGGGGTCAGTGTGTTGAGTTTCGCAGTGTTCCATACTTGGTGCTGGACTCTGCTGTTCTTAGACACGTCCAGTCCTGTGGGAAGATCAACAGAACCGACCTTCACGTCTCTCTTCAGACACCACTCACTCCTTCATGTAGCACCCACTGCTTTTCTTTCAGACCCCTACATTTCCTCCCAAGTTGGAAGTCTCTATTCTGCAAAGTTAGTTGTTGTGATGTCCACCGTGAAGATGGTGTCCGCGGGCTTCTCCCAGACTCTCAGCCCTGATTAATTTGCCCCACACTGCTGCTTTTGTCGGTCCACTTTCCTCCTTCACTTTTGTACGGTCCCCTTTTGTGAAAGCTACTTGGGGCTAGTCGGTGGTGTTCACTGAAAGAAAGGTTTACCCACTGCCAGTTAACAGGGTTTCTGGTGATCCACTCCAGAAGGTTTCCAAAGCATATCTATTTATAGACGCCTACTGTCCTGATGATCTTCCAGGTCAATGCCTGGCACTTTACATATTCAAAATCTCCAGTGTTGCTGGGAAGCTCGGTAGCAACACGGAATGTTTTGCCAGTAGACTTGAGGCTCAGCCCTGGGAGCTGGTGGTAGCTATCACCCTTAGTTTTGTCTTTGGTCCCTTTCTTCATTTACCTGAATCAGAACTAGAGCCTTTTTCTTTTTCTTTTTCTTTTTCTTTTTCTTTTTAAAGATCTGAGTCCTTTTAGTTGCCATGAGAACACATTTGGAAACTTTACATGGACACCTTTTTAAGACTTACACCTTTTTGTTTCTGAGAGGATGCCATATTGTTTGGGAGAAGAAACTAGATCTTTTCTCATTCTCGGGTCCAGGAAACTCCTAAGAACTTTGATTTCTTTAGTTGTTCAAACACTTTCTCATTTATTCTAACTGCCCTTTCTTTGAATTTTGGCCATGGCTTCTGTCAAATGCTCAGTTTTCTCCAGGGGCAAGGTTGATGTAACTCCAGAAGTATTACTTCAGACTGAGGCAACACAGGCGCTTGCATAGAGCAGGGAACCACCGGGCTGGAGTTTGTTGCTTGTTTTAGATGGAAGTACACCTGTCCCTGCAGGTGACTCAGAGAGGTGACTGTGACTCTTGAAGGGATGAGCCTGGT
Organism: Apodemus sylvaticus; assembly: GCF_947179515.1. Lineage (NCBI taxonomy): Eukaryota > Metazoa > Chordata > Mammalia > Rodentia > Muridae > Apodemus > Apodemus sylvaticus. The sequence goes on from NC_067478.1 coordinate 106,465,142, forward strand.
CAGGTAGCATTTTTCTAATAGTCTTCAGGAAAATGTGTGGGAAGGAGGCGGGACATTGGTCACCTGGTAGGACACAGACAAGGTGTCAGGCAAGGGACTGGAGTGTGAAGAAGCAGCCTAGCCTTCTCATAGGTGAGTAACTGATCCCCTGCGGAGGCAAGGTGGTCACAGCACAAGTCAGGCTGGGACTGTGGAATGGGTCAGAATTCATAGCCGTGGCTCAAGCCTGTCATGAAAAGCTAAGTTGCTTCATGACAGTCTTTTTCAGCAGGCCAGGAAGGTTAAAGAGGTGCTGCCCCAAGGTCAGGGTCATCGTTTGGGATCCCTTGAGAGAACACGTCTCTTTGGCATCATTTTGACTGCATCTTACGCATAGGTGCATCCTGTCCAGTTCTTTCTGTATGAACATATATGAGTTACTTTAATAGCTGTGAAGCCCAGGGAAAACAAACTGGGCCTCTCTTCCTGGCTTCCCCCAGCTTTGACTGGGTCATTAACTGAGTGGGTGGTGGGGGCCTCTCCCTGCTGTTGTCGGGGAATGTTGGTGTGGCTAATGGAAGGTCACATGGAAACTGGCTCCTCTCCTCAAAGTGGTTGCTCTGGAGTCCAGCTGCCAGGACCAGCCCTTTTCCTGGATCTCAGCAGCAGGTATTTTGAGGTGTCTGGGGGTTAAGTGTTTGGCTTAAAAACATTGCTTTTTTTTCTTCCTATAGTTTATTCACTGTTAATTATAACTGTTTGATTATATCATATCTAAGACACTTAAGAGGGCTAAAAAATGACTTTGTGGGAAGATTTTATTCAATTTGGTGTTTTCGTTTTGTGCCCAACAATGCCTTTTCTTAAAAAGCTTTCTTTCTATACAGAATTGTACTTGTTATACAATGAAGTGTATGCAGTCGATCAATCAGCTTTGACGTAGATAATGTGGGAAAGATATCACTACAACTGAGAGTAGTAGAAATAACCGTCTTCCCTCTCCCTGAATTCTTTGACACCCCATTGTTTCCCTCCCACTTCTTCCTCTGAAGGACTCAGTAACTGGTGGGTGTTTGGGGGGCCCCCATATGTTCCCCTAGGTGTGTGCTCTCTCCTGGCTCGCTTCTTTTCTTTCCTTTCTCCCCACTTATCTTAGGAGCGGCAGCCTGCGTCTTCAGCGCGAGCCATGCTTACGGCTGGTCGCTCTCCGTTCTTGTTTTCCTTCCACTTGTGAACACAAGGGACCCTATTTGATATGATCTGGTCACAGTCCCTTTATGATCCCTTTCCTCAGTTCACTTCACTGAGCAATAATTCAGCCAGTTCTGCATATCTTAGGCTTAGATTTTTATCTGGCTAAAGTGGGTGGGGGCAGGGAAGGAGGAGGAGGAAGAAGAGGAGGAAGAGAGGGAGAGAATGAATGAATGAATTAGAGTGCTCGCTTACGTTAGTCAGTCAGCCTCCTGTTTCTTGAAGATGTATCCATTTCTTTGCTCTGCTCATTGAAGCTCACTGCTCCTGTATCACCAGTATCTGGATTCTAGGCCCTGGTGTCTTTCTCGCAAACTATTCTTGCTAAAAGTGGATAAGAGGATAGCTTAGCTCTGGTGGTTGCATTTAAATTTAAATCAATGTGCTTTCCAAAGGTAGCCTGGGGACAAATTGTGTCTGCATCCTGATGTTTTGTGAAGTTACTGAGTTTTATATACTTTAGGACTCTACAGGTCACAGACCCTGGAGTGTTCAAATTCTTTGGGTGTTGTCTTTTTCATCTTTCAGTGGTAAAGATTTTAGAGTTTGGGAAGTGTCTCTGTGCAGGCAGTCATATGTCAAGAAGCAAAGCGACCTGGGAGGTAGCTCACAGCATAGGACAGGTAAGATGTCTGGCTTACTCCATGCTGGTGTGATAGGGTTGGCTCTGGGCTTTTATGGAGCCATGATAGCCAATCTCTGGAGGAAAGCAAAGTTCTATTAGGACTTTGACATTCTTTCTTTCTTCCTCCCTCCTTTTTTTAAAAGATTTATTTCATTTATATGAGTACACTGTAGCTGTCTTCAGACACACCAGAAGAGGGCATCAGATCCCATTACAGATCATTGTGAGCCACCATGTGGTTGCTAGGAACTGAACTCAGGACCTCTGGAAGAGCAGTCAGCGACCTTAACTGCTGAGCCATCTCTCCGACCCGGACTTTGACACTCTTGGTCAGAGCATTGGCATCAGGTATATCAGAACGGTGGGAAAGGGTCCTTCCCACTGTGGGTCAAGTAAGAAGCAATGAAAATACATGCACTTGCTCTTGCTAAAATGACAGTTTGACCTTCCTAACTTGCCACCTCCAGCAGGGCATGATTTCTTCCCCATCTGGTCTCACAGTTTGCTTAAATCTATTGCCCTGAATATTAAAGCCCATATTGAAAAAAGAGTTCCCCTTGAATGGGACTGTTCCTGGGATGGAAGCGCAGGGCTGGTTTTTAAGGCTCGTGGTAAGGAAGCAGACTCTTTCAGACTGGTGCTTGTTGTTCGCCAGAGAGAGACTCAGCTGGTATTCGTGAGTGTTCTCATTTTAAGAAGGTGGTTTTTTTTTTTTTTTTTGGATGTTGGTTTTTTGAGACAGGGTTTCTCTGTATAGCCCTGGCTGTCCTGGAACTCACTCTGAAGACCAGGCTGGCCTCGAACTCAGAAATCCGCCTGCCTCTGCCTCCCAGAGTGCTGGGATTACAGGCATGCGCCACCACCGCCCGGCAAGAAGGTGTTTTTTTTTTTTTTTTTTTTTTAAGTATTTTAAAATTGTGAGTAGGTAATAAATGAACATTCAGAGGATAAAGGGAGAATCAGTGAGAAGAAACTCCTCTATCCCAATTTCCCTTCCCACCAGAAAGAGTTACTGATGATTCTTTTAGATGCATTGTATACGTGCATGAAAAGATAGCTGTATTGTTTTTCTACTGATCCATTAGATACATAATTTATTTAAGTATTCTGCACTTGATGGGCATTGATTGTTTTTAGTCTTTTAGCTCTTGAAGTGCAGTAAATATACAATGGGTAGATTTCTATAAGTAGAATTGCTGATCATAACAGATATTAATTTTAAATCTTGGTAGATTCTTCCAGAACAGCATATTTCATTTCTTCTGGGTCATATAAAGGAGATTTTGAGCTCAACTGTCTAGACTAAGCAAGAAACTTCTTTTTAGTTTGCATGTCGGACAATATAGATTCCTAAGGTTTTATAAAAATTAAAGTGCCTATTATATACCTATCTCAAGAAATATATTTTTGTTTTTGTTTTTTGTTTGTTTGTTTTCCGAGACAGGGTTTCTCTGTGTAGCCCTGGCTGTCCTGGAACTCACTCTGTAGACCAGGCTGGCCTCGAACTCAGAAATCCACCTGCCTCTGCCTCCCAGAGTACTGGGATTACAGGCGTGTGCCACCACCGCCCAGCTAAGAAATAGATTTTAAAACACTCAACATAGATGTACTGTTTCCTGTACCACAATGTTATTCTATCTATACTTGCAGAATTACCCCTATAGGTTTATTATTAAAGACCAAGAATCTTTTTTGAGTTATCAGAGTTTTTATTTCCATCTAGGCTGAGGTACACTAATTTATTAATTTATGAGGCTATTAATGGAATTTTTTTTTTGTCACAGTAAAAGTACACTATCTCTGAAGACCATTGTAATTGTCCTTTTTGTCTGGTGTCAAGAGCCGAAAGGGTTTCGTTATTTCACTACTGGGTCTCAAGGTATCAGTCTAATCCATGCTTCTTCATAAATATATTTCCTACATGATTTAGAAAATGTTGTCCTCTGAAGCACAGTACTGTCTGAAGGCCAAGAGGACAGCCATCTATAGGGAAGCAGTCTAGTTTCTTTTCAAAGGGAAATGTAGTGACAGTAGGGTTGCAGTAGTGCCTCATGTCTCTGTAGAAAGCACATACTGACTTCGGGGTTTGAAATTCAGATCCTTGTAGAGGCTGTTTGATGCAAAATACAAGTCCAACTAGGGAGCATATATCAATAAGCTGAGCCATATGGGAGCTGATGGGGTGGGGGGCGTTGCTGTGTGTGTGTAGGAGGTCCTTGGGCTTATGTACCTGCTAGGTAAAATTGTGGTCTCTGGCTTGCCTACTGGGATGAATGAGGTAGTGGGCATTCTCTTGGTTTGTCTGCTAGTCTGATGCCCTGAACTGAATTCAGTTCATCTTTGGTTTGGGAAATTCTAACAAATTCACAGCACATCTGGAAGTTGAACTTGTACGTTCTTATCTCAGACAACGTAATCTGTGTTTTACCAAAGTAATTAACTTTTAGGGTCAGTAAATTGTGGGAATGGAAGGAGTACTGTCCTATACTGCTGATATAGGTGCCCAGCTTGCTACAGGAATGTGTAACCTGGGCTTGGCTCCTGATCATCACGTTCAGCTGTTCCTGGTGATGTCTGATTATATCAACTCTTGGGGATACTGGACCATTTATGTCTGTTCAGACTATGGTGAACAGATGCTTGAAGGAGGTAACTTTGTCTCTAGTGAAACTTCCTAGCCCCACTGAAAGCCTGATACCTCTCAGTGTTTGTAGGATTTACAGAGGACCCTCTGGCATGGCTACAGGCACTCCAAAATCACTCTGATTTGCATATGTCAATCAAGAAGCTTGTTCCAGGAGGTGGCAGGATCTGGTCTCCTTCTACCCTAGTGTCCTACAAGTTGACAGACAGTTTTTTTTTAACTTTGACCATTGAAATTCCATTCATGGACCTATTCAGAGTGAAAGAGGTGGTACCTTGTCACTGGGCCCCACATAGCAGCACGTCGTATCATCTCCAGGGACGTACTGCCTGCTGGAGCCGGTACTGGACTCTCTGTTCTAATGATCCACCTCAGTGATCAGGGGCAAAGTGTCAGGGAGCTTCTGCCTTCACCCTGCTCCTTCACAAGGTTCAGCCTGATGAGGAGCCAGCACAGGGCCTAATTCATGTCTCTTCTATTTCCTGCAGCCTATTTCTATGTCTGTAGCCCTCCATAGCTGCAGGGAACACTGTGTTTTCACTTGCCACTAGTTGGATGACTTACATGAGACCCCCATTAGGAACACATATACGTGCGCTCGTGTATACACACACACACACACACACACACACACACACACGTGCGCGCGTGCCTACATTCGTCTAGGATCCTTATCTAGAATATGAGCAAGACTACCGTTTCTTCTAGGCAGAAGAACAAAACTTGACTGAGCAGAGCAGGCCTTAGGCTGTTCTTCTCCTAAATTTCTTCTTTAAAATAAAGCTGAGATACAAAAACAACAGAAGCTCTAGAAAAAAAAAAGTGGTAATTTAAGCTCCCATCTCCAAAGAAGGTAGGTGCCTACGGTTTCATCCAAGAAAATCTTATCATGAATGAACTGCTCGCTAAGGAAAACAACACTGGGTTCCCCAGGGTTTGCTTGCCTCCATGGTAACAAGCCTAACTTAGGAATGAAGCCCCTATGATCTCTAAACCAGCCAGTTAGAACCACACAGTTGGCATTTCCTGTATTCTAATAGCACTGAGTTAATTACTCAGGAAATTATGGGGTTATTCTTAATATGATGGTCATTAGTATTAATGATCATGATTAGTGTTAATAACTATTTGCAGGGAGTTTTGTCCTTTGGTACATGAAGGTCTCCCTTGCATCATCTCCTTCTTACAGCGAATTCTCTGGAGAAACCCAGCATCTACCATCCTTGCTTTCCCACTGAATACCTCCCTTTCATTGAGGTATTGATGCTTTGTTTAGTGGGCTACCAGAAAATTTCCAGAAAAAAAAAAAAAGAATTTTCCAGAATTTGAAATTTGATAACAGTTAGCTGCTTGCCTGTTTGTTTACTTCCTATTTCTTGAACAGCATTGAGAATTTTTGTTTTAAAGCTAGACTATGATAGGCCATAAAAGGACAGAGAAAGAGAGAGGGGGGTTGAGGATGACTCCAGGATCCGGCCCTAAACAACTGCAAGTTAAGATTTGTTGGTGGGTGAGAGAAGGGGAGAAAAAGATATATGGGAGCAGGGAGTGGGACCCCGATCTGCTTGCTTTGCATTACAATAAAGATAGAAAGTCATATAGTGGCTCATGGGAGTTTGGAGTTCAAAAGCATTTGAAATGGAGCTGTTTGTTTTCTGTGTGTGGTTTTTTTTTTTTTTTTTTTTAATCTCAAAATATTTTATTTCTTTGTGATTTTTTTTTTCTTGACTCATTTGTTGGTTAGGAGTGCTGTTCAATTTCTACCTGTTTGAGCACTTTCTAGTTGTACTTCTTTTACTGATTCCTTGCTTGATTTCATCATAGGAAAGATATGTGTGTGTGTGTGTGGGTGGGTGGTGTATGAGAGAGATAGGGGTGGGGGGAAGAGGAGAGAGGATGGGGGGAGAGAGGGTGAGCACTTACATATTAAAGGTGAAGGTACAATTTGGCGCTTGTCTTTAACCTTGGAATCTGGTTAAAGTGCAGGTTTTGGTTCAGTAGGTCTCAGATTCCTGCATTTCCAACAAGCTACAGATGAAAATACTCGCTGACTGCACAGCACACTCAGAATTCAGTTTACATTGGTCACCAGCTAGGTCACAGATAAAAATGTTTGTCATGTCAAGAAATGAGATTCAAAAAACCTTGTTTCCAGCGTAGTCCATATCTCTGCGCTTAGCAGACTGAGTCTCTAGCATCCAATAAAAGACGCTTAGAGGTGCTCACCAAGGAAAGCAAGAAGGAAGAATCCAGATGTGAACTTCAGCCAATATTTAGAGATGGATTATTTTTCAAGTTCTGCTCAGAGAATAGGATTGCTGCCTGACAGTTATGAGTAACATGTGTCATAAATGTCTTTATAAATAACGAGCTTGTGTGCATGTATATTTTCATAAACAGATTGTCGCCGTGTCTCCATTTAAGACTTTGAAGGACTTAAAGAAAGAATGTGTCCTTCCTGTCGTTACTCATAGTAGCCTGGCAGGTCTAGCAGGTGTGTGTGCGTGTAGGTGAGCAGGTACGTGAAGCAGAGTGCATTCTTCAGAGGAAGCACGCTCAAACCAAGGGAGATACACAAATGGAAACAGCCCAAACTGTCCAGAGCTTACAGCCCGAGAAAGGCTCCTTCAGAGAAGAATTACTGCCAGGAGCAGAGTGGGAACCTCAGGGCCTCATTTGAATAACCCAGAGCTCATTAACTAGTGTAGAGATTTCAGGGTTTCCTGGAAAGGCTCAGATATGAACTGTTCTCAGCAGTGCGAGCCACAGTCTCCACGGCAGTGATTTACCTGTGCCCCGAGACAGCCATCCATAATAGAGGTGGGTACGGCCATGTGTGAACACCGAGATGTGACCTTCGTGTCGTTCTTTTAATCTATTTCCAAATATTATACTTTGATTCTTTTTCAACCATTCAAAAGTGTGGAAACCACTTTTCCCTGGCATACCTTGCCTAGGCAGGTGACGGGCAGGGTTTGGCCTGTGGCAAGAATAGATTACACGCTGGCAGAGGGGTGGGATTGGTGGAGTGGGATCTCCCTGTACAGATCTTTCAGTGCAAAAGTTTTGGCAGTGTAATAAAATAGCCTGGCGGAAAGTTAGGCATCAGAAGTGTTTTCTAGCAGAATGGGGAACGGCAAGCCCGGGATTAGTTCACATTAAGTCCTTAAATGCACCGGGACTCTTCTTAGCGCTATGTATCTCATCAGCACGAGCTGCTTCCAAATAGTGACAAGATTCCTTCATCATACTCCACACGGTGTTTATTTCTACTTGGCGCTCCCAGCGGCCTTTCTGTGTGGTTGAGACAGGCATCAGTCCCATTCCACAGAAGTAACTCACACACAGACTGTCATTAGTTTAGAGTGAGGATACCTGCCAGGGGCCTCCCATCTAGACATCTAGATCTTCTACTTCCAGATTCTATTCTTCTTTTCATCCCCTAAGAGTCTTCAGATGTCTGGAAATGAAGTTTTTCCTCCAGAGAGAGGCGGGGGAGGGAGGGAAAGAGAGAGAGGGAGGGAGGGAGGGAGGGAGAGAGAGAGAAGGAAAGAGAGAAGGAGGGAGAGAGAGGAGAGAGAAAAAGAGAGGGAGGGAGTGGGAGAGAGAGGGAGGGATATTACGTTACAAGTTATCCAAGGATAATTAAGCAGAAAAATGGAGCCCTGTGTGGGTTTGGAAGCTGGGTGTGTGTGTGAGAAGCTAACAGGAACAGATCAAAAGTAATTTTCATTGTTCACGAAAGGTTCAAGAATCCTTAAGTATACCATGGTATGCTCACACTCTCGGTAATCTGCCCATTCTGGGGCCGTCAGGACCATAGTTCTTGGCACTCAGAAGCCTGCCTGCCCTAAGATACCCTCTTATTGCAGGATCTATAATGAATAAAAAAAAGCAGCAACTAAAAATTGCTTTTACACCAAATACTCTTGTGTTTGTATTTTCTGTCCCCAGCTTCCCTAAACTTGTTGGTGTTGACTTTTTCTCTTGACCTTCAAGAGTGTAGATAAAGAGAGAGAATTGTGGTGGTGTAAATTATGAGAAACAAGCTGAGGGCTCCTGTTGGCCAGTCAACCACTGAGACATTAACAGGGACCTTTTCACGGACTGTAGCTACCCCATAGCCTTCCTGGGCATGCCCTTGCCGTGTTTTGTTAACCCTTGGTTGATACTAGCTTATCAGAGGATGATTAAGAGCTACACATGTGGTCAGTGAATGGATGCCATTTAACCCACACACCTCTTTCTAGGTACCCGAATCCCAAGGTGGGCAGCTGTGACCGTGAGGGGGCTCTGAGGTACTGTTTTAGTAGCTAGTGCTTTAAAGTCTAGTCTCTTGGCTTAGAGCACCTGGCAGTAGTAGGAGGCTGTGAGCGGCAGCTGCTCCTGTGTCCCGTGACTCTAGAGAGGATTTCCTCACGTAGCGTGACCCTTCCTCACCTCATCCTCTCTCCTTTTAGCCCACGTGTCTTCATGTTGAACGGTGTGTCTGTCTTGTTCCTGGCTACAGCATTTGCTTGCTCTTCCCCTGCAGTGGGGCCCAGCCCAGGAAGCAGTGCTGAAGAGAGTCGCCTTTCAAGGTTTGGCTAAGTGGGAAGGTGGGAGCTTTCTCTGGCCGCCCTGGGAGCAGGTGAAAGAAAGAGAGCAGAAGATCTGTGAAGGAGAGAAGGACGCGGTGTGGACTCCATACTGGTGGTCCCGGCTGTGGAAACTCTAGGCCACACGAGCGCTTTTGCTTTTCCAGGTTGAACTGGAGCTCTCTGGTTCCCCTATGGCTCCAACGTCCGCGCCTGGGACTTCGAACAAAAGGCTCAAACTTCATGCTAGAGGACTCCACCTTTCAGATTCTGGGGGGATCCATACACTACTTCCGTGTGCCCAGGGAGTACTGGAGGGACCGCCTGCTCAAACTGAAAGCCTGTGGCTTGAATACCCTTACCACGTGAGTGCTGTCCCCTCATCCATCCCTCCGCCAAACCTGGCTACCAAGCAGGACCCCTGCAAGAGTGTTTGCAGGGAGAAAGCTATTACAGGAAGTCAGCCTATATTGCTTGCTTAGGTGAGAGAGAGAGAGAGAGAGAGAGAGAGAGAGAGAGAGAGAGAGGAGCTGAGCATAGATACAGGAGGTAGTTTGTTTATTCATTTTGTGGCTTGAATAACTTCAAGGGTAGTGGCTTATCAACAACTTGGCATTCATTTTCTGGAAAGATCTTTGGATGGCTGTGACCATCATCCCCATATTTAGCCTGGTGTTCCTTGCCAGGCACTGGATAAAATGTAGACTGTGTAAGTCATCAGGAAAATAGGTTCAGAGTCTGGTGGAGGCCGCTCAGCAGGCAAGGGTCACCTGACTTTGGTTCCCAGCATTTGTGTCAGCCCCACAACCTGCTTGAAACTCAAGCTCCTGAGGCACCTTTGGTTTCTGTAAGAACCTGAACTCACATGCACATATTCCCCCTAACTCACAACACACACACACACACACACACACACACACACACACACACACACACAATTAAAGTTAAAGGAAATAAATAGAAACATGCCCAGTTGTGAGTAATATTGATCTTTTTATGGCTTTGTCTTCAAAATTGCTAACCTATATTTGGGGCTATCTTTATGAAATAAAAAGGATCAACAGGTTGAAATTCTTCACTATTAGGCAATAAAAGGTATGATTATAAATCAAGGAAGTAGGCTACCTTCGGCGATTTGTGAACTAGCTTCGAAGACAGTTATAAAAGGGACACTTCTTATAAATCAGAACACTGTTGAGAGAAATGTGGGCAGCTTCTTAGAAGGCCCCTAAAGGTCTTAAGAATTCTGCAATATGTGCTAACCTGGGGTCACAGAACCTGACCTTTTACTCCAAATATCTTAGACTTTACCTTAGTCAACTTGACTCTCAGTCCTCCTAAGGAGATGTGATACTCTTCCTAGGGCTTGTCTTGAATTCTCTATGGTCCTCATGTCTGGTTCTGAGGACTGAAGTTATTGAAAACTTTCTCTAGCCATCATAATAGGTGTTAGAGGTCAAAGGGCTTCTGCGGATGGACAAACTTACCTGCAATTCTCTTGTCTTTACAGCTATGTGCCGTGGAACCTGCATGAGCCAGAAAGAGGCAAATTCGACTTCTCTGGGAACCTGGACCTAGAGTATGTGGTGGTCTTGGTGCTTCTGGTCTGGGATGGGAAGACACTTGGGGTTGATGGAGAGCCATTAGGATGTTCTGTCTTGACTCTATTTTGGGAAACTGAGGACTGGGTCTGGATCCTTGTTGTAAGGATGCTAAGAAAGGCTTTGAACTCAGGGCCTGGATGCTCCCCAACAGTGACATATTACCCAGGGCTCTCAGCGTACAGGTTCCCATCCCACTTTCACTACAGTGCAGAGAGTCAAGGTTCCACATCCCACCAGGCTCCGTGTTGGGGTTCATATACCTGGGATGGAATTGGGCTGCTTCTGGGTGCAAAGTTCCTGTGCTTTGTCTAACAACACCCAGTGAGTCTGTGTGGATGGTCCTGATGCAAGGAACCAGTGCATAACCAGTTCCCTGGGCTTCTGGGCCCCTGTGCAGTGCAAGAATCCCCTGCTATGTTGAGCTTTGGCCAAGCCCTACTTACCCCATGTTCCCTGATTGAGAGAGGAAAGAGCAAGGGGGAACATGGAAGTCTTGATACCCAATGCCATGGTTCCTCCTCTATCTAGCCTTATTCTAGATCCTCACGGCTGATTTTCTTTCCTTAGGGCCTTTATCCAGCTGGCTGCGAAGATTGGTCTGTGGGTGATTCTGCGACCAGGCCCCTACATCTGTAGTGAGATTGACCTCGGGGGCTTGCCCAGGTGAGAGAGGGCAGCGAGGGTCTCCAGAGTAGCTGGAGGGGTCTGGATGCTTTCAGGTGCTGACTTAGTTTTGTTCTGAGGTAGTTTTCATTCTGTGCAGAATTTCCTCTTTGCAGAAAGTGCACTGACACAGGGCCATTGGTGTAATGCTGCAGTCACTGCCCTTGTGGAGTCACCTTGGGTCCTTCCGTGTGTCAGGTGGCAGCAGTTGGAGGTTATCTGCCCGGAGGCATTTCACTGTTCTGCACACACTGGAGAGGCACCCAGGCAGGTTACTTATCTGATCTGTCCATCAATGCAAAAGGAGCCCAACCAAACCTATCCGTTTCTTAGAGGTATTGCTGGTGATTTATTAAAAACCCCAAGCATTGCTGTAGGGTAGAGGAATCGGTCTTGTGGCTTTGTCCTCAGTCCTCGTGGGTCTGTTCTAAGTGTTATTTCCAGTAAGGTCAGTGTGCTGAGCAGTTTGCTTTGGGAGTGATGTCTGGATGGGTATCATGCAGGCCCACACCTGTTCCTCTTCCTCAGCAAGACCGCCTTCATTTTCAAGCAAACATATTCTCTTATCAAGCATTATCGTTGTTATCATCAGTGTCCTCACAACATCAATTACAGGTGGCTAGCCTCAGGCTCCCCCAACCTGGGCTGTGTCTGATTTCAGGGCATCAATCACTAGTGGCTAGCCTCAGGCTCTGCCCACCTGTGCTGTCCCCAGAGGAAAGAAGGCTGAACCTCTTGGTTCTAGAAGTGGCTCGGGGAACTCTGTCCTCACAGCACGAGGACGATGCCCAGATCTTATCTGCTCTGTTTCCAGCACGGCCTGCCCTTCCGTCAGGGGTACAACTTGTCTTCTGTCCCGCAGCCAGGATCGTTCTGATCTGGCGCAGTCTCGGTCAGAGCTGGGAGCACACACAAGCTGCTTGGCCCTTTCTGCGGATTAGACACCTGTGCCACTGTCAGCATTTTCCCTGGGCTCAGCTGGAGCTGGGCATAGGAGGACAGCAGGGTTTAACAGTCTTAAATTAGAAGCAATGGGGACTCTTAGATCTGCCCTCCCTCGCCATGGAGGGGGGCATCTACCTCTTCATGAGGGAGTCCCAGGAGGGCAGGATGTCCGTGCTTTGAGTAAATAGGCCTTTTTGATAGATCAGGATTAGGTAGGTCAGGTTGGGGGAGACACCCTGTTTGGCCTTTCATTATCAGCTGAGGTTCCTTGATATGCTTCTGTCACTTTTCAGAATTTCTGAGTTAGGGGAAGGGAGACATCAGAGCCTCTTGAGGAGCTAGCCCCCCCCCCCCTCATGCTGAATTTTTGTTGGGATATGGGACCAGAGCAGATCAAGGGAAGATCTTCACTTTGCTCTCTACTGCTCTGTTGGCAGACTGAAGGGCCCAGGCTCCTGAGTCCCTCTAAGGCCACCTCACACTCATCAGGGTCTGGGGCATCCTGGGCTTCTCTGGCCCAGTGATTTGGAATCTTTTAGACATTGCCTTTCTCCCTGCCTTTCTGCACAGGATAGGGTCTTACTGCACAGGCCAGCTACCTCGCTGTATAGCTCAGGCTGGTTTAAAGATCACGATTCCCCTGTTTCAGCTGAGTGCTGGGATTCCAGGAGTGCTCTGATGCCCATTTGGGCTGTTAGTGTAAATTCTTGAAGACCAGGCCTTGCTTTTCTCTTTCTGGTGGACAGTTGAGGGCACTTGTAGCTGTGAAATTCAACCCAGATTTCCCTAGGCATTCAGGGTGTAGGCTGGCACTGTGGTGTGTTTGCCTCTGGACTGCGGGCATAGCTTCCTGACTTCCTAGCTAATTGGAGGCGGTGGGGTGGTAATTAGCCCTGGTCTGACCTGCTCTCCAGACGCATTCTCTGTGGAGTGGGTGGAAGCTGCTTCCTTTCCCCTGCTCACTAGCCTCCCCAAGCAAACCCCCAGACTCTGATACTGATACTCCTTTTCCTCACATCTGTCTCCCAGCTGGCTCCTCCAAGACCCTGACATGAAGCTGAGAACAACTTACCATGGCTTCACTAAGGCAGTGGATCTTTACTTTGACCACCTGATGTCCAGGGTGGTGCCGCTTCAGGTAAAAGAAAAAGAAAAGGCTTTTTGATTTTCTGCCTGTCTTCTAAACAGCATGCAGTCTTCAGTAAGCTCACAGATGAGGGGCCTGCAGGTCTTCTCACCACAAGGGCGTGCTCTACATCATTCTGTGAGAAAATGATTAGAACCCAAGGACCGGAAGTACTTGTATTTTCAAAGAGTGTGCATACTGGTGTGGTCTCAGCCAGGGCTGAAATAACAGGTGGACATGAGGACCCATATGAGTCTGTGCTTGGGCAAATAGGACGCCTTAGGAACTGAAGCATGCATCTGTCAGAGTCTCAGTGACACGGTGACCACACAGAGCACAGCACACATAGGAAGGCCCAAGATAAGACATGAGAATTCTGTGTAAGAATAAAGCTTTAGTTGATGTCTCCTTAAAGTACCACCCTGTGCTACCAAACGGTGCTGTACAATTCACTCCGACTTTTCAAAACAAGTGTATTCAGATGAAACTTTGGGTGAAAGAACCTTAATATTTTATGTAACAGTTACAAGTAATAACAAACAGGAGTGGGATTAATTAGCCCAGTTGCCATGTAAAACCACAAAGAATGATATTAGGAAATTAGTGCAGCAATAAAAACTAGTGTACTGATTTAAAAAAAAAATCACTCTTGGGTTAATGGTTTGGAACATTCATAGCAACATGAGTTAAAACAAACAGCCGGATGAAACAGGTTCTCAAGGTTGGTTTGAAAGCCAGATAAGCAAGGAAAAACTTTTATATAAATATACCCTAATACCAATTGAGCCACATTTGTAGAAAATTCATAATTGTACATAAGATGTAGCTGAGTGCCCTGTCTTTTTATTTCCTGAACCAGGCATTACTAAATATGAAAGAATCAGGAAGCTTGGGATTTTTCAGCCTAGCTTGTCCTGGGAGCATGGAGTTCCTGAGATAGTTCAGTACATTATGTGGTGGGAGCAGCAGTGAAGGTTTTCTGGGGATGCATTCTGAGGCACGTGAATAGAATAACCAATTTTGTTCATTGGTACAGCACAATAAAAAAGCATTTGCTTTTTTATTATGTAGGATGTATGTAACAAAAACTGACCCTTTTAAGTATACAGTTAATCATCACGTATATATCAAACTTCCTCATTAGAGGGGATGTATTCCAAAACCCTTAATGGATGCCTGGGACCACACATGGGAGTAAACCTTAAATACGTAACATGTTCCTGTTAATAGGCACAGACGATGAAGTTTGAAGGGACTCTGGCTAGCTTGAGTGTGGCAAGCATCGCTCTGGCAGACCTTACCCATCTCCCCAATTCCCTCTGCCTTGCTAAAAATCATTAGATTGCATTTCTAAAGCTAGCTCCCAAAGTCTATTCCCTCCTTTAGTCAACTTCTCTTCCTGAGGCTGACTACCGATGTCCAGCTATCAAAGTATTGATGTCCAGCAATCAAAAGCCCCCCTTGGCTCACCTAATTAACATGACCTATTAAAATTAAACACCTCAGACTAACATGGGGTTTCCTATTTTACCTCTATAAGCCTCCATTTGCCTATGGGCCACATCTGTCTATCTCACCATAGACAGTCCATTGTCCACCCCCACCTCCCCTTTCCCCCTTTCTCTTGCTCTTTCTCTTCCCTCTTCCTTGTTCCCTTCCCCCCTCCCTCTTCTTCTTTCTCCTGTCTTTGTCCCTTATCCATGCTCTCTGTCCCTTTGAGGTAAATAAATCTCCGTTGTTCTGAGAACATGGTATTGGGGTGTCTTGAGCTGACTCTGAGGTCCCTTATAAAGTTTACATGGATCAGACAGAGTAAGACAGTAACAAAAGTAGTATCAAAAAATAGAACAATTATAGCAGTGCACTGTAATGGGTCATCAGGATCTCTGATCTTTTAAAAATCTTTTTAAAAAAGATTTATTTATTTATAATAAATCTTTTTAAAAAAGATTTATTTATATTATATATGTAATCCATATATAATATAAATAAATCTTTTTTACATATATATTATATATACATATATAACATATATATTATATATGTAATCCATATATAATATAAATACATATACATATATATAATACATATACATATATATACACATATATACATATACATATAATACATATACATATATAATACATATATATATATATACACACACACACACATATATATATATATATATATATATATATATATATGGATGTTTTGTATGCATGTCTGTCTGCACAACAGAAGAGGGAATTATATTCCACATAGTTATAGACAGCAGTAAGCTGCCATGATCTATGGAAATTAAATTCTTGACCTATGGAAGAACAGCTAGTGCTCTTAACCTCTGAGCCATCTCTCCCGCCGGCCCCCCCCCCCCCGGGATCTTTAAGCTTCTACTTTGGGGATATTTTAAAGTAGAGCCAGGCCTATGTTTATCCAAGCAGTGCAGTCCTGAAATTCATCTGAAACTGACGTGGCTACTAAGTGATTGACAGACAGGTTGTATGCAGCACGAACACCTTGGACAAAGAGATGACCTACAGTCAGGCTGAACATGATAGGACAGTGCCAGCTTTCATCAGATTGCTCCTCCCTTTGAATTTATGCACAGTTTAAAATTTATGATTTGTATATAGAATTTCCCATCTCATATTTTCATACCGTCATTTGTCATACATAATCGAATCCTGAAGCACAAGCCCACTACATGTGATGACGTAAAAACAGCAGCTAAGGGGAAACTCTTCTATGGTGGAAACAACAGCTAAGGAGGAGCTGTTGTAGGGTGGCTGGAAAGGACAGCTAAGGGGAACTACTGCATGGCAGCTAAGGGGAACTACTGCATGGCAGCTAAGGGGAACTACTGCATGGCAGCTAAGGGGAACTACTGCATGGCAGCTAAGGGGAACTACTGCATGACAGCTAAGGGGAACTACTGCATGACAGTGTCAAACGCCAGGAAAGCAGGGACAGGTTGGAAAGCCAGAAATCCCACCAAGCAATCTGTCAGCAAGTCAGTCAGTCAGTCAGTCAGTCAGTCAGTCAGTCAGTCAACCAATCAGTTGGCCAATCAATCAGTCAATCAATCAATCACTTGGTCAGTCAATCATTCAAGCAATCAATAAATTAGTCACTCACTCATTCACTCACTCACTCACTCACTCACTCACTCACTCACTCACTCACTCAATCACCTCATCCAGCTGTCTCCTTTGTCCTCTCTCCCACCTTGGATGGCTCATCTATGATAGGTAAGTTCTTTATCTTTAAAGTTCCTTCATAGCCTGTGGAAATTTTTATAAAAACACTTATCTACTCATGAAGACTCCATCCTTATGATCTAGTCACCGTTCAGAGGTTCTGTCTGTCTGTCTCTCTTTTTTTTAAAGGATTTATTTATTGTTACATGTAAGTACACTGTAGCTGTCTTCAGACACACCAGAAGAGGGCGTCAGATCTCATTACAGGTGGTTGTGAGCCACCATGTGGTTGCTGGGATTTGAACTCAGGACCTTCGGGAGAACAGTCAGTGCTCTTAACAGCTGAGACATCTCACCAGGCCCTGAGGTTCTGTCTCTTAATACCACTTCAGGTTATGATTTTGCATATGAATTTTGACACAATTCAAATATTTTTCTAACTTGGGGAAAATGTGGAATTGGGAAGTGACCCAGAGCATCTGTAGAACTGCTACACATAATTTCAGGAACACTTGACATCCCCTAGGAGGGAGATGTGGGCTTCAGGAGAGAGCAGGTAGAGTGCAAGAAAAGGAATTCTGTCAGCTACTAAAAATGGGAAAGATGAAGGATACAGGGGAGGTATCCTAACATAATACAGGCATTTACAGCAAGCCCACAGTCAACATTGTCCTAACAGAGAGAAGCTGAAGGAGATCAAGGGGATACAAATAAGAAAGGAAGAATCAAGCTAGTCATATTTGTGGAATTATGATTATATATATAATTAATATAATATAAACATTTCAGAAGATGGAAAAATCTCCCATGCTTGTGGGACAGTAGGATTAATATAGTAAAAGTGGCCATCCCACCAAAAGCAATCTTGGTTTCAATGCCATCACCATCAAAATTCCAACACAATTCTTTACTGGAAAAAGAAAAGAACCCTTAAATTTCATAGGGGAACACAAAAATCCCAGGATAGCTAAAACGATCTTGAATAATAAAAGAAATGTTGGCCTTATCACTATGTCATGTTTCAAGTTGTATTAAAGAGCTATACTAATAAAAACCATTGTGCTGTTGGGATAAAAACACATTAATGGAATAGACTCGAAGACCTAGACATAACTCTACACACCTATGATACCTACTTTTTGCCATAGAAGCAAAAAACAAAACAAAACAAAAGCAAAAACCAAAACCCCAAACAAACAAACAAACAAAAAGTCAAATAAAACCAAACCAAAAAAACCCACACTGGGAACAAGACAGAATCTTCAACAATGGTACAGGTCACATTAGATGGCTCCAGGTTGAAGAATGAAGATAGATCTATATCTATTGCCTTGCACAAAATTGGACACGAAATGGATAGGAGACCACAATGTAAAACCTGATAGTCTGAATCTGATTGACAAGAATGTAGAGAAATCACTTGAACTCACTAACCCAGGAAAGGACTTTCCTCCTGGGACCCCATAGCATAGGTACTTCATAAGGAAAGCCACTTATAAATGGGACCCCATGAAGCTAAACAGTGTCTGTACAGCAAAGGACGCCATCATTTGACCAAAGCGACTGCTTACCGGATGGAAAAAATGTCTGTGTCCATTCACCTGTTGGCAGAGGTGCTGGATGGCGCCACACCCAAGAACCTGATGCATGCAGGAACTCAGAAACTGCGGCAGCATGCACAAGACCTGTGCAAGTTCAAGCCAGACAGAGTCACAGCACGGAGAAGGGGAAATGGGCAGAGTTCACCTCTAACCAAGAATCTGTTTGCAGTGGTGAGGAGAGGGAAAATCAGTTTTCTGCTGTGGAGGGACCCTGGCTATATCGACCGCACTCCAGGGGCAGGCACCCTGCTTAGGAGTAGACGGACAACACAAAGTGGACTGTATGCTTTCTATTTTTTGTTGTTTTGTTTTGGTCTTTTTGTCTTTGTTTTTATTTTTTATTTTTTTATTGGGTGAGAGAGAAAGAACATGGAGTTTGGGTGGGTAGGGAGGTGAGGAAGAGCTAGGAGAAAGAATATGATCAAAATATATTATGTGAAGAAAAATATAAAAGCCAGTAAATATTAAAAAAATAATTTCAGTAAACAGTGTCATCATGCCACCATCCCATTGCTTTAGTATATGGCTTTGTAGTATGTTTTGAAGTCCGAAGTGGGAGGTCTCTATAACCTTTATATATTGTCTGGATCCTTTATACATTGTTGGAGTTCAGATGAATTTTGGAATGTCTTTTCCTATTTCAGCAACAGCCCTGGGGGTGTGCTGGGAATTTCATGGCACCTGTAAATCACTGGGCATCACTGACTTAAGAACAGAGACTCTTTTAATGAGTGGACCCAGAATTTCTTTCTTTATTGGTATCTTCTTTAACTTTCTTTTAGTATCAATTTGTTGTATTTCACTTCCTTTGTTAAAGTCTTATTTCGTTCTTTTTGATACTGTTTGGAATTGGTCATTGGTTGTATACAGAAATAGAACTGATTTTACTTTTGTTTGTTGATTTTTGTGTCTGGTAAACTCACAGAGATGGCTCATAAACTGTAACACTGTTGTGTGTCTGTGAGTCGTTGATGATTTTCTTTCATTAAGAGCATGTGCGTACAAGTTGTAATGATTTAATGTTTGACCTTTGTGCAAACTTGCTTTCTCTTGACTAGTGCTTTAGCGAGAACCAGAACTGTGTTGAACAGAATCAGGGAAGCAGTCTGTCTTGTTTAACACCTCGAGGAATGGGTTCCGGTTGTTCACCACTGAGTATGGAGTTGGCCATGGGCTCCTCATATGTGGGCTTTCTTATGCTGAGGTAGTTCCTAGTTTGTTGAGTGTTTTTATTGTTCAAGTCCATTGAATTCTGTCAAGTGCTTTTTATGTATAAAAAGGAGACTGCATTTTTCCTTAATTTTCAGAATGTAGTTTACATTGGATTTTGTATTGGTTACTCTTACATCCCAGAATCTAATCTTATTTGTTCTTGGTCTGTAATCCTTTGAATCAAGGATTAAATAGTTTGTAGTGTTCTGTTTGTTTGTTTTGGACAGTGTTCACATTATAGCCCGGCTCACCAGGAACTCACTATGGAGACTAGACAGGCCTTAAATTAATGGAGTTCCGCCTGCTTCTGCCTCCTGGGTGCTGCTGCATAGGTCGTCTGTTTACAGTGTTCTCTGGCTTGGTAGTGCTGGGCCCACTGAATAACATAGGGAGGATTTCTGAACTTCATTTGGTGTAAATTCTGCCTTCAGTATTTAATAGAGATGCTGACTTTAATCTTAATGCTAGGGAGACAGAAACAGGGAGACTGAGCGTTCAGGGACATCCTGGCTACACAGTAAGCTGGAGGTCGGTGTGGACTATAGCTAGGTCCAGGGCAGCCTGGGTTACAGAATCAAAGCTTGTTTTAAAAAAGTAACTAAAAGAAAAGCAAAGATAAAATTCATCAGTGAAACCTCTGGTGCCGGTTTTTTCTCCACTGGGAGGTTCCTGGTTACTGATGCAGACTCTACAACTACAGGCGTGTTTGCACTTTCTTTTTCTTCCCGATTTACTCTATTTCGAGGAATTATATTATTTCTAGGGATTCATGTATTTCATCTAGGTTACTCAGTTGTATATAGTTGTTTAAGCTTCTCTTTTAAAAAACCATAGTACTTTCATTTATCATTTGATCATTTCATACATATATGCTATTTCATTTTGACCCTTGCATTCCCACTTCAGCTCCTTCTGGACCTCCCCTTGCATATCATAGAATTTATATAAATTCTAATATATAAATACATATATAAGTTTGTATTTATAAAATATAAATATGTATATTTCAATTAGGTCTGCCCATCTATGTAGGGCCAGTCATTTGAACATGGCCCGCCAACTGGGGTGCTTGTGTGTTTGTGGGGTACTGCACACCTGAAGAAAACTGACTCTTCTCCAGTACATAACAACTGCCCTAACCTCTGGTTCTTATTTCCCTGTCTTCTGTTCTGAGATTTTTCTGAGCTGTGGGTGGAAGGGATGTGGTGAAGATGTCTCATTTATGGCCAAGAATCTGACAGCTACTTACTCCCTGCATGACGGCGAGTTGCGGGGTCTGTATTTACAATTCATTGTAAAAATAAGCGACTTTTTTTTTTTGAGGGCTGAGAACTGTGGGAATAAAGGGCTGAGCAGGCATCCAAACTCCTCTTTTATAATTTCCATTAAATCAGTCGCCATGTACTGTTTAGTTTCTGATTTTAATCGAGACTTCCATTTTTCTTAGTTTAGCTAAAGGTTTCTCTCTCTCTTTTTTTAAAAAATTATTTATTTTATGCATGTGAGCACACTGTAGCTGTCAGACACCACAGAAGAGGGCATCAGATCTCATTACAGAAGGTTGTGAGCCACCATGTGGTTGCTGGGAATTGAACTCAGGACCTCTGGAAGAGCAGCCAGTGCTCTTAACCCGCTGAGCCATCTCTCCAGCCCATTTTTTCTCAGTTTCACAGATTTCCACCCCCCCCCCCAAAGGTCAGGTCTTGGATCTGCAATTTGTTTTCCTCATCTCTTAAAATTTTTCTGGCTTAACTTGTGTTCTTTTATTGCTGAAATTTTGCCTCTCCTTTTCTATGTTCATTCTTTTTAGTGGCTTGGTGATATTTCTTTGGCACTTCCATGTGTGTACGGAGTGTGCTGTGTTTACCCTCGTCCCTCACGCTCTCTCCTCTCCCTTCTACCCTGTCACACTCCAGGTCCCTTGCCACCTTGATCCTTTTCATTCAATTTCATCCCTCACTGATTTTAACCAGGGTTGTCTGTGTGACCCTGTGAGTCTGCTAGGTTCCACAGAAAACAAGGACTCCCTAGAATCTGTTGGTTGCTTATTGATAGGAAGGGAGGGGCAGGGCCCTGAGCATATATATATATATATATATATATATATATATATATATATATGAAATATGAATTTGATTTTGTGTTGCTGAGTTCGTTAAGTGTTGCTCTGTGTCCGTGTATTTAGTGCTGACGACTGTGACTGGATGACGTTTCCTCTCCTAACAGCTATTCATTTCCCATAGCTCTTCATCTAGGGGTCTGGTATTTTTCTCCCTTTCCCCCTTCCTCTTCCTCCATGTCAAAAAATAACTATATTGGTCTGACAAATGGTATCACCTAAGTTCATTAGGCCCCGTTCACATTTTTCATTCATTTTTATTTTCTTTCCCTTAAGGTAGATAACTTAAAATGCTTGTTTCAAGTTAATTTATTGTCCCTTTTGTCTAGTAAATCTGTTGTGTGCATATATATGTACATGTGTATGTGATATATGTATGCATATATGTATTTATATGAGCATGTGTGTGTGTGTGTGTGTGTGTGTGTGTGTAGCCTCCTAATATCCTCTCCTAATATTCGCTCGTCTTTCTCCTTTCCATCAAATCAAGCCCCACCCTTCTCCCCTTTTTGGTTTGTGGTTCTGATCATCCAACAACCTCGGACCTGGCACCTGTTAGAAAACTTAAATATTTTATACTGGATTATCTTCCCAACCTCCATGTTTCTTTATTTGTGTGTGTATGTGTGTTTGCCCCATGACTTTTGGTTGAACAATGGCATTTTTTAAAAAAAATCATCTTTCCCCATTTCTGCAGATGATCAGGGAAGGCCTTCACCAGTTGATGGGGTTTTGAAATTGGGAGACCAGGCAGGGATGCAGATATGTAATCCCTCCTATTTTCTGGACACATATTCTATCCATACCATACGTCTTCTACCCTCATTTCCTTTACAAGTCATCATGTCCCCAGAAGTCTTGCTGCAGTTTCTTCTAGGATGCTTGTCATATTCTTTGGCCCATAATTCTGTTGCTCCAGTCAATCACAAGTCTGTCATCTTCTTTGGTGTTGACATGCCACTGCGTCTGCCACTGTCTTCTTCAGCTTCTAGCCTGGGTCCCCAGTCATCTGAGATGGAAGCCACTCTACCAGGCGGTCCACAGACAGACCAGAACATTGTAAATGAGTTTCATTTTGTACTTCCATTCTGGGGGCTAGAAGTGGAATTTGAGATGCTTTCTCTTAACCACACTGTGCTGCACACAGGAGGGCCCAGGGCCAAGGCTGAGTACCAACATGACACATTTCCCACTATCGCTTGCAGTGGCTTCCTGATCGGTGATCATGACACTTGTTTGCTTTGGTCTTAGACTGGTTTCTAACACTGCTCTAATTAGTCTGTGGTTGTTTGATGTTTCCACGGGAAGATATGGCCTGATATTCCGTGTTTGGATGTCTGATGATGTTACATACAAAGCCCATTGGGATTCTTGTTCTCAGTATTATGTGCTACCAATAATTTGTAATGGGCATAAATTTAGATACTATGGTCTCCACTACCCATTTAGCTTCTGTTTATCTCTTTCCCCCAGTATAAGCATGGGGGACCCATCATTGCCGTGCAAGTGGAGAATGAATATGGTTCCTATAACAAAGACCGTGCATACATGCCTTACATCAAGAAGGTAAGAGTCACTACATTCATGTCCTCGCATTTCTTCCTCTGAACTATATTATAGACTGTGACATGTGGCCCTAGTACTTTTCTCAAATTAATACACCATGTCTTCCAACACCACTTATTAATTAGTGAAATGTTCTCCAAGACTCATCTCAGCAGAACTAACACTCACTTACCCTTTATTGATTGAGTTTGCGGGATAGCTACAGTGCACGTCCTGTGTCACAGGGACTAAGAAGAAAGGAATTACCGTAATTAAATGGAGGTGATCAGATCTTTGTGACGCATCTGCCTCATCCCAGCATAAAGCCAGACTTGTGGTTGC
Organism: Apodemus sylvaticus; assembly: GCF_947179515.1. Taxonomy (NCBI): domain Eukaryota; kingdom Metazoa; phylum Chordata; class Mammalia; order Rodentia; family Muridae; genus Apodemus; species Apodemus sylvaticus. The sequence goes on from NC_067478.1 coordinate 106,488,575, forward strand.
ACATAGATTTTATTGAGGAAATGGAAAAACAAAACAAATAACAAAAAACAAACAAACCCTCTGACTGTCTACACGTGGTACTCGTTCTAAGGATTTCTGGGGTGGTGCTCAGACATCAGATCGTGGAGTGAGTGAGCTGCCAATTCACCTGGCATGGCAGACAGAGAAGGATGGTGCGGGGACAGCACACAGAGGCCTGATATTCCTGTCTGTTTCTGTTTTTGTGTTTTCACTTGGTCGGTGAGGCTTTGAACAAAATCCCCAGCTTTCCTAAGCCCCCCTTTTCTCTTGCACAAAGCAGGCCACAAGGAGTGCCTGCATCTTTTGCATCATGTGAAATCGGGTGGCCCGGCACTGTTGTCGGTAAATGACGATGATGGACTCATTGGCATTTGTTTCAGTGTGCCCTGGCAGGCTGGCCATGGTGTGACTGAGGAAGTAGGAAATGGATTCCGTCCGGATGTGGGTGGCTAAAGGCCTATGACGTTGGCTCAGGCGCTTTGGACAGCGTGTCTACTGCTTTCAACCCCAGATTAACCTTCCATCTAGAAATCACTTGTTTTTACAGACTGCAGACTGAAGCTCAGGTGCTCCAATGTCTAGCGTCAGACTCCCTTCCCCCTTCTTACTTGAGGAGATCTCTAAGCAGGGTGCCAGCTCTCTAGGAAGGGTGGAACTCCTCGAGCTGGAAGAGGGCAAAGTCAGCCCTTGTCCATATCCTGGACAGAGCATGTGTCTAACTTCCCTGTTTTGAGTCACCTAGAAAAAGCCAGGCCTGGACGCCAGAGCTTCCCTTGCTGCGGGCCTCTGTCAGAGTCCCTGAGGTACGGGTGCCTCTCCAGCAGTTGTTTATCAATGATGCAGCTGCAGAGGGAGCTCTGAGGAGCTTCAGGAGCCGAGAGTAGCTCCTTAGGGGACCTTGTCCACACAGCCTTGCTTCCCTGGTGCCCAGAGCTCAGCCGAGGAGGCTCTTGGGAGGATCCTTTCCTCAACTGCTGTGCAGCTTCTCCTGGGCATGTCAGCAAGATGTGCATCCTGAGGACATTGAATAACCTTGGGCATGACCTCCCTCTCTCCAAGCCTGCTGAGCCCTACTCTCACCAAGTGCAAAATGGACACGAAATTGCCCTTTCCTAAGGCTTCTGTGGGAAGGTATGAGCTACGTGCTTGGCAGATGGCTAGGACTTAGGAAATAGTAATTGGCCTTTAAAGGGCAAAATAAAAAACATGTCTGCAAAATTTAAGGGTATAGAAAATTTAGTGTTCTGTGTCAGTGAGTAACTAGTCGGTTAGTTGAAGGCGCTTGGGTCAGGGCTTTTAATAGAGATCTCACCAATATTCCTCATGGATTAAATGCTCCAACTCCTGCTATCCCTGAGTCTTGAAGTCCCTTCTGTTCTGTCCTCACAGCACATGGGATCTGGCATTTACTATTATGTGTTACCCTTCAGTTTCCAGAAGAATTCAGTTGAAATAAATAGTCTCGTTATTGTAAAACCACCTTTGTAGAATTGCTTTGAGTCCCAAGTCCCAGAGTGGAGCCTGTGCGGGTGGATGTGTTTTGAGTTTAGCATCTCCTCTCCCATGACCTCTGACCCCTGTAACTGATCAGACTTCATTCAGCCTCTGACGCTTTGCTTGTGCTGTTCAGATGTTGGCTATGGAGAGTGCAGGAGACAGTCTAAGGGCGTGCTTGGCATCATGGCTAATGTTCTCTTGTCAGCAGCCATTCTGACGGCAGCAATCCTACTGCGCCTCCGGCAGTGGGCTTTACGTATTTCCGTCAAGGAGCGCTTCCAGCTCTTCTGGGCATGGGCAGTACTCCGTGGGCATGGCACAGCGGTGCGGCTGGGTCATCCTTGCTCTTGTCATTGACCAAGCCCACACTGGCTCAGAGTGGGGAAGAGACCGGCTGCTTGTTCGTGTGTGGATGAAGGGTCAAGTATAGTGTCCCCCGGCAAGCTGAGCTTCTCAGTGAGTTCTTCAGTCAGTTGCGATGTAAGAGCATGTCATCTACCCTCCGTGAGCCAGCCTCTGAATAGGCTTGTGTGTCCTCAAACTCAGCCTTACAGAAGCAACCGAGGCCTGCCGCATCTCAGCAGGCATGTCCTCTGCCACACTCGGAAAGCAAGCAGTTATCGGAACTTGGTTGACTATCGTGGGCCTAGATAACGTGTGGAGAAGCACTTTGGCTAGATCTTCCTCTCTTGCTCTGTAGACCACCTCAGCCTCAGCAGTGACCCTGCAACAGCTCCGAGCAATGCGAACAGAGTTTTAACTTGTCTTTTATCCCCCAAACAGGCGTTGGAAGACCGTGGCATCGTTGAGATGCTGCTGACCTCAGACAACAAAGATGGCCTGGAAAAGGGAGTTGTCGATGGAGGTACGTGGGGAAGGCTGCCTGGGAGACTTTTGTGCACGACTCCTTGGGCATGGTCTGAGATATAAACAGGTTTCTTTGGTGCCTGTGTTGTATAGTGAGTGCTTAGCCCTCTGGGTTGTAGGGATAATAGGGTGCACAGCACCCCGGTGGCCCTTTTCCTTTTAGCTCATGCCTTACCAAAGATAGGCATGTGCACCCCCCAGTACCAGGGCAGCAGTATCTGGTCGGTGTTCTTGCTAAGCTCTTAACACTGCAGGTGGCTGTGCCCATCAGCTGGTTTCTGTTTATTGGAAAATCGCAGCTCCGTTTCCCTTCAAGTACACCAAACCTTGCTGTTTTTATGAGTCCTGTCCAGCCGGCCACAGCAGCCCCTGGGCACATCCTTTTGCTTTTACATTTTTTTAAAATTTTAATTTAATATTTTTAAACTTATTAACTTTATATCCCACTCACTGCTTCCCTTCTGGTCGCCCCTCCCACAATCCTTCCCCCTCCTCCCTCTCTTTCCCCCTCCCCCCTCCCCCCATGTTCCCCCCAGCACCCCTTTCCCCCCACCTTGGCACTTAAAGTCTCTCCCAGGCTAGGCGCTTCCTGCTTTTCCTTTTCTCTTTAAACTATATCCGGAACTCGGATGTGGTTCGCAGCCTCACCGTTACCGTCCTTCCCACCTGCAAGGTCTCGGTGTTCCCAGCTCTCTTCACTGACCCGTCCGGCAGCATTTTCTCAATGCAGCAATCTCTGCCCACGTTTGAGAATGTCAGCCTGGAGTTGGGCCTGGGGCACACCCCTGCCATCCCAGCACTAGGGAAGGGAGGCAGGAGGGCTGTGAGTTTGAGGCCAGCTGAGCTGATGGAACAGCCTAGATCATCTTGATCCACCGCCTGGCTTCCACGTGCCCCACAGAGACAGGAGAGATGCCGTCACTCCGAGAATGGCCGCACAGGCTGCTCACACAGCGCAACCCCTGCATGCCCCTTCGCTCGTCCCTCCCGCAGCCTCCTCCCTGCACTGCCTGCTCCTATAGCCCTACACGTGACCCCGAGTACACCTTGGCGGCTTGCCTCAGTCTCCATACACACGTGACCGACTGAGTTCACCTCCAGGTTTCCGCTCTGTCCGACCCTCCTGCCTCCCGTTCCGCAAGTACACGGAACACCCTCGGATTCCGGGACTCTGCACACCGTTAGGGAGTCTGCGCTGGGTCCCTCTCTGGTGGTCCTTGCAGTGAGGCTAGCACCCTGTTAGAACATGCACCCCCTCGCAAGGCTCGGCCCACGCTCCTGTCTCCATTTTCCCTTTTAACCTTTGGAATAGCCTGCTTCATTTCCTGCTCAACCTCACAGCAGCAGTGAGCTCCACGGGCCCTGGGCTGACTCAGATGCCCTGTGCTTGGACATGTGCTCATCTGTAGTTGGTGCACAGGGAGACCGAGCCCTCCTGTAAGTCCCGCTGTGAGTCTTGCTGGGGGCTGTGCTACTCTGACAGCACCTCCTTGTGTCTGTTTTGTTCGTTTTGGGTTTCCCTCTCTAGACTGACCTGTTCGGAGATGGGGCTTTTATCTTGCTATCCCTTTCACAGTACCTGGCTTGGTTACTTCTGGGAATGACTGATGGGTACATGGAGAGGAGAAAGCTTCTTTCTGTAGCAAGCCCAGTGAATGAAGACTTGGTTCTCCTTGGAAGGGACGATTAGTAGTGATTCCTGTTATTTCCACAAGGTGGCAGCATCTACTCATATTTGTTACCAAGGCCCAGATGAAGGGACTAAGACAGTCTATAAAGCTCTGTCCATTTGCATCAGTCCTCTCTTGCAGGTTCTAGTCCTTGGGCCACTGAGGCCACTGCTGCCTAAATTTTTTTTTTAAATTTGAAAAAAGTTAAGATATTCACTCACATGTCCTATCATACAATAATAATAATAGTAATAATAATGATAATGATAATAATAATAATAATAATACATATCAAGAAATCCACCTTCCTCCTCATCCAATGCCCCAGAAACAGCCATCTCGAACTGTAACCTTTTCCTCCGCTCCCACCTTCCCGTTTCTATACAACTTGCACATGCACCTCGGCCTTCTATGGTTTTAGGACTCTGGAGCTGCCCTGTGAGGCTGAAGTGGACGGTTGGGCTTCCCCTGGTCCCCAGCACCTCCCTTTCTTGCTTGTACAGTTCAGTGCTGATGTGCGCTTTGGCTGCAGGGCTCCTGGGTGGGCTGTGCTGCTCTGCAGCATGAGATCAGGTAGCCAGTCTCACCTTGAGGGGACTCATGGTCACATCGGATTTTCTTGTCATCCCAGAACCCTCCACTTCCCACCCCCAAATCCTGCTGGTCCCTGCCTTTCTGCTTTGCTCTGGCTGTTCTCAAACTCATGATCTTTTGGCATGATGGGACTGTGAGCACGTATCTATCATACATGAGCCCATGGCATGATGGGACTGTGAGCATGTATCTATCATACATGAGCCCATGGCATGATGGGACTGTGAGCAAGTATCTATCATACATGAGCCAATGGCATGATGGGACTGTGAGCATGTATCTATCATACATGAGCCCATGGCATGATGGGACTGTGAGCATGTATCTATCATACGTGAGCCCATGGCATGATGGGACTGTGAGCAAGTATCTATCATATGTGAGCCCATGGCATGATGGGACTGTGAGCAAGTATCTATCATACATGAGCCCATGGCATGATGGGACTGTGAGCATGTATCTATCATACATGAGCCCATGGCATGATGGGGCTGTGAGCATGTATCTATCATACATGAGGCCATGGCATGATGGGACTGTGAGCATGTATCTATCATACATGAGCCCATGGCATGATGGGACTGTGAGCAAGTATCTATCATACGTGAGCCCATGGCATGATGGGACTGTGAGCAAGTATCTATCATACATGAGGCCATGGCATGATGGGACTGTGAGCATGTATCTATCATATGTGAGCCCATGGCATGATGGGACTGTGAACAAGTATCTATCATACATGAGCCCATGGCATGATGGGACTGTGAGCATGTATCTATCATACATGAGGCCATGGCATGATGGGACTGTGAGCATGTATCTATCATACATGAGCCCATGGCATGATGGGACTGTGAGCAAGTATCTATCATACATGAGCCCATGGCATGATGGGACTGTGAGCAAGTATCTATCATACATGAGCCAATGGCATGATGGGACTATGAGCATGTATCTATCATACATGAGCCCATGGCATGATGGGACTGTGAGCATGTATCTATCATACGTGAGCCCATGGCATGATGGGACTGTGAGCAAGTATCTATCATACGTGAGCCCATGGCATGATGGGACTGTGAGCAAGTATCTATCATACATGAGCCCATGGCATGATGGGACTGTGAGCATGTATCTATCATACATGAGCCCATGGCATGATGGGGCTGTGAGCATGTATCTATCATACATGAGGCCATGGCATGATGGGACTGTGAGCATGTATCTATCATACATGAGCCCATGGCATGATGGGACTGTGAGCAAGTATCTATCATACATGAGGCCATGGCATGATGGGACTGTGAGCATGTATCTATCATATGTGAGCCCATGGCATGATGGGACTGTGAGCAAGTATCTATCATACATGAGCCCATGGCATGATGGGACTGTGAGCATGTATCTATCATACACGAGGCCATGGCATGATGGGACTGTGAGCATGTATCTATCATACATGAGCCCATGGCATGATGGGACTGTGAGCATGTATCTATCATATATGAGGCCATGGCATGATGGGACTGTGAGCATGTATCTATCATACATGAGCCCATGGCATGATGGGACTGTGAGCATGTATCTATCATACATGAGCCCATGGCATGATGGGACTGTGAGCAAGTATCTATCATACATGAGCCCATGGCATGATGGGTCTGTGAGCATGTATCATACATGAGCCCATGGCATGATGGGACTGTGAGCATGTATCTATCATACATGAGCCCATGGCATGATGGATCTGTGAGCATGTATCATACATGAGCCCATGGCATGATGGGACTGTGAGCATGTATCTATCATACATGAGCCCATGGCATGATGGGTCTGTGAGCATGTATCATACATGAGCCCATCTTCACTTCTGTCCGCAGCCTTATCTCTCCCCTATTCTCTTTGCAAATCTCGTAACAGAGGCCTCCCAAGCTCCCACCCAATACCTCCTTTGTTTTTAAACACTCCATCTGTTTCTTCTATCAGTTCTGCTTGCCCTGACTTCCTGTTACTGCTCTTTCCCGTGTGTGAAGGGAGATGGAGCTCTGAGGATTGGTAGAGGAGGTGAACAGGAGCCCTTCCCTGTGGGGATAATGGAGCCTTGAGGATTGTTAACATAAGGAAACTCAGGTCCGTGGCTAGAAATGCCGTTTATACTGCCTCTGGCTTCATGAACAGATATTGGAGGAACAGATGTGAGGACTGTGCAGGACCTCCCCCCTCTCCGCCCACCCTCTGCTCAGGGATTCCCTCCAGATTTCCCTCCAGCTCTCACCCATGCTCCTAGACGATTGTTTCCTAAGAGCATGTGAACCCCACTGAAGGATTGGGCTCTGGAGCAAAGGCAGCCTGACAACAGGGCTGGGAGGATGCCTGTGGTGGGAGGGAGCTCCGTTCAGAGTGGAGGAAAGACTTACTTGGGATCTGGTAGAAAGAACCAAATCTACTCTCTAGCCCCTGCTGGCCCTCGATGGATTACCCTTCCCAGGGTTCCCTCAGGACGTTGTCTTTGCACACACCCCTCTGCGTCTCACTTCTTTTTTTTTTTTTAATTTTTTTTATTCGATATATTTTTTATTTACATTTCAAATGATTTCCCCTTTTCTAGCCCCCCCACTCCCCGAAAGTCCCGTAAGCCCCCTTCTCTCCCCCTGTCCTCCCACCCACCCCTTCCCACTTCCCCGTTCTGGTTTTGCTGAATACTGCTTCACTGAGTCTTTCCAGAACAAGGGGCCACTCTTCCTTTCTTCTTGTACCTCATTTGATGTGTAGATTATGTTTTGGGTATTCCAGTTTTCTAGGTTAATATCCACTTATTAGTGAGTGCATACCATGATTCACCTTTTGAGTCTGGGTTATCTCACTTAGTATGATGTTCTCTAGCTCCATCCATTTGCCTAAGAATTTCATGAATTCATTGTTTCTAATGGCTGAATAGTACTCCATTGTGTAGATATACCACATTTTTTGCATCCACTCTTCTGTTGAGGGATACCTGGGTTCTTTCCAGCATCTGGCAATTATAAATAGGGCTGCTATGAACATAGTAGAGCATGTATCCTTATTACATGGTGGGGAATCCTCTGGGTATATGCCCAGGAGTGGTATAGCAGGATCTTCTGGAAGTGAGGTGCTCAGTTTTTGGAGGAACCGCCAGACTGCTTTCCAGAGTGGTTGTACCAATTTGCAACCCCACCAGCAGTGGAGGAGTGTTCCTCTTTCTCCACACCCTCTCCAACACCTGCTGTCTCCTGAATTTTTAATCTTAGCCATTCTGACTGGTGTAAGGTGAAATCTCAGGGTTGTTTTGATTTGCATTTCTCTAATGACTAATGAAGTTGAGCATTTTTTAAGATGCTTCTCCGCCATCCGAAGTTCTTCAGGTGAGAATTCTTTGTTTAACTCTGTACCCCATTTTTTAATAGGGTTGTTTGGTTTTCTGGAGTCTAACTTCTTGAGTTCTTTATATGTATTGGATATTAGCCCTCTATCTGATGTAGGATTGGTGAAGATCTTTTCCCAATTTGTTGGTTGCCGATTTGTCCTCTTGATGGTGTCCTTTGCCTTACAGAAACTTTGTAATTTTATGAGGTCCCATTTGTCAATGAGTCTCACTTCTTATTCTTGAAGGTGACGAGGTGTCAGGATGACATGACAGCTGCCTGTGTTCAGATTGCTCCGTGCATCAATCAGGGTCTTCCCCTGTGGGCTGCTGTTGGGTGTGAAGGAGCCCAAGTTCCCAGCCCTACTCTGCGGCTCACAGATTGAGGACCGTGAGGGAGGCTTCTCTTCCTTCAGAACTTAGCTTTGGTTTCTTCACTGGCGAGCATGGTCTGATATCCTGGTGATAACTGGGATTGGCCATCTTGCCTTAGTTACTCTTAAGTTCATTCATCTGACACTGGCTACTCAAATGGACAGTCAGCAGGCAAGGGGCCTTGGAATCAAGCTCTGTAGCAGGGTCATGGCCGCCAACCATCAGTAGCATTTCTCTTGAGCATGTGTTTTGCTTATGGAAAAGAGTCTGAAATACTGGTTAAATTTTAAAAATAAAAACATTATGGAACAATAGTGAGTCCTTACCAAGAAATGTGACGCAAGCCTTCATCGCGACCTTCGTGGCCCTTGGTGTACAAAGGTTTTGCCTTTGCATTTGGGGTACAGTGTAGAGTTCAGGCTCTGGTTCCCATGCCAGTAGTCTGGATAAGACTTTCCCCTGGCTGCAGACATTACAGTCAGTAGAAGGTCAGATGCTACCTTTCTGGCTTCACTCTGGATCGAACGGTGGCGTTTCTAAGAATAACAATGTAGGCAAGTCTTTTGGCATCACCGGAGCTGATCTGTAATAAGAGGCGGGAAGCAACATCTACACTAGCTTTTTTTTTCTTTTATGCTGGTGGATTGAAGGTGTGGGTAATTCAGAACGTCTTTGTGACCCCAAGACTATAATCTATTTCTCTTTCTCCACTGCCTTCCCAGTGCTGGCCACCATCAACTTACAGTCACAGCAGGAGCTGACAGCACTAAACAGTGTTCTCTTGTCTATACAGGTAGGTCTGGCGCAAGGGATGCTGTGGGTCTTCTAGCTTGAGGGCAGGGATTCTACATGCTTGCATTGTGCCAGGAGATCCGTGATGGGGGAGAGGACTCTTAGCTCTCCCCGTCTCTCCGTTCAGCCATAGTGCTTCATGGATGAGAGGGCAGCAGCTGAGAAACCCTGCTCTACAGTTTTGCTGTGTAGACTGACACCATCCAAGTGTATTGTGCTCTTTTGGGAAGGGCACCTTTTGAAACTTTTGGCTTTTATGGACTCTACAAGACCCAGAATTTCTTTGAGATATTGAGAGAGAAAAAACTCTCCATCTTGTACTGTAGAAGGCATCTGGCCTAAACCTTTAAGGCTTCATTGGCACTGGACATGTTTCTGTTATCCATAGACAGGAGGCCTGGCTGATTGCAGGTCAGTAAATGAGAGAGGTTTCTGAGTGTATTTCACCTTCCTCAGAGGGATGGTTACACACAGTCCTATTCCAGTTGATATCTCTAGTTTGTGTGTCTCTCTAGACAGACAGATGTGATTGAGGCCGACCTATATCTCATGTGCACAATGATGGCTCATCTCAGCTTTCTGACAGGTGTGATGGCCTCCAGGCTGCCCCCACCAATTGCATATCTGCCGTGGTCCTCAGTCTAGAGAGAAACTGATAGAGTCTATTGACAATGGGTAGATGCCTGTGGGGATATGGGCCCAGTGGTGTGGGATTACTGGGGGTTCACTGAGTACACTGCTTGTTCCAGCTATTGGCCTTTCAAAGTGGGGGTGATATCCTCATGTATACTCGAAGTCATCAGGACAGGTGATGGCTTCAAGGATACTTCCCCTCTAAGAAGAGTACGTGTGTATGGTGTGGCTACTCCTGCAGTATAGACCGTGATCAGAACAGGCAGGAAGGCTCCTAGGAGGAGGACAGGGCTGATCTCTGGTAGAGTCCCCGGAGGGGAGGGATCATGCATATGTGTGTGTGTCTGTGTGTGTGTGTGTTTGTGTGTGTATGTGTGTTTGTGTGTACATGTGTGTGTCTGTGTGTGTGTGTGTGTGTGTGTGTGTTTGGGTGTATGTATGTGTATGTATCTGTGTGTGTGTCTGTGTGTGTGTTTCTGTGTGTGTATGTGTCTGTGTCAGTGTGTGTATATATGTGTGTGTGTCTGTGTTTGGGTGTATGTATGTGTATGTGTCTGTGTGTGTGTCTGTGTGTGTGTGTCTGTGTGTGTCTGTGTGTGTGTGTGCAGGTGGAACCCTCTCTTCTCATCTTCTTTCTTTCAGTGTTGTCCTAGGTCTATTCTCTGTATGCAGAGGTGTCTGGTCTGCCTTTCCTCATGACTGATCATTGGACCTCTGTTCTGTGGTGTCTGTAATGTACTTGGGGTGAGAGGCTCACGATGCACGGTCTCAAAGTGTCTAGGCGGCGGTGCTGCAGTTGCACGCTGTCCAGGCACGCACAGGTGCTGGGAGCTGCTCCGTGCCCACTGGGTCACTCTCTTGTGAGCCGTGGAGGGAACACTGCTCGGCTCCTCGGGTTCTGTTTTGCCTTGTGTAGGTCTAATGAGAACCGTGCCTTGCATAAGGTGGTATTTGAAAAGCACCCCACGGTACTGGTGATGGAAAGAGTATCTGCTGCTGATCTCCAGACAGCTTGCCATGCCCGTGTTATTGGGCTGGCTGTCATCGGCAGAACGGTGCTGCTGAAGTGCTTTCTTGTCTGGTCTGTGACATCTGCCCTTACTTACAGAACTGGTTCTGTCTGAAGCGCTTCACTGAACGGACACTATAGATCCCAGCACTGGTTAACTTTGGGGTAGCCATTAGTCCCCAAATATATGCTCAGTGAGGAAGATCATGCTAGAGAGTGTTGAGTAATTCCTGTAGACCAGAAATTTATGTGCAAACTTTCATCCAGTTCTCCTAGTGCGCATGGGTGCTAGCTACTGTTACTGCTATCCTTGGTCAAGGAGATAGACAGAAAATGGATAAAGTACCCAGAAGATGGTCAGTTTGGGCTTGGTTGTGCCACATTCTTCAGGAAGACAACGTGGTTCATGCTGGATATTCACCGTCTGCTCCCCGTACCACAGAAGCTCTTCAGGAAATAAGCTCACTGTTGGCTCTGGAGGTTTTGAGACTTAGACTCTGCTTCTCCCTTTTGGGTGACTAGATGTATGTATAGTATGGCATATTTGGGGAGTAAATTAAAAAAAAAGCTACCAGCTCACCAAAGGAAAAAAAAATCTCGAGGCTGTGTTGAGATGCCTCAGGAATACTTGGGTACGTTTTATGCCATGAACCACTAAGTATGCCCTATCTCTCTGGAACATGTTCTGTTACATTTTATGAACTTTCAAATGTCAGGAAAGCCCTGAGAGAGGATACTTAATCAGCTGTCTCTGAGTAAATAAGGACTGCTTCCTGGCTCAGAGCCTAAAATCTTAGCAGATGAGTCTTTTACACACACCCAGGTGTTTACCACTTTTGCAAACATGGTGGAGCTGAGCACAGTCCCAGAATGGTCCCCGTGTGCTTGGAGAAAGCAGATGTCACCTCAGTAGTCTGGAGTGATAATTAAGACTTGTTCAGTGTCCTAGGCGAGGCGTGAATCCAAGCTGTAGGGCTTGCCTCAGGAGGACCTAGCTGCTCTGCTGGGATCCAGTCTCTGTTTTAGTTTTGTAAACCGTCGTTTAAGTCAAACTCAAAGAAACCCACTCTGAAGCCTACTGGCTTCGCATTCAGAGAAGCAGTAACGTTGGTCTGTCTGCATCCGTGGTGAGGCTCTCAGATGTGCTCATCCAGAATAGGATACTCTTCCCTGCTTGGCAAAGGTTGTCTTGAACCAGAATGCAACCCAATCAATGTAGGACAGGGCATCCAAGTCAGGTGATAAGCGCTAATGAAAACTTAGTTTGAGCAGATACTTATGTTTTCTTGCTAGTATCTCTCATATGCACCATCAAAAGCACATAAAACATCAACCCTGGTAGCCTCTTCCCTGTTATACCAGCAGGTGGTGAGGCCACACGTGATCGGTGAATGATCCACGCTGTGCACCTACAAGCCTCTCAGGCAAGGGGTAGACGGCCATGGAGGACAAAGATACGGGGTTCCTTTTGATCAGCCTGCCTGCCTAATTCTCATTTTGTGGTACCTAGGGGATTCAACCCAAGATGGTGATGGAGTACTGGACAGGGTGGTTTGACTCATGGGGTGGCTCCCACAATATCTTGGATTCCTCTGGTAAGTGTTTTACATTGCCTGTACCTAATATGTATGTTGACATTCTGTAAGAATGTGTTTTGCATTCCCTGCCTTTGTGTATGGTGTTGCAGAATGCTGAGTTCCCAGGGTCATTTGTATTCAGATTCAGCTCTTGGTATTTCAGAGACTTGACACTTGAAATAACAATAGGGCTTTCCTCATTGCTTTTTTGTGTTTTTGTAAGTAGAAAAGTAACACATGTATATTGTAGATATCTAGGAAATGTAGGAAAGTTGAAAGAAGAAATAGAGATTCCCGAGTCCAGAACAAGCGTTTGGATACACTTAACAGTACAGACAGCAATTAGTATATCTCCATATATGCACATACAGATAGATCTAGAAAGAGACTGATCAGATCTTCACACATATACATCACACACAGGAACACACACACACACACAGGAACACACACACACACACACAGGAACACACACACACAGGAACACACACACACACACACACACACACACACACGCACACGCACACGCACACACACACACACACACTCTTACACACTCACACACACCATTCCATACTATTGAACATAGGTGTGCTTGGTGTGATCAGACATCCCTGTCTTAAAGAATTTGAAGAGCTCCCTCGTATTGAGGACTAAACAACCATTTAGTGACCAGTTCCTTACTGATTGCTTAGTTTTGGCTTTGGTTAGTTAATTGAATGCCATTTAAGCAAGCATCCTTGAAGTTTTGCTGGGATATATTTTCTTATGATAAAAAATAAATGGCTGCATCAATACAGCTTTAATATATGTATTTACCGCTGTCCTTCAGAGAGACTGTAGCAGCGTACTGGTAATTATGAAATGAGGATACTCATTTCCTGCAGATTCATCAGTACCAAGTATTAAAATAATTTTTTAAAAATTTGCCAGTTCACTAGATCAGTATTAAGTTTACATTTATTAGATATATCACTCAAATATATATTAATTGACCTTTTATTTTGTGGTCTGATACTCTCTTTGCATTTTGTTGGTTTGTTTTTGAGTTAGGGGAGGAATTAGGGACACAGGCAGCACTGTTATGTAATGGGGTCCCAGCTTTGTTGCATTTCCTTGGGACAGAAGAGTCACTCGGGAGCATTCTACCTGGTAGGGTGGGAACAGCCTACAGATTGTCCAGAGAAAGCTGAATGGCCCAGTGATGAGTTACATGGCAGGGACTGGGAACAAGGGACCTAGTTGGGGACTTCCTTAGGCTTTGACTCTGTCAACATCCCTTCTCCCCGCTCTCTCCTTGAAGAGGTCCTGCAAACAGTGTCTGCCATCATCAAAGACGGCTCCTCCATCAACCTGTACATGTTCCACGGAGGCACAAATTTTGGCTTCATCAACGGAGCCATGCATTTTAACGACTACAAGGCTGACGTTACCAGCTATGGCAAGTATCCTCAGTGGTTCTCCACGGTCCTCTCCAGTGGCTGTAGGGCTGGCACTTCGGATGGAGAATCCTTTAGAGACAACGTCTCGGTCCTTTCTTGTCTTTAGCCACATAATATCCAGGGAAGATAGCGACTTTGTCTGACTGTCACCCCTAAGTTTCCAGAGTGGTAGGTGTCTGTGAGCAGCTTGCTCTGATGAGAGAGCTGTTTGGAGGAGCAAGGGAGGGGAGGTAGGTCTAGAGTGAGAAGGACAGGGACAGACTCCCTTCTCTCGGACCCTTGGGAAGGTGTCATCTTGACCCTCTGCCTGAGCGTTCTCAGGAAGAAGAAGAGATGTTCCATTATATATACTTGTAGTCAAAAATAGAGTATCATGCTGTGCTCATGGGTACTTTGGTAGTACTTAGTACCTTAGCTTGACTGAGTGGCTCATACTAAAGGTGTTTCTCTTCAAAATTGCTGGTCTGAGAACTCTGTTTCTACCCTTCAAGTTCTGCCTCCTTCTATGTTTTTCTTTATCCCTTTGTACTGGTCTGGGGGCAAGAGAGCCTGATTGGGCCATGGGTATCTTGCAGACTATGATGCTATACTGACAGAGGCTGGAGACTACACTGCCAAATACACCAAGCTTCGAGAACTCTTTGGAACCTTCTCAGGTACAAACAACGAACAGATACAAACTTCCACTTGGGCCCATGCTTTTGCTATGAGCCCTTGGAGTTTCTGCAGTTTTCCCATCCTACCTCAACTCTAGCTAATCCATATTCAAAAATGTCGTAGACTACTATGAAATGTATCTCAGCAGTAGAACTCTTGCCTAGCATGGATAAGGCCCTGTGTTCCACATGCCCCACTGCCAAAAAATAATTAAGCAAACAAGCAAATAAGTAAATAATAAAACCAATATTCTAGACAAGGTTTGAGAGACTATTGTCCTCATTCTGTGCCTTAGTATTCGACTCATGCTAAGCCTATTTATGCCATATAGAAGATACAAATAAACCCTGCCCTTGTCCAGGCCCCATGTTCTGGAGTAATTTAAGCTCTGAGTAGGGCCTGCAGTTGATCTTGATGCCAGAATGAAGGGAGCGCAGGGGACCATGGGTATGAGACTGGAGTAGGTAACAGCGATCTAGTCTTTAAAGGAGAATCATGGCTCCTGTTGCAGGTGTTCCTCCACCTCCCCCACCTGAGCTTACTGCTAAGATGGTCTATGAGCCAATGAGTCCGTCTTTCTACCTATCACTGTGGGATGCTCTCCCGTTCCTGGATAAGGTAAGTGCTGCAGGCTGGGTATCAGGGATAGCTACTAAGCAGACAGGACCAGGAACTTTCCCAATGGAGTTCCTGGGTGAGCAGAGCCATTCAGTGGCATTGAAGTCTCTACCAAACCAGAAATGAGTGAAGAGAAGACATGGGTGCTGGAGGGGGAATTGGGAAGGAACAGAAGAGCTTGAACTTGGTGTCTCCCCTCTAGCCTCAGGGGTCATGGATAGGGTGAGGAGCAGAGGAAGGGATAATCCTTCCCCTGTGGAGAGGAAAGAGGAAACCTGCTACAGTTCATTCAGTTGTGATGCTGGCGTCAGGATTCAGTGACATGACGGTGGATTCAGGATTCTGGCAGATTGTCGGACTCTAGTGAAATCTCCCTTTTCCCGTTGTCCTTATCTATGCCTCCGAGGAGTCATTAGTTTAAGTTAGTAAGGAGGGATAGAGAAGAAGTTAGAGCCTCCTTCAGTCCTGTCCCTGATATGCTCACTGCTCACGGGAAAGCTTAGGATTAGGAGCTGCTTGACTCCTGTGCCTTCTTGTGTCTTCTAATGTAGCCAGTCACATCTGAGATACCCATCAACATGGAGAACCTGCCAGTGAACAATGGTAACGGGCAGGCCTTTGGGTATGTTCTGTACGAGACCGCCATCTTTTCATCTGGTGTCCTCAGTGGCCTCGTGCGTGACAGAGGACAGGTAGGAGCATCTCCTCAGAACTTGTGGGACTTGGTGGTTCCCCGGGCATGGCAGCACACAGGTTGTTTTCTGCCCCGAGGATCATCCGTTGGCCGTGTGTAGCTTGCAGTGTCTTTCCCTCGTAACCATGGTGTTCACGTTCATCCATGCCTCCCAGGAGGCAGTCCCATAAGCACTCCCAGTGATGTCTGTTCTCTTATTTAGCAGAGGCTCTTCTCCCTCCTGTTGATCAAAGTTTTCATCTGCTCACTTTGGCAGGTCTTCTTGAATAGAGTATCTGTAGGCTTCCTGGACTATAAAACAACAAAGATCACGATCCCTTTGACCCAGGTTTGTTATCCCAGGGATATGGGCGATGGCTGGGAAACTTGGTAGGAGTCAAAGGAGGAAGATCAGGAAGCCAGGAGACTCCTTAGTTAGAAACTGGAAAGAGAAGGGAACACATAGCTTTGTGACCAGTTGGAGGCTGTCACCCGCATTCTCAGAGCATACGGAAGGACTGGGAACACAGATTCCCAGGTACAACTGACTTATCAAGCAGTGATAACTGGCCACTGTGTTCCTGGCAGGGTTACACCATACTGAGGATCTTGGTGGAGAATCGTGGGCGAGTCAACTATGGAAATAACATTGACAGTCAGCGCAAAGGTGGGTCCTGGTACAGACCAGGGGAAAAGCCATCGCCACTCTGCAGACTTGTCTATCTGTTTGCCATCGAGTACATTAGCAAGCCACTGGGGCACACTCAGGGAGGTGGTTTATGGGGACCTATGGTAGGGAGGTGGATCTTGGGGACCCCCTGCAAGAGAGGCAATTCATGGAGGCTTATTGAAGGGAGATCGTGCCTGGTTTATCTACACATGAGTCCTGGCTAATGGGTCAGGAAGGTTTGGCCACTTTTCCTTCAGTGCCTTAGAACTGTATGGCACTTGTGCCCCTGGAGGAACTTCTGTAAGCCCTGAGCTGCCCTCTTCTTTCTTTCTGCTGAAGTTTACTTTGGTGGGAGTGGGCCTCTCTGCTTTCAGCGTTGTATGGAACAAGGAATGGGGATATCTTGGAGTCCAAGGAAGAGCATAGGACCCCTACCTTCTTGGGTCTTGACACTGAATTTCTGTTCTTCATCTCCCTGAGGAAAACTGAGGGAGTGCTGCTGGACCCAGGAAGAAGCCAGACATGCAACGAGCAAACTGCATGATGTGGCTACCTGCTCACCATCCAGATGTCTTTAAACCTATCTTTAATCTTAGGTTAAATGGCGAGATCCTTGCTGAGTGACCAGGTCTTTTAGTCTGAGACCCTGATAATACCATAACGTTAGGCTCTCTTAATCAAATACAACTTTCCCTGGAAAGAGGCCAGGAGCCAGATGTGACACACTGACATCTCAGCTCTGTCACTGACCTTTGGATGCACTCTTCTTCATGACAAACTTTATGGCTTGACAAACAGTGGTCTTATCTGTTGCTACACTTTTGACATTTCCAGGGAGGCTTTAGGCCAAGTGCGAGGTAACTTAGGCTGCACATGCTTTAGGGAAGATCCTTGCTTCACCTTTCCTGGCACATCCACATGTGCCCTGGCTGCAGGTGTGTCACCTGTCTCCCAATTTGGGGTTTGCTCATCTTTCTTTGCCCACTTTTCCTAGGTTTAATTGGAAATCTCTACCTGAACAATAAACCCCTGAAAAACTTCAAAATCTACAGCCTGGACATGACAAAGCAGTTTCTTCAGAGGTGGGTCCCTGTGAGTCTGGTATATGAGGTCATATGTAGCAAGAGTCAGGAATACCCTGGCCTCCCAGAGGCCACAGTGACCTACCTAAGGTGGGGGCCAGGACCAGCACCAGAACTCATGTTTACAAACTGGGAAATGCCAATCCTGCTATCTTGCTGCCTTCCTATGACCAGGTTGGGAGTGGGTGGTCTTGGAGCCTTGCTGGGGGAAGGGATGTGCCTTGGGAGTTAGATGCATGTCTGGAAGCAGATGTGAGATGGGCGAGTAGGATACTCTTTTTCTGCTTACATCCTGTCCTTAGGTTGGACACAGACAAGTGGAGCGTCGTACCCAAAGAACTTACCTTTCCTGCTTTCTTCCTGGGTGCCTTGTCAGTTGGCATTTACCCTTCTGACACATTTCTGAAGCTGGAGGTTTGTAGGACTCCTTTCCTCTCCTGTTCTCTCATTTTCTTAGGGCTCTGAGCCAAGCTGACTTGATTAGAGTTTTCTGGAACACCTGGGCCAGAAACTTCCATGTCTTCCTATATCGCCCCATATGATAGGGATCCTATGACTTCTCTGGGCTCACAGCTGAAGCACCCTGTGGTACTTCTCAGTGTGGGGGCTCCTGTGGACAGTCTGAGGTTGATTACCCTGCTGAGGAGGCACAGCAGTGGGGTGGGTTGACCTTCATGGATGTCTAATGTTGGCTTACTTTGGTCTCTCAGGAACAAGGTCTGTTTCTCACTTTGGGGCTCCTGTGGTAAAGCAAGATCTTCCCTGTTTTATTTGAAGGGCTGGGTGAAGGGGGTTGTATTCGTCAATGGTCAAAACCTTGGACGCTACTGGAACGTAGGACCTCAGGAGACTCTCTACCTCCCAGGTGTCTGGCTGGACAAAGGACTCAACAAGGTGGGAATACTTGTAGACTCCCTCCGTTTCCCCTGAAACTCTTTCCATCACTGCTCCCCCTGCTATCAAGTTGCTTCTCTGCCTCTAAAATGCTTGACCAAGAAGTAGAAGAGGGTGGGTATTTCAGCTACCCTATCCTCCCCCTTCCCCTATCGACAAGTCTGCATTCACCCCTACCACCTTCTTCCAACTGCATCCCACCCCCACCTTTCCAATCCTGCTCTCTCATAGCTCTCCCGTCTGCCTACAGGATAGACCTCACAGCCCAGCCCTTGTCTCCCGCAGGTTATCATTTTCGAAGAGACAATGTCAGGTTCCATCGTACAGTCTACTGACATCCCCCACCTGGGCAGGAACCAGTATGTTAACTGAACAGCAGTCCCAGCAGTCCCTGCTGTGGTTGGCAGCTTCCTTCCTTCCTCTCCTGCAGGAGAAGTCGTCATAACTAGCAACCTCAGGGAATGAAGGGCTACCGTCAACTCAGACCAAATTCCTAAGCCTGAGGGGACTGAAGAGAAGACGGGGTAGCACTGTCTGGGATACACGCAGTGAGATGTCTTCTCTTCTGGTTTTGTGGAAGGCACTTTCTGCTCCCCTGATCTTTCAGGGGAGGCCATAGGACTGTCTCTGAGGGTGGCGTATATAGTTATACATCACCTCCGAGGAACGAGCTGAACCTGTGTGGGTACAGCCCTCTTCTGGAAGTGCAAGCCTCACTGCCCAGCCTGCTGGTGCTGGCTTGGCTTTTTGACCATTCCCAGCAGTGTATGGTCACATCGTAGACAGTCTCTTTGTGATCCTAAATTCAGGGGTTTGTCATCGCTTGTAGAGTAAAGAGAACAGGGGGTCTTATAGGAATCAAGTTTATTTTTTGACTTTGCACCTTCCAGTTCTGGGGATCTGGAAGAAACGTGTCTTTTCCTTTTCACTTTGTCTCTTACTACATGAATCAGTTGATAAACCGAGCCTAAGAGAAACAGGCGTGTTCAGTACTTATCGCCCATGGTAAGAACTTGGTGTTTCAGCAGAAACCACCTCACACCCATGCTCTCAGGAAGGGGATGACAGAAGGCCTAGGGAGGCGGTACTGGGCAGCTGCGCCCCACTGCAGCAGACTCTGGGGTTAGCTACAGCCCACAGGTCTAGCACTGTTCTTGTTTCTAGCTCAGTGATTAGTTGAACACTCTTCTTCTCCCTTCCTGACCAAACAGCAGGAAGGAGGAAAGGCAGCCTTCTGCCACACAGTCTTAGTTGAGATTGAAGGCTCTTGTTCAAGGGATCAAGTGCAATGGCTTGGCTTGGGCTTGCCCTTCTAAATTGCAATACATTTGAGGCCAACCGTCTTTGTGGATGTCCCAAGCTTGTCTGTGCCACTCTCAGTCATGGGAGAAGGTGACCCTTCAGGATGCGGCTACCGATGGTACCCGGCTGGCAGGTGACCCAAGCTGCTGGCTCCTTACCACCTTGCCTGATTTCAATTCTCCTTGAAATGGCATTGCATTAGGAGCAGTCCAATCTAAGGCTGGTAGTTAAGAACTTTCTAGAAAGCTAAGCCACAATGTATCAGTTAGCTCTAGGAGATGGTTTCTCTTCCTAAACTACATCTCACCCGGACTGCTCCAAGTAATAGTGGAAATCAGTACGCATCTGTGAGTGCAGAGCCCAGTGGAGATGGGTTAGGCAAGAACAGGCAAACGGAGAGGCTTACAGACTGACAGCATGGCGCCCCGCCCCCCCCCCCCCCCCCCCAGGAGGGCCAAGAACACTGTAGTCAGGACTACTGCAGCCGCCGCCGAGCTGAAGGCCCCACTAACTTATTTGTGAGGACTTCTGGGGGTACAACCCGTGTCCCACTGGGTCTGAGCAATTGAGGTTGTACCTGTCGTCTGTCTGTCTGTCTGTCTGTCTGTCTGTCTGTCTCTAAGATGGAATCATAGTCCAGACTGGCCTTGATCTTTTTCTTTTCTAGCGTTAGCTTCCCAGCTTCTGAGATCGCAGGCTCGTAGCATCATGCTCGACTCAAAGGAACTTTTCTTTCTTTTTTTTTTTAAAGCCTTTCATTTGTCTTAAAGTTTTAAAATAAAATGACATGATGATTATTTGGTTTTGTGCCTGGGGGAGTTAGGTGTCTGAGAGCCTCGATGGGATGCGTGACTGTTCAGAGGGCAGCCTGTGGCAGGTGGTTCTCTCCTTGTATCCTGGGGAACAAACTTGGATTGCCAGGGTTGGTGAAAAGTACCCTTACCCACTGAGCTTTCCTGCTCGCCCTCAAAGGAAGCCTTTCAAACGGAAGCCTGTAGGCGACGCCTAAAGAACAGGACCTACCGAGCCCCCGCCCTTACCCACTCTTGCCAGTTCCTTCTGAGATGCCTGGAATATCTAGCATTCGTCTAAGATGCAGGAGAGTCCAGGGCTACCTGAGCTGAGACAGAGCCAGAGAGCAGTGTCATATTGTCACTGTCTCGCATTACATAAGAACAGGTTTCTGCAAAGCTGAATTAAGCAGGGGTGTGCTGGGAAGTGTGACAGGCAGTCGGGATATAAAGGAATCTCACACAGCATCCTTCTGTAACCGGGAGAAGCAGCCTCGGAGTGGGCTTTATGCATACACAATGCGGTATGTAACCAGATAAGGTCTTTCTGTAGCAACATTTTTCTCTCCCTCCCTAGCATGTGCTGCCGACCTTAGCTCTCCAGGATTGACTAGTTCTTACAGATCCTGTGAACCACAGACCTGATCTCAGCCCCTCCGGAGTTCCTCTCAGCAGCATCCGATTGCTCTGAGACGCTGTTCGCTCACTCTACTCACTGTGTGGGACCACACAGGTGGGATCTTGACCCCAGCACCCTCCAGTGTCTGTTCCCATCCTCACGGCAGGCACACAGACAGCTGGTCCTCACTGTCCACGCACGTGTACGACAAGGTCAGAAACACGACGCCACTTCCCTCGTGTGACCTCGCCTGAACTCTGTCTAGTAGAAACAAATGGAAATTCCGTTGTGTGTCCCAGAGGGTTTTGGCTCCTGTCTCTTCATTCCACACATGACCCCGTTCGTTCTTAAGCTTGGAGTGCAGCTGCTCCACCCTGCCCTCCCCAGCCCGCCATCGTCTCGTACTGGTGTATCGCAGCGGCTGCCTCCCCGTCCGCTAGCTTGGCCCACTTGTTCTCTGCACTGGAAGCAAGGTGGCTCTTCTTGCAGGTCAGTTCCATCAGTGGATCCCAGTTTCACTTGGAGTAGAAACCAAAATCCAGTTGCAGTCACATTGCTTTTTTTTTTTTTTTGTATGGGGAGAACTCTGCAGTTGGGGGGCAGTTCTCTTTTAACAGGATTCTCTGCCTCAGCTGCCTCAGCTGCACGTCGGCATGCTCCTGTTTGGTTCCACATTCCCGTGTGAGGGAGGCCTTTCCCCTCACGCTTCACGGAACCCCAGGCCCCCTCACTGCTCTCCCTGCAGCAGCTCACACCTGAGATGCTGCACTGTTATCATGGCCTCCTGTATTTGGCCAGTAAGCCCCACATGCTGGGTCCCCGAAGAATGCCTGTTCACCGCAGGCATCTGGTAAATATTTGTTGGACGGTTAAATTAATAAACGGGAATAAAATAAGACAGGGCTGAAGAGGATTACAACTGTTAAAAACCATATTTGACTTTTAATTTTGAAAACAAATTAAATACAGTTAAATAAAAACAGACCAGATGGCGCAGCAGCTCGGGCTCCGCCCGTACTCCGGCCTCTGCTCACAGAGCTCCTGAACCCCTAGGGTAACTCCTCTGTGGCGGGGCTCTCCAGCAGGGGAGCAGGGGACAGCCAAGGTTTGGAGGGCAAGTTGTCATCATGGACCCAGTTCTGATTGGCAACAAACTCATTCCCGACAGAGATGAAGGCCGCAGTCTACCAGGGTTGTAATTTTAAATAAATACACATGCAGCTAAGAGAGGACATTACGTGAAAACAACTGAAGTAGCGTCTGCCAAAAAGTAAAAAATAAAAATCCCCATTTTTTTTGTTGTTGTTTGTTTTCAATTTCCTAAAAAGAGCACTGCATTCGGCTAAGAAGGCAGCCTCAGCAGCCTGTTTGACCTTGACGTCACTGACAGTTTCTGTGAATGAGCAGTAGGGTGCCCAGACATGAAATCACCCACCGGATAGATTTCCTGTGCCCCTCATTTGATACCAAGGGGTAAATTTCCAAAACAATATCCAAAGTATAAATGGTTAGGGGGAGATGTCCTATAGCGTGGCTGTGGGGTCTGATCCCATCAGGTGGTTTCCTGAAGTCTGTAAGAAGTTAAATCCATTTCAAAATGGGCAGCTGCTGCTATTCTCTGAAAGTTAGATATGTGGACTGAGTCTAATCCACCTGAAAGTGGATTCTGAAGGACCCAGGCCTTCCTACGAGTTTTAATGGAGCAGGGGAACTGTTAGCAGTTAAAAAATAAACGCCTCTTCAGTGGGCTCGCGCCCTTTCCTTTCCCCCAATTGGGAGGAAAATTGTGCTTCCAACTTGTAGAGCTGGAGTGAGATTACCACCAGAGGGCCCCATGCCGCCAGGATCAGGAGCCTCTCAGATGCCAAACAGCCAGGCAAATGCTTCTCTTGGGCGGGTGGGTAGGTGTACCAGCCTGAGCATACTGTTCTATCTGGGGTGGAGAGGGGGCGGTGGGCATGAGGCGGGCTGGGTTTGCACGCTTTCCCATTCGGCGTGAGAGAGAGTGATTCCCAAAGCTCATGACTCCTTTCCTTTCAGTGTTCAGACATCTGCTCTTGATCTTAAGCCCATGCTACTGCACCCCTCACAGCGTCGCCTCAGGAAAGGGCTGGGGTTTCTGGGCCTCACACCTCTTCAGGAAGAGCTCGGCCTGTTTATTACTGTTATCTCTGGCCCCGAGATCTGTGATCCTCAGGGGTTTCGGGAAGAGGGCAATTGCCTCCTCAGTCCAAACCCAACAAGGGGCATGGCAGCCCAGGGGTACTGGAGAGGCAGTGTGGACATTGGGGTGACTTGGTTCTTAATCCAGGTCAATCCGTGACCTGTGCTGGCTCTAGGCCCACCACCTCGCTGATTCTGGCACAGGAGGCTTGAGGGACACGGGAAAGGGCTTTGTTCTCCTACAGCCTGAGGTACAGGGGGAGCTGTAGGTCAGCCCAGGCTCCCCCAGTGCAGGGCTGGGTGCCCGGTGGGATCCAAGACAGCCTTATGCCCTGTAAACATGAACCAGAGGAGAGCCAGAGGTATTTCTGATTTGGGAGCGGCTCTGAGGAAGAGCAGGTGTGAGAGGGGAGTGTTGGGGCATCTTGATGCCCCAGGCTGCTCTCTGGTCTTCAGGATGTCCTGGCTGGGCACATGCTGTGTAGTCATGCTGGGCCCAAGAGCAGGGAGCCATGGAGAGCCATGCTGCACTCAACAGTGGGGTTTTCCGACCTCCCTCACCCCAGCATCACTCCAAGGCAGGGTGCCCTGCTCACACAGCCCCATCAATGCAGGAAGCTTCCAAGGAGATGTGCTGAGCACAGGCTTTGCTGGCAACTGGAATCCCCAGCTCTCGGGTTTTTAAGCCCCTGGCCATGTTGATGTAGAGAACCACGGGTCTGGGATTCTGTGCTTAAATTCTGTCTTTTATTCTGGCATCAAGCTGGGCTCTCTTGGAAGCCCTCAGAATACACGAGAGGTGTTCCTCTGGAGTCTGCCTCAGAGTGACTATCAGCCATAGGAGAGGACGGAAGGCCGAGATCAGCGTCTGAGAAGGAGATTCCTGTGTGGGGAAAGTAGGAACAGCAGGGGTGTCAGCTTGAGGGCAAGGTGGAGCTGGAACTGCAAGCAGAACAGAATGCTTGATCCTAAGCCCCTAGAGGATGCCACAGAGCCTTTCTGGGTTCCCCTTGGAGACAGTTTTGAAAAGCAAGTGATGGCAATTCTTCTAGTAACATGTGAGGGCAGAAGATGGATGAAGCTCTGTACCGAGGCATTCTGAGATGCGCCAGTCAAAGATTTCAGGTTTTTGGATGACACCCTGCAGTCCCAGAGACATGCTGTCTGCAGATATACTCAGGCAAAGATCAATATATTTGTCTGCTTTGAGCCCCTGGAGGGTGGGGTCTGGAGTAGTGAATCCTGGTATATTGCTTCCGAGAGGCAAGAGCGCAAAAGGCCCCTCAAAAATACTTAGCCTGGTCAGTCACTTAGCATAAATCTATTGGGTTAATGTGTCACTTTGGGTAAGTTGTTTAGCTCTCCTGACAGCATTGTCACCTCTAAAGTGTAGGTAGATACACTGGCCTAACCCAATGGGATGTAAACAATACAAAAAATAAGACCTATTGCATAGGCTCTGTTACGTGCCAGAGACTGGTTTCAGTGCTCTCCACCAAAGAGAAAGCCAGGAGGAGAGCGCCCACTCTAGGCAGAACAGAACAGTGGCGCCCTGGCGTAGGTGTGGGCTCCAGGCTTATGCTTACTGAGCCCTTTCACCTGCTACCGAGAGCTACAGGGCCACTGATCGTCTGTGGTGCGTCCTCACCACAGCTCTATGTTGGCGGTTATCCGCAGAACACAGTGAGCAAGTCCACACTGCACCCTGTCACTGTGGGCCACACCCCATGGCCAGCAGGACAATAACAAGGAAAGAGATGCGGGTAAGGATTCAGCTCTACACATGGAAGCAGCCAGTTAGTTGTTGGGGACATGATCTTTGGCCACACTTCTCCTGCTCACATGGGTCTGGTTCTCCCACAAGACCCAAAGGAAAAGTCTTTGGAGATGAAGGGTGTGTCCCAAACGAGTGCTGCTTGTCTACTGTACCGGCCAGTCTAGCCTTCTCTCCTACCTGCTTCGTTAGTTTCAGATCTCCACTGAGGGGTCGGTGAAGCCCTTCTTTCCCTCATTGACCAGCACTGGCTTCTCTGTTCGTGTGTGCCAGACCAGGATCTGCATATCCGGAGACACAAAATAAGATGGAGGTGATCCTCAGATCATGCTGCCGCCTCTGGCTCCCCTCCATTCATGGCAGGTCTTCCTTCCTTCCTTCCTTCCTTCCTTCCTTCCTTCCTCCTTCTTCCCTCCCTCCCTTCCTTCCTTCCTTTCAAAGATTTATTTATTTATTGTATGTGAGTACACTATAGCTATCTTCAGACACACCAGAAGAGGGCATCAGATCCCATGGTTGTGAGCCACCATGTGGTTGCTGGGATTTGAACTCAGGACCTCTGGAAGAGCAGTCAGTGCTCTTAACCGCTGAACCATCTCTGCAACCCTGTGGCAAGTATCTCTTTTGCCCCCTTCCTTTCCACCTCTGCTCCGCAGCAAGGTTTTTCAAACAGTCCTTCATTCATCCTCTCTTTCTTGCTGTGTGTATATGTTACACAGATACACATAGATGTTTTTCAGAAGAAAACATCTTCTGAAAGCAAGGAAATCTAAAGCTATAGAAAACAGACACATCTCAGGATTTCCCAAGTCTGCATGTGTGTATCTGTCTATGTACTTGCATACATATGCAGGCATGCCTGCGCTGTGTCTATGTGCATGTATGCAAGTGTGCACCTTCACTAATGTGTGCATATGTGTGCTCAGCAGGGGTCATAGACTCTCCTATGGAAATCCTCAATGGAAACCCCTCCCCATTTCCATGCCTATTACTGTAACGACATTACTCCCGATAAGATACCATCTTGGGTGAGGACTGAAGACAAGCAAATCCTCTTCTTCTCCCTCGATCTACAGAACGTCTAGAGCTGTGTGAGGTGCTTGCATTACCAACCATCAGCTCTGAAGAGGGTCTTACCTTGGTACAGTTTGCTGCCTTGGGCTCCAGATCATTGAGGGTGACAAGTTCTCGAAGGAGACTGCTTTCCTGGTAGCCTCCCTTCACACCACGTAGCTTAAAGTAGGCCTGGCTTCGTTGCAAGATGAGCCGGAGGTTGACTGCAAATCCAGCCATGTCTATTGCAAAGGGCCGGTGGGGGTCGAAGACTGTCTTCCAGCCAACCACTTTCCCTGCCCCATTCACCCGTGGGGCCTCATACCGAAGGCCACCAACGAAGGCCACAGGCCACACGGACACCCTTCTTGTGCTGCGCATCTGCAAGGTGGGAACCTGAGTCAGGATATTTGAATCTAGGATGAAAACACTACCTATTCCCACAGGAGGTGGGTCACACTCTGAGTGTGTGGGTCCCCACCAGCCTGGCTTCCAGACCTGCTTCTGATTTCTAAAGGAAAACCCTAGAGGATTCTGACCAGGCTGCATGCGAGTCAAGGTGTTAGTCACCTTATCAATAGGGCACAATAGTCTTTCTTCCCTTGTACAAGATCTCTCAATATTGTCATTTTAAAATTTAAAATGAACTCCCCTCTTTAAAACTTAATGGAGATGCTCCAACTGGCCACCGATGAGGATTCTGGTAGCCATGTTAAATGACCCCATAAAAAGGTCTCTTTCAGAGAACAAATATCTAAGGTCTGAATTAGGGTGTGGGAGCTATAAGCCTTAAGTCATTCCTTTAAAGGGCTGGGTTGATTTAACCTTTACTGAGAGTTTGCCATTTCTTTTTCTGGTTCTCTGCAGTGTGCAATGAACCTAGTTTAGGGCTCCCTATATTTGTCAATGCATGCCACATTGTCCCCTCATGGGGACTATCCTCTGCTCTTATCTTGGTATGGTCCCAACATCCTTCAGTCCCCTGGCGCCCCACCTGCTCCTCTCCCTCCTCTGGTCCCTAGCGCACCTCTTCAAAGAGCTCCAGACTGTACGTGTTGTCATCATCCGCGAAGTACACTACGCCTGGCTGAGTAGAGTTCCGTGGGAAGGTCTCCCGCAGCCAGCGCAGGGCCAGGTTGCGCTGCATGGTGCCACGTGGGATGCGAGGGTCTCGGGCATCGCCTCGCAGCTTGTAGTTGCGTGGTGTCTCTACGTGCAGGTGTGTGTAGTTGAGGCCAGTGTCGCGCAGCAGGCGCGCTGTGAGGGGCGTTCTGCGTGGAGCGTCCTCCACCACCAGCCAGTGAAGGTTGGGTACATGCAGTAGTGTGTTGGCCATTCGCGTCAGCTCTGCCTTCTGCACCGGTCTACTGTAGGTGGGCGTCACCACATGGATGGTGGGCAGTGTGTCGGACCACGGTGGCGGCCTCGTGTACACGTACTCTGTACGCACCACCTCCACGATGTCACGGTCGGACATGCAGTACTCCCTAGGGTCCGCACCGGGTGGCACCTCATGGCGGGGGTCACTTCCCTCATCTGCAGAGGTGGGAGAAGGTGGTGCGGGGAGGGAGGGGGACGAGGGCGCTGGCCTGGCTCTGATGTAGGGCTTTCAAAGTCACCCACCCTTCCAAGACAGTCCCTGTTTTCTGCCCCCCTGAAGAACCAACATCAGGGCCTGCCTTCTTGCTTCCATCTTTAGACCTGAGGTTCCAACCTACGGACCTGGAACTCTCATGAGAATTTCCTTAGTTTAGATTCCTGGGATGACCCAGAAATGACCCCTTCATCATACCTCACACGAGTGTAGCTATTTGAATGCAACTGGTCACCTTCCAATCATCTATCTCCCAAATGAAAAAATATGTGACTCTCACCTCCAGGGTCTCTTCCTCATAGGGCAAAGCTGACCACATAGCAGAGATGAACAGCTATGTTCTGTGGTGTGGATTCCACAAAGCCAGAAAGTGGTGGGGGTGGGTGGCCACGGTTTGGATCTCAAAGGGAACGTCAAGTTTCACACAAACCCTCTAGTCAAGTGAGGCCTCTCTCTCCTGGCTCATGTAGCAGTTCTTTGGATTTGGGTACACGGTATAGCATTTAACTACTGCATTTGGTTCCAGTGGACTATACTCTTATTGTAGCTGACAATACAGTTTCGAATCCTGAAAGCCCTTTGAGTTTAGACATTCTTCCTTTTTTTTGTAGACACTTGCTTAGGTTTTCCATTATTCTGATGTTTGCCTCCCAATTTGTACTTTCTAGACACATTCCCTTGTTTCTCTAGACCTATGAACAGCTCTCCTGTCCTGGTGTCCACTAAGTGGTTTGCATCTACAGCCCCAGGACACCAGGAGGGACAATGACACTGCAGAAGCCTGTCCCTCTGGACACATGCACACAGACAGGGGGACAGCCATTACTTTCTTAATTTTTTTAAAAGCGACCTGTTTCAAGTTGGGCAGTTGTGAAGATTTCTTACATCTGGACTATCCTCCTGGGTAGGGAACCTGGCAGGCCTACTAGAAGGAACAGTCAAGGCTGTTAGTGTTCCTGATTTCAGGTCCTGGATCTCAAAACTTTTGGATTTGAAGGATTCATGAGTCAAGAAGCAGTCACTGCTCACACGTATCTCAGTGGGAGTGACAATGGCTAGAGGGCAGACTTGGAAACTTAGGCTCAGATCCTGCTGCTTGCTGTGACAAACTGTGAGGTTTAGAACAAGTTTCTTCATTTCTGGAGCCTTGATTTCAGTGGCCACAGAATGGAGCTAGTAATATTAACTAATGCTTGTAGCATCTGCTTGATGGAGCTATTGTGTAGCTAACAACACACATTAGGGCTTGGATCACGACTAGGCACAGTCACTATCAACTCCTGCATAGGACACTAGCTGACCTGCTTCCTTGTGGCCCCATGCATTTATGGAGAGGATGGTAGGAGCAAGCCACAAGAAAGGGCTAGAAGGTGGACACAGAGAGGGTGCTGGGCCACGGCTCCCTGTTCTCTCCTATCACCGTTAACAACAGGCCATTTTACAAGGTGTGAAGTCCAATGCGGATGAGCCCAGATAAGCCACTTCTGTCTCCCACAGGATGC
The DNA here is from genome assembly GCF_947179515.1 of Apodemus sylvaticus. NCBI lineage: Eukaryota > Metazoa > Chordata > Mammalia > Rodentia > Muridae > Apodemus > Apodemus sylvaticus. The sequence goes on from NC_067478.1 coordinate 106,517,826, forward strand.
TTACAAGCTAATGTCACAAGGGAGTCTGATACACAGATTTCCCTCGATTTCCCAGATGAAATGCTGAGAGAGAGAGAGAGAGAGAGAGAGAGAGAGAGAGAGAGAGAGAGAGAGAGAGTGTGTGTGTGTCAGGGAGTGAGGGAGACTGGCAGAGATGGAACTCATCAACAGGGAGCTTTGGGTTAAATTGAAAAGAAACAATGTTGAAGAAAAGGGGTAATGTCCAAGGTATTCATTCTGACCAGGATATAAGAACTTGTTTATCTGGTAGTTGATAATATTTTTGGAAACTGGGGTTGAGGGTGGAGGTTTACAGCCATTTTGTAGAGCCTTCTGTCATCCAGATCATGCTAAATGGGAAAGCCCGTGTCCTGGGGAAGTTCTCCAGGTGTCAGGGCCTGATTGAAACCTGCTCTCCATCCTTCATCCTGGCTTCAGAGATTTTGCAACTCTGAGTCCTCAAAGGATTTGTGTGCCGTCTCTGACCCTCACTCTGCCAAGAGGACAACAGACATTATGTCATTTTATATATGGTAGTTTTAACTCCCCTGGAATGATGTATTCACAGGATAACCGTGATTCTAAACTGACAAGCCCCAAAGAGAGGCACTGGGTTGTGAGCAGGGATGACATCATGCCGAGTACCAGAGTGCCCAGCAAGGGCAGTGGGGCTGGAGTAAGAAGATTGGGGAACTGCAGGGAGGTTGAAGACTGACTGTGTTCTGTGTGTGGACAGCAGAGCATGGGTTGTGACCTGCACACAGTTGCAGCCAAATCAGTTTCCGTCTCTGACTACAGTGGCTTCCCAGGTCTTACCACAGAGCATCCCTCTGTTACAGAAAAGGCTTGTACACTTTCCTTTTTCCTGTTCCCAGGAAAGATGGTACACATTGCAGTGGGAGAGCCTGTTGCCTGTCGGAGTGTCCCAGCTAGGTGGCGCGGAAGGTAGCTTTAGTAAGACTGAGTGAGAGGTAGTTATATGTGGGAGGCAAGGCAGGCCTGAGGGTGGAGATTTGGGTGTGAGTAAAAGTGACGTCTCAAGACTTGTAGACAGATGGGCATTATGCTCCTCCCGGCTTTTCTGATTGCTCTTGGGAAAATGCTTCCTTGCCTCAGGCCTTTACCCAGTCAGTCTTCTAGCCAGGAAAGTTGAAAGGTTTTACAGCACAATAAAAGCTGGGCTGTAGCTCTACAGATACAACACTTACCTACCACACAGTAACCTTTGGCTTGTCTCTACATAATTCAAAATTAAAACAAAACCAAAGACACTCCCTCGAACCACAATATAGGCCAGGACTCTACACCTTCCTTACTGCATCTCCTGTGTGGCCCATCCTTTCATACTACAGAGCTGGGTATGCATGTTTGTTTTGATTGTTTAAAATTTGACACTGCTTTGACAGTTCAGAGCCTTGTGGACTTGAGAAAGGACTGTTTTTCTCAGGGGTACCTCTTTTCTAGAAATAGTAAACAACTGACCATATTCTTGCATCTTCATCACACTACCCACACAGCCAATCTTCCTCTGGCTTAAAATCACCCGAGACCCAAATACAGGACAGGTGAAACCATGCTAATATCCAATACCCCACAGAAATCATCCAATTAATCTACATTTGAACCCAGTGCATGCTGGTCATCTCAACACTGGAAAGGCAGAGGCAGGAGGATTGCCATGAGTTTGAAGCTAGTCTGGGCCACATAGTGAGTACTAGGCCAATTAGCCTTATATAGTAATATAGCTGTCTCAAGAAAGGAACATCTGGCCAAACCAAGCCATCTGCTTCTGAGCCTGCTTAGCAGCTTCTATGACCTTTCTCCATCTGAAATGACCACATCATAGGCTTTGTCCTAGCTTCTGTCACCCCCTCTGCCGCGTGACTAAAGCCCAGTGCTTCCCCATGCCTCATGTATCATGGCATACCCACTCCTCTTGGAAACCACAACTCATACTTGAATAGAATAAATCCCAGGTACTTAAAACAATGTGTGTGGGGAGATGGGGGGACAGAAAGAAGAGGAGAAGGGAGAAGAGCAGGAGGAGGCTTTCAGTGGAGTCTTAGAAGGCCCCGAATTCCCCCAGGGTAAGATCCAGGCCCAGGTGTGAAAAGCATGATAGGAGGGTAGTTTTCATTACCAAAACCAGGCCAGGGTGGAGGAGGGGTGGGGGTGGGGGTGGGGGTGGGATGGGGGTGGGCTCACCCTTGTGCACAGCAAGCAGAGGTGCGAGGCTGCTCTGGTGCCAGACAGTGATGAGCAGTGTCCAGGGAAGCACGATGAGGACAATTGCAAGGATGTCCCGTCTCTTCGGCATCTCCAAGGCTGGCTGCACCCACAGCTCCTCGTTACCTGAGCGGTGGCAAGGTCGGGGGAGGGTGGCCACGGAGCGCCGGCAGCACAAGGAAGAAAAGAATAGGCATGGGCCGGCCGGCCAGGCACAGGGAGGAGGAAGCCGAACACTGGCTAATAACTCTCACCAGCGCTCACACCCACCCATTGCGGAAGCGAGTTTGCAGAGTTCAGGGACTCTGATGGGCGTCTGCGAAGAGTCAGTTAGTCCAGGGCGGGGTCAGGAATCTTCAGAGGTTGATATCTGTAAGAGAGAGCAGTGGTGGATGAGCCAGAGATGTGAACAAGGATTACAGTGGCTGTGCTACTCCAGACCCACAGCGTCCAGAGTTTCTCAATGGACCATCCATCTCCCCAGAGCCTTTTCGGTATAGCTGTCTGGGTGAATGAGCCTGTGTCCTTCCCGTGAGAAGCAGACACCTACAAGAGCAGTGCTTAAAGATACAGATTTCAGAGACATTGGCCATGGTTTATTCCTCACAGACCTGAGCAGAAGTTGTGGCTTTTGGCCAGTTCCATCAACTCTGTGCTAGTCTCTGAACTACTGATCAGTCACCTGCTATCCAAAGCTGTTCTCACAATCAAATGAGTTAATTCTCAGAAACCACCCAGGGTGGTCCCTGACTGAAATGTACCAGAAACTCTGGCTGCTATGCTGTTCATATTAGCATAGGCCATTCCTTCATAGCATCGTCTCAGTGTAGTGCTTAGCAGACATCCTTCAAGGATAAACAGAGATGGACAGGGCTGGACATCACAGGGAAGAAGACCTAAGGACCCTCCTCTGTTTACGTCTGCAGGGAATTCTTTTAGGGCACCTTCTTCTCACAGAATGAGCCTCAGGTCAGAGTTGAGCATTAGCAAGAGGAGGGGCTGTTCTCTGAGGAGCTGTCAGGTAGTTGGGAGACATTTCAGAGCCTGAAGAAAGACCCTTGCTATAGAACAACCCGATGGGCCTCACTCCTGGTCCTGCAGAGATCTGCTAGTAGATTGTTTGGGACCTTGGGTTCCCTTGTGACAGGAAAGTAAGTATAACCAGCTCATAGCTCCCTTGGGGATGGTCACATCCTTTCCTCCTCTTCCTCCTCCCCATCCTGGGCATCCGCTGGGTTCATGGTAGGTAGGAGCACTTGGCACTCTGGCTGGCCCTCAACATGTTCATCATGCTAGAGCCCATCATTACCCTGTAGACAGTCACTCCAGAGGCCATATTGTCTGCCCCAACTCAGTCCTCATGTGCTCTTGGTCTTGGCCAATGTTGAGAGTTATGGCCAACCAGAACATCCTGTGACCCAGTTTTGGAATATTATACATTTTTTCTTCTTCCCAGGTCTGGGTGAGCCAGCATCCCATGTCCAGCCCTTCTTAGGAAAGACTCACAGCTCCTAGAATCAGTGTCAGCTGCCCCCATATCTCTCCTTAGGGAATGAAAACAGGGGTAAATGTACAGTGTCCGCCCCCCATGGATCTGGTCTCTCCCTCTGGAATAGACGTTGGGATTTGTCTTGGGGCAGTGTTGGAAGGTGAAGCCTGTGAGAGATGATTGTGTCGTTGACAGGGATTGATGCCTTTCTCGATCCTTCGAGAGCAAGTTGTTCTGAAGCAGGAGAACCACCTCTTATGCGGCTCTCTACCATGTCGGTCCACTCCTCATGTTGCTTTTCTCTATGAACAGAAGCAGCACACAGCCCTCACCAGAACACATGTTTGCACTTTAGCTTCCAGAACCACAGAGCAAAAACCTCCTGTTCTTTATAAGCAACCCAGTCTTGGGTATTCTCTTACAGGAACAGACAACAGACCAAGAGAGGGAGGTCACGTCTGGCTGGGCTTCAGAAATGTCTGCTCTTCAAATGAGCCTTGATTGGGTGACAGTTCTGAGTCCAGGTTGGGGAGGTGGAAGAAAGAAGGTGGACGTGGCATGGTCTTGGGCTGTGTGGGGTGCTGTCTGGTTTCTATGGCTTTCTTTCTGGGCAGGTGTTTAGACCTGTAGCTCATCCAGCCTCCCTTATATCTGCCCGCGCCACGGCTCATGATAACTGTCTGTCCTACAGCATTCCTGGCGTCCTAGGACAAAGATGGCTGACACCATTTACATATGTACTCTGTGCTGTAGTCACAGATACCCCGAGAGGCAGGCACTGGTGTGTTTCTATTTGTATTTGCAGTCACTGAAGCAATACGGATAAGCAATTTGCCCCTGTTCAGAGACCAGATGATGGAGCCTGAAATACATGGAGGCCACGTGACTCCAAGCTATTGCCTGGATTCGTCTTAAGACCCACCTTCCTCCACCATAGCTACCTCAACTGTCAATCCCAGTATCTGCTGGATGTTGAAACAGGAAGAAGGAACAATGCTATGGGCATGATGTAGGGGGCTCCCGATCCATGTAGGAGTGTCTAATTCCATCATATTCTTTTTTGGTCAAAAAAAAAAATCTATGAAAGAAAAGGGAGGGGAGGCAGAGAGACAAGCTCTAAAAATAAGCTTAGCAATAAACCCAGTTGTGCATTAATTACTCTGGAAGCCATTACAGCTTGAAAACCCCATAACTTTAATGGAGGCTATTATAAGCATAGTGGCAGAATCGTGGAGCTAATTACCAGGCGGTTATTAAGTAGAGCAGAGAGCACCCCGAGACTTGGAGAACACCATCTGGCCAGCAGGGATGGGTCCACTGGTAATGGTGTCTGGCTGTGGGCAGGAGACCAGGGGTGCAGCCTGGTCCTACATTGGCCTCTCATACCAACGTGGTTTGTCCCACGCAGACTGTGGTCTCAGCCTAGGTTCGGAAGAATGTGGCGATTGCCTGTGGCATCACATGGATCTCAGAGTGGTTTCTGGGGCCTTGGATGGGGCGGGCAGAAGAAGCAACAGAAAGCTTGGAGAAAGGAGAAGGCAAGATGGAGAGAATAGGGTTCTGAAAAATAAGGAGCACTTGAAAGGGGCTTAATGGTGAGAAAGGACATGTCTGTGTGGACAGGTAGTGACTGAGGGTCTGCTGTGTTCATGGTTTCTAATGCTGTGCTCACACACTGGTTCATGACTCACCCAGTGACTGCTGGCTTCTCTTAATTACCAGCAAGTGCAGACACGAGGAACATCCATTTCCCTGGTGTTTTCCAAGCATCCCACAAACATGGACAAAGTCTATATTGTGGGTACAATGAAGAGCTCAGTGAGGCGTGGCCACTAGAAGCAAGAGCCAGGACAGTGTCAGGACAAACCCTGGGGTTACTGTGTTCATGTCCCTCACCTCTGCTTTTAGCTGTAAAACATGAATGTTGACGGGAATAATTCTAGTAAATTTTCAGTGCAGCTGTTTAACAACCTGAAGCTATGATGACTAGGGTCTGTGAGGATGAAGACATGTCCTACAAAAGGCAAGAGAGGTCAGTCCAGACTCAGTTTCAGAGGGCCGCCATTACAGCTCCCTGTGGAACTGGGTCACACTGAAAACCATTGTTGAGGAGAGCTAGTCACAGGATTTTTTTTCCTGCAAGCTTCAAAGAGCTGTGGTGTAAAGATGAAAACTGGGGGTGTCAGGGGCTCAAAGCACTCTATCATCCAAGGCCAAAGGAGAAGTTAGGCTGAACAGACTAGTAGTTGCTTGCCTGAGAGGGTCAGAGTAGTGTGAAACAGGGGCTCAGTGTTGGCCAATTCTATAGAGACAGAAAGGCTTTCTTCTGAGCCCTCGGGTATTTAAACAATACCCTGGGCACCTGAAGATGGGCTTATTGATCTCCACTTGAAAAATATTAATTGAGCATTAAGGATTTATGCCCAGTAATTCAGTACATAGTTAGCTTCTCAATTAGAGGAGTCTTGAAGATGTGTCTTCCAGATTGTACAGTGTGGTGTTATTCTCAGTGAGATAATTCTTGCCTAGTATGTGTGAGTTCCTAGGTTCCGTCCCCAGCGTCATAAAACAAATTAAAACAAACAAAACACCCATAAAACACTTTTCATCCACATTCAGAAGAATGTGCAGCACACTGGGGAGCCTGGAACTGACGGAGGTGACTAAACCTCTTTCTATAGGATCATAGCTTCTTAGGAGGTACTGGGACTGGGGACATTGGTGACTGGGGAGGTTCTTGGCCCTCAAAGGGATGGGGAGGAGAATAGAAGGATGAGGTAAATTGTGAAGGTGGTGAGGTGTTGGCCCTAACCTCAGCATCTTTCTTCCCTACCCAGGGCCTCTCCATAGAAACAGAGGCACAGACTTTGTCCCAGAGAGCTACAGGAGCCCCTAATGGGATCAAGGGATTAGTATTGATTCTGCAGGCACTGCTCAGGAAAAGCCCAATGCCAGAGGTAATCAGCTTGCAGCCCAGTCAATCCATACTTCATTAACCCAGCCCCAGCCCTTCAGCCATAGAAATGCTGTCTCGGGCCCACACAGTTTCTCCTGGGGCGCAGGGCATAGACATTGACTGCTCCTGGTATGACAATCCCTTAAATACATAGGGGGCATGCGGAGCCTTCTGTTCTTCCCTCAGATGGGAAGGAGGGGGAGGGGCCTTCTAAGAGTTCCACTCTGAATCCTACCTTGACACATGGCAGGCTTGTAAAGCTAAACCTTTTGGTGGTCACAAATGCTCTGCATGGTAGGCTGGAGACCTTGTCCCCACCCGTCATAGGAGGACGTGAGAGCTCAGGGAAGCTCCCTGACAGGCTCAGAATCTCAGTTTAAAATGTAGATGAGGCTGTGGGCCTTGACTTCTGTTCCCTCAATATCCACTGCACCTCCTTTATTTATATTGGTTCTTCTGGGCCTCACTTCCTGGCCCTCCTGGTCCATCTTTGGCCCACATACTGGAGATTTCTGCATCAGTAAGATGCTATATGGTTCCCAAGACTACAGGGATTCTTTGATTCTTTATCCTACCTGTATACTGCCTGGAGAGAGGACGGACCAGACTAGGAAACGGCTATGAACAACTTTCTTTGTGGCCTGGCCCCTGCTGCTGGGCACTTGTAATACGTATGCGGGTCTGATCTCCCGTCATTGTGTCTCCTTCCAGCTGGGACACCAAGCCGAGGACTCAGGGAGAAGGGACATTGAGTCATCCCAGATTTGGTGTAAAGAATCATTTTCTTTCCTGTCGGAACCCCACACGGTTTGATTTTTTAAAAGGGTAATTCCTTTGATTTTTTTTTTTCTGGAAATGGCCTTGAGTTATATTTAGATTATTATTATGTTAAAAATGAAAATAGGGTTTTAGCTTGGCATGGTTCTCGGTGAGGCCAAGTCCTCTCTAGTCCATGGCAGACATTAAAACAGAATAAATAATGGTACCAGCTGGGTTTCCTGAAGCTACCTGGGTCATGCTAGCTGTCTATAGACCAAACGACAAAAACCATCCTTTTTCCGCAGAGCTAATGTACAGGAGGATCTGGATCAAACACCCATATTTTGTTCTGTGGAGCCATCACATGTCCATGGGTATGAACAGGCAGAGCATCACCCGATAGCTCCCTGCTTCATGCTTGAGGATGAGCAGAGGCAAGCAGACCACAGCAGCTGGAGCACTGCTGGAGAACTGAGCACCAGTTCAGAGCCACCACCATACAGCAGAGGTAGGATGTATGACTGCGTATGCTGAGGGGACAGTGGTTAGGTGGGGGACAGTGTCAGTGGCTAGAGAGCATAGGGCCACTCAGCCCCTGCCTCCACGATGTGGGGGACAGTCTATCTCCCTACATCCTAATCTGAGGGAGAGGTTCAGCCTCACCCACCTCCTTGGCCCTTCTTCCTGTTACCTCGTCTCCCTTGCATGGGCTTCTTCCGAAAGACACGCTGACTTTATGGAGGGACCGTCACCATCCACAAGGGAATCTACTTCATTAGCTATCGCTGTCTAACAAATTCCTAATTACTGAGGAACTTAAAATAGCATGTATCTGCTATCTTCAGTGTCTGAGTCAGAACTGCAGGCCTGTGTCCTGTCTCACCAAAGGATTGGCTGGGCTGCATTTGTATCTGTGAGCTGGACTGGGGAAGAATCTATTCCCATGATTACTCAGGTTGGCAAAACTTACTGGCTCACAGGTGGGTATCTCCTACAGGCTGTCTGGGTCATAGTTCTTTGTCATATGCCTCCCCCTTTTGTCTGACCTCCTACTGTACCAAATCAGCAAGGGGAGAGTCCAGAGCTAATTGGAGTCCTACATGGTGCACTGTAGCTGTGGCAGTAACAGATCAATATATATATTTTTGGCACCTTTGTGACAATGAGAGGATACTGATGTATGAACACATGGAGTTACAGATCACGTGGGCCATCTTAGGGGTCGTCTGCTTACCACAAGCCACCAGGTCATTCTCTTCCTCCTTTGAGCTCCTGAGCTCTTGCTCAACCATCCCAGATCCCAAAGATAACACCAAGGCTCAGTCAAGCCATGTGTTCTACCATTGTCTACTATCGCTCTGCCTGCTTCTTTTGCTTTCCTCTGCCTGGAAAGAAGGATCCTTGGTGGCTGGTGCAAGGGTGCATGAGCTTGGGTCCTGGGCATCTTGTGGACCTCTCTTCTCTTTTGAGCCTTCATTTTCTCATGGGAATAAGATGGTGTTTCCCCAGGTAGATTATTAGGTAGTTAGGAAAAAGTTAGCATAAACAATCTGGCATGTATTTGGTACTGATAAACAGACACTTCTGTAACTGTTATCTGCCCAGCCTGTGAAGGGTCTGGCTTGGGATTCCTAGCTTGCTTCCCTCTGATTACTTCCAGTGAAACTCTAGGTGCTCCCCTAGGGCTCCTGTAAAAGAAGAGATGGAGGAAGAGATGGGCTAAGGTAGTCAGAGACAAGTTTCTTCTCAAGGACTAACTTTGGCTATACCACATGACTTGAAGCCATGCATAAGGTTAGTGTCAAGGCCCGCCCTGGGAAAGGGGCTTGCAAACGCTGTGGGAGTCAGTCCCATAGGACCTCTTCTACCCCATGACCCTTCAGATGTAAATCTGCCTCCCTTCTGTGGTCTCCACCCTCCTGTGCCTCTTTGTCAGGCTTCCATCAGAGTTTGATGTGCCTTGGGGCGAGCGCCCATGATCAGTGGCTATCATGGTAGAAGTCTGGTACTAGATCAGGCACGGTATTCCTACCTACTGCCCTCACGATGCTGATGGGGCAGAAAGTGTTCATCTGATGAAAGTGTCTCAGGTCCCTGCCCTTCATCTTCCTAGGTGTGATACTTCCAATCTAAATCAGGAATGGATTGGTATTAAATTTTCCATTCTGAAAACACTGTAAGCCTGATGGCAAACCACAGAGCACCTCCTGAGTGATTTCAGCGTGCAGGTGTCTCTTCTCGACACACATGTGTACTTGCACATGTGTGCACAGGTCTCCATGCCACCTGATGATAGAGCGTGAGGTTCCAGCTCAGTTCTGGTTATTGCCTCTAAGGTCTCTTGGAGAATCTTGTGATTGGGTCCCTGTTGGAATGAAAAGGTATCTCACGTACCCTTAGCTTCCAACACTCAGGCCCGGGATTATTATGAAAGGGCTGATGCTAACATGCCAGTTTGTTCTCTCTGCAGTGCAGGAGTAGGAGGCAGCCCTCTAAAGATTTCACGAGGGTGGCTTCTAAGTTCTCTTGTGCTGTTTATCTCATTTAATTATTAAACCCTGACAACCCCAAAGCATTTCTTTCTTTCAATATTTGAAGAAGCTGAGGCATGGGGGTAGGGGTTGTATTCCTCAAATGTCCAGGTAACAGGTAGTATGACTCTACCGCTTCTCTTTTGGCTAAAGTCTCTTGTGAGCTTCCTGTTGGGACAGTCTTCCGCCTGAGAGTGGCAAGTCCTCCTCTCAGCCCTGTGACAGACAGCTCTTCCCTTCTGGGTACAGCAGTTTCATGCTCAAATGGTAACTAAGAAGCTGAGGTTCCCTTACTCCTTTGACCTTTTCCTTAAAAAAAAAAAATCCAAACTAGGACCAGTTTGAAGGTGTGATGCAGTGATAAGTCACTGGAGTCAACAGATCATCCACAGGTAGAGTGTGGAATAGAGTTGGGTATCACCAGTGATCCAGGAGCCACTGCTTAATTCTGGTGCAGGAGCTGAGTGTGGGAATGAGTGTGGAGCACAGACAGGTGATTTTCTTTCTTTCTCTTCCCTGAGTGGATCACCAGTCTTGTCCCAAGCTTCATGACCAACCTTTAGGAGCCAGCAAATACAGCTGCCCTTCCTCCTGCATATGAACCCTGGGAGCTAGTGAGGCTGACTCGGTCCAAACAGGAGCATTCTCATATCTTCTCCCTACCCACCTCCCCTTATCCCCTGGAGACAGGCACAGGGACAGCAGTGTACTTCATTCAGTGCCACAAAGAGACCACACGAAGGTTTTGTCCTGCCTTTAGATTCTACACAGTATACCAATTTCTCTCTATTTATTTACCAATTCTGGTTTTGGAGAATCTCTCTACCCAGCCTATTGCTCTGCTTAGTGCCCCGCGAGAAGCCTGTGGGCTGCTCCGGACATCTGTGGGTATGGCTCTGCAGTTACTGAACACCCACTGGGCCAGCACTACCAATGGAGGCTTGCTTTGCGGAGGAGGAACTCAGCCTCTTTTGCTACCAGGCAGGCAGCAGGGACTACTAGAGCCACAGCTGCTTCAGGACAGCAGGAGCAGAAGCCGTGTGGGCAGCTGGCCAGGAGGCCACATCTCTCTCTGTGCCAGGCTGCCATGCACCAACAGTTGGCAGAGAATAGTCCTAAACTGAGAGGCACTGCAATGCCCTTAGAGTCTTTGGCTTCAAGACTGGGGGAGATCCTGCATCTGCCCTCTGATAACCTCAAGGCAGAGGACAGCCCATGGCTCTGCTGCCCGAATGAAGTGAGCAGTGAGGGTGACCATATGCAGGGTGGAGCCTGGAATGGATACCTACACCAGCCTTACTAGACCTGGGTATCGGGACCAAACAGACTATGGACCACAGACTGGGTCTAACCTTGGAACCAAGAATCTGAACCTTGAGCATGTTGAAATAGCAGGCAGAGCCTTTCAGGTTGTTGTGGGGCTTCTTACCCTAAGAGGAGGCTGGGTCAGCTGACACCAGCTTGCTCCCCCACCACTGACTTTCTCACTCTGATGCTCTTCGAGGCCATTTTCTGCTTCACATTCCCTTGGTGCTGAGGTCTGCGCCGTGTCTAGAGAAAGGTGCTGGCAAAGCAAGATGCCCCTGAGCCCTGCGCCTTCCCTAGCCTCTCCTTCACCAAGCCCAACCACCTATGATTGTACAGTCATCAAGGGTGGGGTTTTGTAAACAGCCATGATTTTGCCGGTTTTGATGTTTGTCCTGCAGGTCAAACCTGTGCATTCCCACGTAGGACCCAGGGCTCAACATGAAGGAGAAACAGCAGCAACGTCTCTGCAGCTCAGGCTCCATGACTGTATCCCTCGCAGGGCTATTTGTAGTCAGTTGAGGGAATCCATTGGAAGCATCTGGTTCACAATTAGCACTAAAATTACTTAGATCATGAAAAACATAATAGCAGTGGCAGCAAGCACTGTCCCCTTGTTTTAAAAACTCCAGGAGTGGGAGGGGCATGAGAAGGTAACAAATAGCACTATCAAAATACATTCTGTGTGTTCGTGAAAATCATAACGAAACCCGTTGTTACATAAAATTAATATGTGCTAATAAAAACTTTGGAAGTCACCACCTGGAAGATGAAGAGGAGGGGAACACTTCAGTTATTTCCCAGGGGTGGGTACCAGCTGCTTGCTGGGCAGTTTTTCCTCCTTCCTAGCATATTCCTCCTTCCTTACAGCTAGGCAGTGCAGAGACTTCAGATCCTGGGTATGTAGGTGGTTGGCAAACTGTAGCATGATAAATGGGGGTGACCCGGGGTAGGATGGCTTCTCACGTGTGGGAAGGTTATGTTGCCTGAAACCTGGCACTCTTGCCTGGTTCGCACTGCTTTTGTTCACAGCGTGCTCTTAACAATGACCCAAAGCCCTGTTCTGTTCTGTGCATTCTTCCTATGGTACGGGCTTTTTCAGGCTGAACAGCAGAGGCTTGGGACTAAAAGTCAGAGGAGGTGAGGGTCAAACACTGTGGCTTCCCTGGTGCTCTGATGCCTTCTAAAGAGTATTTCTTCTTTCCCCTTCTCCTGCATAGGCTAGTCCCATAGGATTTCCATTGATCCTCCAAGATGCCCACTTAAAGAAGAACTATGGATTTCTGTAGGTCCTATGGCTCAAGCTGTTAGTGTACTAAGGTATGTCAATGAGGATATATGACTGTATGGCCTCCTGAATGCAATGATTTCCCTGTCCTTTAATCTCAGGTTGTAGGTTCTTGGGGACTTTATTCTTGCTACCTCCCAACTCTAAGCTCCCCCTTCTAGTATGCCTGCTCTGTCCCCAAGGTTCATGCTGTGTGGCATCAGCTACCCCTACCGACAGGATAAGAAACAGTTAATATGATGTGCTCATGGTAATTGGTTGAGCATACTTATAAATGTGTTATTAGCCAGAGTGGCCAGCTTGTGTGTGCCACTCCTTGTAAACACAGCACGTATGCGTGTGATCGATGGAGGGTACCTTAAATCTAAGTCCTACGTGTGGAGATTAGGCTGACACTATCTGTGTTTGCTCTGGACTATATATTACATGGTAAACTGCAGGGTGGCTATGTATCACTGATCACCTCTCTGCAAAGAAGCCTGACTAGTGTAAGGCAGATTTGCCTGCTTTGTCCCCAGAGGGCTCTCTAGAGCCTCATGGGCTCTGGGCCAAGGATCCTGAAAGGGAAGATAGACTTCACCTTCAGGGCTCCAGGGAGTGGTAATGGCACAGGACATTGGCATCCCTCTGTGGCCAGGATGTCCATGAGGAGGAGTTCTCTTTGTCCCAATACGTGGCAAGCTGTTCAGCTTCTAGAACTGGGAAGGCCATGCTCATCTGGGGGAAGGGGTGCCTGAGGATCCTTAGGAAATACAAGATGGCTGGAGGGAACAAACAAAAGTCCAAACAGACACCAGATAAAATGGGGGCTCTCTTGCCTGATCTGTGTTCCCATGGCATTTGAAATATGACTTCGCACTGAGTACCAGTATATCTGCATTGTCTTTCCAGAACCAGAAAGGGCAACTGGGGCCAACCACCATGGATCTAGCACTTTGTTCTCCATCGTTTGGCAGAAGAGAACCAGTCCAGTGAGTGGACGTTGAAATGTGCATATGCGACAGCCTTACTTACAAAGAGGGGGAGAGTCCGACATGTGCCACCACATGGATGAATCTTGAGGACATTAGAAGAGAAATGAACAAGTCACAAAAGGGCAAATCATGTACGTTATACTCAAATGATGTGTACCTAGAGAGAGGCAGAAGCACAAAGCCGGCCTGGGGTGGTGATGCTCAACAGATGTAGAGCTTCCAGTTTGTAAGGTGGAGATGAGTTATATAAATCAGTGCCTGTATTTGACTACTGAACTGTACACTTAAAACGGGTAAGACGGTAAGTTTTATGTTACATATTTTTGACACAATGAATTAAAAAGAGCTTGTTGTACACATGGTCTATTTAGACCTGGCCAACAAGGACATACTCATAGGCCCAGGTCTCTCAAGAAGCAGGCCCAGCAAGCTTTCCCTGAAGCTGAGTTAGGCTTGGGGTCCTATGTGATCACAGTACGTTTCTGGAGTGTCCCTTGGGAATGCCACCGTGAAGAAATCAGTCCAGGGCACAGCGATGGGTGTACCCCTTAGCACAGTGGGTATTCGTAGGCAGCAGCCTGCAGCCTGGCATCAGAGGAGGCTGGAGCAGCGGCGGCTTGCTCTGAGCCACGGAGGGAGATTTATGAGGGGGAGAAGAAGTTAATATCGACAAGTGATGAGTTAGGAGAGTAATACGTCAGCTTAAGTTCAGAAACTCTGACGGAGAAAGAAAATCACATGCCTACCAGCTGTTCATCATCCTAAGCAGGCTGCAGAGCCAGGGTCCCTGGCCTGTGGCTGAGCAGAGCATATGCCAGCTGAGGGGGCAGGTAGGAAGGGTATGAGGAGGGATGCTGAGGGGGAGGAACCATCTACTAGGATGGCCACAGAAGTGGATCTGAGGCACAGCATCTTCCTTGATAAATGGATGACCATCTACCATGCTTCACTGGGGAACCAGCTAGAAACAGCTTCTGGACACAGCTTTGCTCTGACTGGGTGGGTGCCAGGGCAGTGGTGATTGGGGATGGCGAGGATGATCCCCAATCTCTGAGGTTCAAGCATATGTTTCCCCAATCAGAAGGCTACAGATCTAGGCTAGGAGTCATTAGAAGCCCCAGAACCAGATCTTAAGCAGCTGAGGATCCCAGCCCTTCACCGGTAGGTGTGTCTGCTCACCAAAGATATTAGGCTTCAGGGTGTCTGGAAAGTTAGAGTACGGTGGGAGGAGACACTTAGGTCTGAGAGGTCTTAAACAAGGGTGGAGCCACTGTGGCATGCGTCCCTTTATATTGGTGTAGGAAGTAGTCTGGAGTCACAGAGTCCAGTGCTGGAGAAGCCTGGTGGCACAGGGAGCCTTGGCATCCGTACCCCAGTTCCTTACGTGCTTCCAGTCTGCCTCCCTCACCACCACTCCCTGCCCTTGGGACACCAGTTTCCTGAAGGCTCCACAGAACGTCAGTGTGATGTGACTATTGAGTGGGCAGATGTGCTTTGGTTCATGGCCTCCAGACTTCAGAGGAGGAAACAGGCACTTCACAGGCTCTGCCATCCAACTGAGTTATTGACACAGTTATGTGAGCTCAGGGCGGTGTTTGCTCTTCCACTCATTCGGTTGCTGGGTAGGTGATGGCTGATTCCTGTTTGGCAGGAACCTTCCTGGCTTCTGCCCTCCATAGAGTTCAGGGACACGGCCTCCTGGGTTTGTTACGCTTAAGACCAGGGATGGAATAGGCCCAGGAAGAGCTCTCTCAAATCTCCTTATCCCACTCAGCAAGATGTCACATTGGCTGGCTTTGTGGATGGACTTAGGTGCTGTGTGTGTGTGTGTGTGTGTGTGTCAGAGAGAGAGAGAGAGAGAGAGAGAGAGAGAGAGAGAGAGAGAGAGAGAGAGAGAGAGAGAGCATGAATTTCCATTTTCCCCACCTCCAGACAGCAAAAGCAGCCCCCCTTTTAATCTGGCAGCAGTCATTTTAAGTAAGGATATGCTCCCAGTTGTATTTTATCTCCAGGGCTGTATTCTCTCTCAGGTCAGGAAACAGAGGGCCCTGGAGGGCTTAGCATTGCAGGCAAGGGCAAACGCTGATGGCAGACAGCCTGGCTCAGAGTGGGCTGCTCGGCAAGTACTTCTGTGAATTGCTAAATAAATGAAGAATACAAATTGCTTTCTATTTTCAAATAAAAAACAAGAAAGCACCCGCTACTGTGCGCTCTGAGCGATTAGCATGATGAACTGCAATGACTCATCCCCTCTTCACCATCTTAATATTACTCCCATTTCAGAGATGAGGAATCAGAGGCATAGTGGGGTAAGCGGTACCCCAAGGCCATACAGACAATATGAGGTGGAAATAGAATATGAGTCTAGCCTGGGACCATGGCTCCTGTGACCACATTATGGCAAACCCTCTGTGCATAGGTACACTCACAACAACTGTTTAAGAGCTTTCTGGGCTGCAGGCAGCGTTCTGAACATATTGTTCATGATGGGAACCGCTGGCCACAGGTGCAAAGGGAAGCAGTCTAGCTCACACCTAACAGTGGCTATCACAAGCTCTGACCCATAGTCAAACAGCTATCGGCACTCCTGAGCTTAGAGAGTTGAATCTGGCCCCAGTAGCCAGATCCTTTCCCTGCCCTAGAAACAAGGGAGGCAGGCAGGATAGAGACGGCAGAGCCTCACCCCTGCAATCCTGGTTACACTATGAAATTGGGGAGCTGGTCTCTGGTACTAAGTTACTCGTGACCACCAAGACCTCTGTCTCTGTCTGTTCTGCCCTTCATTGCTTTCTGACCCCTTTTTCTTCACATGAGCACATGATTGGACAACACAGTTTATGCACGGAGGGAGAAAAATCTTGCCTTGGTCATTGAGTAGAAGACCTCTGATCCCTTGGGCATGGTAAGTCCTACAACCTATCCAGCTCTCCATCTAGACTTTGATTCTCCACCTTAGGGATGGATATTGGTGATGGCAAAGCTGTAATCCCGGCCAGGAATCTGGCGCAGAGCCTGCCTCCTGTACTGCTGTCAGCTGGTATGTGCACAGGGAGCACAGACTCATTTTAATATTGGCCGGAGCTAAACCTCATTAGAAAAGTAAATTTGCTGTAGCTGCAGGGAAAAAAATGCCAGCAATCCCCGCAACCTTCCCAAAGCTAAATAGAAAGCACGGGGTTTAGACTGTTTCATGCAATATGTCCTCATCACCAGGTGCAGGGCCTGGGACCCAGTAGGTGCTTAGAATCACTGCGAGTGGACTGGATTCTGGGTGTCTTGTGGCCACAGTCACCTTTCAGCATGGAGAGTAAGTGGTCATGGATTTAGTGTTTATAAATCTCAAAAAAAATTTAGACTACCATTTGCTGGTATTATGGAATGATAAATAAAAAAAAACCCATTTGCTAGGTATGAAGGTATCATTCCTGCTGTTCTCCAATGGAGAGATGTTCTGGGTAATTTGGTTCTGGATCAGGAAGGGTAAGGTCCAATTCAAAGTCGGAGATTAGATTAACATAGGTTAAGGGGAGGGAGACCCAGATACTGGGAGAATAGGGGAGGGAAGCATAATGTATAAAAGATATCAATGAAATTAACATTCATAGCCCTTATCCTTAACAGTCTGAAAAGATGACACTTTCCCAATTTACAGACTGTCAGGGAAGCATGTGTTAAGAGGACTCATTTTTTTCCCTCAAAATCCACTTAGCTGGGGACAGATGCACTGACATGTAGGACCTCAGCAAGCCCTTCTAGAGGTCTTTCACTTCTGGATCATGACTATGTCTCCTAGCTGGTCCTTGGGGGATTTCCAAGGACCTGCGTATCTGGGGCCCTGACAAGGAGGATGGTACACGACGGGGGCTTCTCTCCCTCTTCCCTGGGTGTCAGGCTCATCCACATTCTGCCTCCTTCTCCATCACACACAGTGCCAGGCAAGAATGGCGAAGGCCAGAAGGCGAACAATCCTGAACACTGGGTGATGCTGCGGCAGGCGACTCTCCTTACTAGCCCTGGAATAGTTTGCTTTGTGACCTGTCCGTGCTGTGAGCCCCCCTGACTCCATCAGAGTCTTGCTCAGTAGACAGCGCACTAGCTCCAGTGAGAAGCCTCCCCAGGAGAGGATGCTTGACGATGTGTGCAGATTTGTAGAAGAAGGCTCGCACCTTGGCTAAGGCTTCCCTCTGCTTCCTTCTCACTGCCTCTCCCAGCCTCTGATTTCTCCTTTGGCTGAAGCCTGGCCTCTCCTACAGGCAGAGGAGCATTCAGGAATCCGGATTCCTCTCTTCTAGCCATGCTATCGCTGGACTCCCTGGTCCAGAACCTGGCTCCTTGGCCAGCTCACCCTCCTCCGTATCCTCTCCTTATAAAATCTCATCACTCTGGGCTCCAGGTCATGAAGGCACAATAGACTCCGTCCTCCCCAAACACGGTGGGAATAATCCAAGTCTCATGAACAGCTTGAGCAGAAGAAGTGGGAACTTGTTCTCTGCTACAGGCTCTCATCTGCAGTTGGGTCCCCTCTAGTGATTTTCCCGCCCAGGGTTCAGGTGGAGCATTCAACAGCACCTCACCCAGAAAGCACATGCAGGTATCCAACCACGCCCACAGGCACAGGGTGATCCCTAAGCCCTTGGGGAAGCAGTACAAATGGGAGCAGCGAGACAATGGCCTCACTGCCCAGCGCGGGCGTGCGTCCATTCATCTCCCTGGTCCCATCACCCTAGGAAGCGGTTTTTCTCTTGTTGAAAGGGGCAGAGAGGAGATGGAATGCAAGCCCAGGACCTTTGTGGATCCTGGAAGTGAACTGAGCAGAGTGGGAGGTTTTGTGAAGGTTTCCTGGGCAGGATCTTTGTCTGGCATGAACACAGAAAGGACTTGATGTTTGGTTCAATAGCAGTCACCAACTGAGCAGGTTCTAAAAGGAAATGCCTCCTCTCTGTAGTGACTCTCCACGGAAAGGGGAGATGTTAGGGACAGAAGACTAGAGCAACAACAGCCCTACACAGCTCAACACCCACCTCAACACCAGTCACTTGTGAAGCCCCGTGCTTACCATTTACACACACACACACACACACACACACACACACACAAACATAAGCACATGTACACCATTATTTCTGTGCTAGGCACATGGATATCTGTCTTAGTCACTTGAAATTATGCAAGATAGTCCAAAATCAAGATTCCTCTGGGCACTCCAGCTAAACTGGTCTCCATAAAGAAGTACCCAATCCACTGTCAACAAAAGGCCCTGCTCAAGGTCCTGTGCCTTAGAAATCTGGGGGTGAGGGGGGTCATCTCAGCCCCAGCTTCTATAAGCTGTCCAGTGAATGCACTAGGACTAGATCTGGCTAAGAAAGTGGTAGCTCATGAAACTAAGTTCCTGTAGGTGGGTGGGCTCTTGACCTGACCTGCTTAATAGGAATCTGACACTCGGGCTCCCTGAGGTGCTGGATCTGATACTTTTTCTCTTGCTTCACACGTCTCTGTTTCCTTTTCTGAACTTGTATGATCACGTGCACAGAGGAAGGTAATGACCTGGTCCTGCCTCCGTCCACTTTCCTGCACCGAAGGTCTCTAAAATTCACTGTCACTTCCCACCTCTCTCAGCTCCCAGCACTCACAGGAAAGATGCATGATGCTCAGCTCCCTTGAAAAGAATTAAATTGGCAATGTCCAGGAAAGGCAGAGAGATTGGGATCTCTGTCAGTGAGTAGGGGTGCAGCAAGAGCTGACCCCTTCTCCTGTGATCCCGTGGGCCACCTAGAACCACCTGCTGAGGTGGCAAGGGACAGAATAGCTAAGAGAAAGACCAGTTGTTAGAAGACTCAGAGAACCACCAGTTCTTGCCTTCATCCTAATGGAGCAGAGAGGGGCAGGCAGCATCCTAGCATTATTTCCTAGCCCCTCAGGTGCAGGCCCTGCCGGCCGGCCCTATTTCCCGATGTCCCTATTTTGTGCAACACACACACACACACACACACACACACACACACACACACACACACACCCCGCGCGCACGCGGGCGGACATGGCGTGGGTACTGATGGGGACGCATAAAGGGGCTCTGTGCACCGCGGAGGCGGGGGCTCAGGGCGCCGGACACTGACCTGCGGCAGCGAGTCCATATCGTCCCCGGCGCGGTCCATAGCGGGTGGCAGTCCTATGCCCTGGCCCCAGCGACCCAGGGCTGCTGCCCTGCGATGCGCGCGCTTCTCTCTCGGGGCGTTCTCCCGTTCCGTGCCCTCGGGGGCCACTTCATAGCCGCGGGCCCACTCGTCCGCAGCCCCGGCCAGCCCGCTGCCACGGCCCGGCTGCTTCTGGGCTCAGCCAGGCGGCGGCCGGAGCCCCGGAGCGCGCGGGAGGGCGCGGGCGGCGAGGCGCGGGGCGGCGATAGGAGCCCCAAGATGGGACGCGCGGGCTGGCCGGGCCGGGATGGCTGGGCGCGCGGCCGGAGCCCAGCCGAGCGGGCCAGCGCGTGGTGCCCTCGGCGCTGGCGGCGGCGGATGCGCGGTGCGGCCGCGGCTGTGACAGCGCCTCCCGCCCCGCCCCCACGCACCCCGCCCCCGCGAGCGCGAGCTGCCGGTGGGACCCGAGCCACTCGCGGTCCGTACCAACCTCGCGGGCTGAGGCGGGGGCCGACGCTGGACCCCCTCCTCGAGCTTGGTATCACCTCCCCGCGCTCTCCGCTGTGGCCCTCCCTCTGGGGCATCTGGGGCTTCGGGCGGATGCTGGAGTGGCCTCGGGCGGGGCCCAGTGCACCCCAGCTTTGGCTCGAGGAGTGAGAGCGCGCCCGCCTTGCCCGCACCCCCCAGCTCACCCGCCTCCATCCCTCAATCCTGGCTGCTCAGGCCCCTGGCTTGGCAGCCTCTCTCAAAGGGCGATTGTTTCCTGGCTGGGATGCTGGGGGTTGGGGGGTTGCAGCGGGCATGGTTCTGCGGGACTAAGCTGGAGTGAGTGCGGCAGTGAAAGAGGGTGCGGCCCCCAGCTTGGCTTCGGACAATCCGAAGTGGATACAGGGCTGTTTGTATGGGTTGGAGGTGGGAGTCCCCAAGGAGACTGGCAGTGGGGCAGCCCCACCTGTGGGCACTGCTTCTCTCTTTAAGGACATGCCAAGATGTTGAGTGCCACTTTGCTCTCCAGCCCCCCTGCACTGGGCATCTAACAAGGAGGCAGGAGGCACTGCCTGGTGCAGAGGAGTGAAGAGATGGCCAAGGTGGATGGGCAGGCCATCCAGGAATTTCGCAGTACTGGGATACAGGGTCTCTCTCTCTCTCTCTCTCTCTCTCTCTCTCTCTCTCTCTCTCTCTCTCTCTCTCTCTCTCTCTCTCTGTGTGTGTGTGTGCAGGCCATGCAGTCATCTAGTGGGAGATTTCCAAATGCTATTGTCCACTTGCCAGAGCCTAAGGCACCATCCATGCACCATTCCTGATAGTCCTCACTGACACCTGTGATCAGGGCCTTCAGCTGTGTCCTCTTCAAAACTCCAGAAGACCAGCTCCTGTAAACGCCAGTGCTTTCTCCAGGGTCTGTCACCTCCTTCCTCAATGCACAGATCCATACCTGGGCATTGCTGCATCCAAGTGTATTTTGTACTATGGGCTGAGGCTGAGCCCACAGGTCTTCACCGTCACCTCTGACTATCAGGACGAAGCCTGGCTCTCCCCTTGGGTGAAGGTGGGATGGTGTAGGGGCTCCAGAATAAATTCTGTTCTTCAAGACTTTGAGGTTAGGTAGGAACCACAGTTTACAACATCTCATAGAAAATACAGAATTACTGTCTCTAGAGATAGACTTCCTCCGGACTCTTCTCTCCTTACTCCATACCAGGGAGCTCAGGGCATGCTGCCCTGTTGCTTCTCCTTGAGTGAACTGTACCACCCATAATTACCAAGTGACAGGGCAGAGATGCTCTTGGAGGCTGATTCTTACCACCAGGGAAGCTGATGCCCACAGACAGGAGCATCCACGTGTGGGTGTGGGGCCACACCCACTCATATCTCTGCCCAGGACTGTGCCAAGATCAGGAATTCAGGACAATGGCTGGATAATGAACGGGTCAAAGGCACTAGCTAAGTGACCTGGCCAGAGACCACCATCCTCTGAACCCATCTCTTCAGTAATAAAACAGGCTTTCAGTAAGCTGACAGGATCTTGTCTGGTCCCATGGGTTTCGGCCAGCAAATGTCCTCTGGTTGTTCTGTGGGGTGGCTCCACCCCCCAGCTTCTTTAGCTTGGAGTTCAACCAGATGGAACAGGAATGGTTGCAAGTTTTATTTCACCATTCTTGTGAGAACAACAGTGATAATAAAACCCCTTTCTGGAAACATGTCTTATAAGTTAGCCTCAGGCTCTGTTTGTGGTATGTTTTGCTTTTAGTATTTATAAAGCCAACTTTGAAACAATAATATATTAAAATTAGCACGAGAAGGCTCAGTGAAGAGACCACAGCCTGCCATTTATTTGGCAGTATTCCACAGGTGTGGACCCAAAGATACACACACCTATGTATCTATGTACACACAACGTGTGCCCAAAAGGCACATATATAAGTAAGCCCAATGAAACGAGTGCATACAAACAGTGTGCATTTGTATACCCGTGTACATGTGTGAATGTGTGCACATGCCTGCCTGCTCCCACCTGCACGCTCCCACCAGTCTTTGCCAGGGGGCTGAGCCATAGTTATACTTTTCTGTGTTCTTCTCTTTGTCTGTTGAAAGGCAGCAGTGTTTCCATTCCACATCTGGATTTCTTTTTTTTTTTTTTTTTTTTTTTTTTTTTTTTTTTTTTTTTTAATTTTTTTTTTTTATTATTCGATATAATTTATTTACATTTCAAATGATTTCCCCTTTTCTAGCCCCCCCACTCCCCGAAAGTCCCGCAAGCCCCCTTCTCTTCCCCTGTCCTCCCACCCACCCCTTCCCACTTCCCCGTTCTGGTTTTGCTGAATACTGTTTCACTGAGTCTTTCCAGAACCAGGGGCCACTCCTCCTTTCTTCTTGTACCTCATTTGATGTGTGGATTATGTTTTGGGTATTCCAGTTTTCTAGGTTAATATCCACTTATTAGTGAGTGCATACCATGATTCACCTTTTGAGTCTGGGTTACCTCACTTAGTATGATATTCTCTAGCTCCATCCATTTGCCTAAGAATTTCATGAATTCATTGTTTCTAATGGCTGAATAGTACTCCATTGTGTAGATATACCACATTTTTTGCATCCACTCTTCTGTTGAGGGATACCTGGGTTCTTTCCAGCATCTGGCAATTACAAATAGGGCTGCTATGAACATAGTAGAACATGTATCCTTATTACATGGTGGGGAGTCTTCTGGGTATATGCCCAGGAGTGGTATAGCAGGATCTTCTGGAAGTAAGGTGCCCAGTTTTCGGAGGAACCGCCAGACTGATTTCCAGAGTGGTTGTACCAATTTGCAACCCCACCAGCAGTGGAGGAGTGTTCCTCTTTCTCCACACCCTCTCCAACACCTGCTGTCTCCTGAATTTTTAATCTTAGCCATTCTGACTGGTGTAAGATGAAATCTTAGGGTTGATTTGATTTGCATTTCCCTAATGACTAATGAAGTTGAGCATTTTTTAAGATGCTTCTCCGCCATCCGAAGTTCTTCAGGTGAGAATTCTTTGTTTAACTCTGTACCCCATTTTTTAATAGGGTTGTTTGGTTTTCTGGAGTCTAACTTCTTGAGTTCTTTATATATATTGGATATTAGCCCTCTATCTGATGTAGGATTGGTGAAGATCTTTTCCCAATTTGTTGGTTGCCGATTTGTCCTCTTGATGGTGTCCTTTGCCTTACAGAAACTTTGTAATTTTATGAGGTCCCATTTGTCAATTCTTGCTCTTAGAGCATACGCTATTGGTGTTCTGTTCAGAAACTTTCTCCCTGTACCGATGTCCTCAAGGGTCTTCCCCAGTTTTTTTTCTATTAGCTTCAGAGTGTCTGGCTTTATGTGGATGTCCTTGATCCATTTGGATTTGAGCTTAGTACAAGGAGACAAGGATGGATCAATTCGCATTCTTCTGCATGCTGACCTCCAGTTGAACCAGCACCATTTGTTGAAAAGGCTATCTTTTTTCCATTGGATGTTTTCAGCCTCTTTGTCGAGGATCAAGTGGCCATAGGTGTGTGGGTTCATTTCTGGATCTTCAATCCTGTTCCATTGATCCTCCTGTCTGTCACTGTACCAATACCATGCAGTTTTTAACACTATTGCTCTGTAGTATTGCTTGAGGTCAGGGATACTGATTCCCCCAGATCTCCTTTTGTTGCTGAGAATAGTTTTAGCTATCCTGGGTTTTTTGTTGTTCCAGATGAATTTGATAATTGCTCTTTCTAGCTCTGTGAAGAATTGAGTTGGGATTTTGATGGGTATTGCATTGAATCTGTATAGTGCTTTAGGTAAAATGGCCATTTTAACTATATTGATTCTGCCGATCCATGAGCATGGGAGGTTTTCCCATTTTTTGAGGTCTTCTTCCATTTCCTTCTTCAGAGTCTTGAAGTTCTTGTCATACAGATCTTTCACATGTTTGGTAAGAGTCACCCCAAGATACTTTATACTGTTTGTGGCTATTGTGAAGGGGGTCATTTCCCTAATTTCTTTCTCAGCCTGCTTATCCTTTGAGTATAGGAAGGCCACTGATTTGCTTGAGTTGACTTTATAACCTGCCACTTTGCTGAAGTTGTTTATCAGCTGTAGGAGCTCTCTAGTGGAGTTCTTTGGGTCACTTAGGTAGACGATCATGTCGTCTGCAAATAATGATAGTTTGACTTCTTCCTTTCCAATTTGTATCCCTTTGACCTCCTTATGTTGTCGAATTGCCCGAGCTAGTACCTCAAGTACAATATTGAAAAGATAAGGAGAAAGGGGGCAGCCTTGTCTGGTCCCTGATTTCAGTGGGATTGCTTCAAGTTTCTCTCCATTTAGTTTGATGCTGGCTACCGGTTTGCTGTATATTGCTTTTACTATGTTTAGGTATGGGCCTTGAATTCCTGTTCTCTCCAAGACTTTAAGCATGAAGGGATGCTGAATTTTGTCAAATGCTTTTTCAGCATCCAATGAAATGACCATGTGGTTTTGTTCTTTGAGTTTGTTTATGTAGTGGATTGTATTGATGGATTTCCGTATATTGAACCAACCCTGCATTCCTGGGATAAAGCCTACTTGATCATGGTGGATGATCGTTTTGATGTGTTCTTGGATTCGGTTGGCAAGAATTTTATTGAGTATTTTTGCATCGATGTTCATAAGGGAAATTGGTCTGAAGTTCTCTTTCTTTGTTGGATCTTTGTGTGGCTTTGGTATCAGCGTAATTGTGGCTTCGTAGAAGGAATTGGGTAGTGTTCCTTCTGTTTCTATTTTGTGGAATAGTTTGAAGAGTATTGGTGTTAACTCTTCTTTGAAGGTCTGGTAGAATTCTGCACTGAAGCCATCTGGTCCTGTGCTTTTTTTGGTTGGAAGACTTTCTATGACTCCTTCTATTTCTTTAGGCATTATGGGACTGTTTAGATGGTCTAGTTGGTCCTGATTTAATTTTGGTATTTGGTATCTGTCAAGGAAATTGTCCATTTCCTCCAGATTCTCCAGTTGTGTTGAGTATAGGCTCTTGTAGTAGGATCTGATGATTTTTTGGATTTCCTCAGTTTCCGTTGTTATATCTCCCTTTTCATTTCTAAGTTTGTTAATTTGGATACTTTCTCTGTGCCCTTTGGTCATTCTGGCTAAGGGTTTATCTATCTTGTTGATTTTCTCAAAGAACCAGCTCCTGGTATTGTTGATTTTTTGTATGGTTCTCTTTGTTTCTACTTGATTGATTTCGGCCCTGAGTTTGATGATTTCCTGCCTTCTACTCCTCCTGGGCGAAATAGCTTCTTTTTGTTCCAGGGCTTTCAGGTGTGTCATTAAGCTGGTAATGTATGCTCTCTCCATTTTCTTTTTGGAGGCACTCAGGGCTATGAGTTTTCCTCTTAGCACTGCTTTCATTGTGTCCCATAGATTTGGGTATGTTGTGTTTTCATTTTCATTGTGTTCTAAAAAGTCTTTAATTTCTTTCTTTATTTCTTCCTTGACCAAGGTATCATTGAGTAGAGTATTGTTCAGTTTCCACGTGTATGTGGGCTTTCTGTTGTTTCTGTTGCTATTGAAGACCACTTTTACTCCATAGTGATCAGATAGGAGGCATGGGATTAGTTCGATCTTCTTATATTTGTTGAGGTCTGTCTTGTGACCAATTATATGGTCGATTTTGGAGAAGGTACCATGAGGTGCTGAGAAAAAGGTATATTCTTTTGTTTTAGGATAGAATGTTCTATATATATCTGTTAAATCTAATTGGTCCAAAGCTTCAATTAGTTTCATTGTGTCCCTGTTTAGTTTCTGTTTTCCTGATCGGTCCATTGAGGAAAGTGCAGTGTTGAAGTCACCCACAATTATTGTGTTAGGTGCAATGTGTGCTTTTAGTTTTAATAAAGTTTCTTTTACAAAAGAGGGTGCCCTTACATTTGGGGCATAGATGTTCAGGATTGTCAGTTCTTCTTTTTGTATTTTTCCTTTGACCAGCAAGAAGTGTCCCTCAGGGTCTCTTTTGATGACTTTGGGTTGAAAGTCAATTTTATCTGATATTAAAATGGCTACTCCAGCTTGTTTCCTGAGACCATTTGCTTGTAAAATTGTCTTCCAGCCTTTTACTCTAAGGTAGTGTTTGTCTTTGACCCTGAGGTGTGTTTCTTGTAAGCAGCAAAATGTAGGGTCCTGTTTACGTATCCATTCAGTTAGTCTGTGTCTTTTTATTGGGGCATTAAGTCCATTGATGTTAAGAGATATTAAGGAATAGTGATTGTTACTTCCTATCATTTTTGACGTTATTTTTTAAATTGGAATGCTTAACTTCTTTTGGGTTTGATGAAAGGTTACTATCTTGCTTTTTCCAGGGTGAAGTTTCCCTCCTTGTATTGGTGTTGTCCTCCTATTATCCTTTTTAGGGCCGGGTTTGTGGATAGATATTGGGTAAACTTGGTTTTGTCATGAAATATCTTAGTTTCTCCATCTATGGTGATTGAGAGTTTTGCTGGATATAGTAGTTTTGGTTGGCATTTGTGTTCTCTTAGAGTCTGCATGAGATCTGCCCAGGACCTTCTAGCCTTCATAGTCTCAGGTGAAAAGTCTGCTGTGATTCTGATAGGTCTTCCTTTATATGTTACTTGGCCTTTTTCTCTTACTGCCTTTAGTATTCTTTCTTTGTTTAGAACATTTGGTGTTTTGATTATTATGTGACGGGAAGTATTTCTGTTCTGGTCCAGTCTGTTTGGAGTTCTGTAGGCTTCTTGTATATTCATGGGCATCTCTCTCTTTAGGTTAGGGAAGTTTTCTTCCATAATTTTATTGAAGATATTTGCTGGCCCTTTAAGTTGTAAATCTTCACTCTCCTCTATGCCTATAATCCTTAGGTTTGGTCTTCTCATTGTGTCCTGGATTTCCTGGATATTTTGGGTTACAAGCTTTTTGCATTTTGCATTTTCTTTAACTGTTGAGTCCATGGTTTCTATGGAATCTTCAGCATCTGAGATTCTTTCTTCTATCTCTTGTATTCTGTTGTTGATATTTGTATCTCTGTCCCCTGATTTCTTCCCAAGGCTTTCTATCTCCAAAGTTGTCTCCCTTTGAGTTTTCTTAGTTGTTTCTACTTCTGATTTTAGATCCTGGATGGTTTTGCTTAGCTCCTTCACTTGCATGTTTGTGTTTTCCTGTAATTCTTTAAGAGATTTTTGTGTTTTCTCTTTCATGAGCTCAGCCTGTTGACCAAAGTTCTCCTGTATTTCTTTAAGAGATTTTTGTGTTTCGTCTTTCATGACCTCAGCCTGTTGAGCAAAGTTCTCCTGTATTTCTTTAAGTGTTTTTTGCATTTCCTCCTTGTTGGCTTTTGTATTCTCCTGGATTTCTTTCAATGATTTTTGTGTTTCCCTTGCAAGGGCTTCTAACTTTTGATCCATTGTCTCCTGAATTTCTTTATGTATGACCTTCATGTGTTCCTGTACCAGCATCATGACCAGTGATTTTAAATCCAAATCTTGTTTTACTGGTGTGATGGGGTATCCAGGACATGTTGGTAGAGGAGAATTGGGTTCAGATGTTGCCATATTGCCTTGATTTCTGTTAGTGACGTTCCTGCGTTTGCCTTTTGCCATCTAGATCTCACTGGTGTTAGTTTATCTTGTCAGTGCTGGACTCACCAGTGCAAGCTGCCCCTTCCCAGTTGGCCTCTGGTGCACAGCTTACCTCCTGCACTGCTTGTAGACAGTGTGCTGCTGCCCAGGCTGTTCAGATCCCAAAGCAGGCACCCGAAGGCTCCCGCTGGGGCCCGCTGGATTCACTGGAGCACACTGACTTCTCCCAGCTGGCCGCCCGGAAGCCCAGCTAGCCACTTGCAGGACTTGGAGATGTAATGCTGCCGCCCAGACTGATCTGGATCCGGAAGCGGAGAGAGTAGAGCTAAGGGCTTCTGCCTGAGGCCTTGCCCCAGATTGTGTCTGTGGAGCAGATGGAGCCTGTGTGCACTCCCAGGGAGTGCCGACGGTGTATGCTACTGTGACCTCCCCTGAGTTCCGCTCACTCCGCTGGGCAGCCGATCTGCCAACCGGGCTATCGCACACAAGGTTAGCCTGGCCGCCCAGTCCCTGAGTCCAGGCAAAAGCCTGGGAGGCCAAGGTCCGAGCAAAGTTCCCCTACGGCTTTGACTGTTAATTGGGTTTGCCAGGTGACTAGGATGGCGGGCGTGTGCGCCCGCGCTCCCTGAAAGCGCCGGGAGAGTCTGCTTTGCTAACAATCACCTGGGCGGGTTGACTCACAGATGGCCCACCAAGCCGCCCAGATCTTGGGGTCAGTCCTGTGCCTTTTGGGGCCTGGACCCCCGCTTTGTTAGCCTTAGGCTATGCCTGTTACAGGTCTGCCCGCCTGAGCTCTCTGTCGTCCTGCAGGCAAAATGGCGGCGGCGCGCTCGCAGGCCTGGGCAAAAATCCTCCTGGTTGGGTTGGCACCCCGATGGCCCCCCGACCCGCCCAGGGCCTGGGTGCAGGCCAACGCCCGTCGGGCTCAGACCACCGCGGTGTTGGCCTCGGATTATGTTTGTGTACCTCAGTCTGTCCGATTCCTGGAGTACGGAACCAAGATGGATCCTCCTCTCCTGACTGGTGGGAGGCCGAGTTCTGAAGTGGCCTCCGTGCAGGAAAGGCGCCGCACAACTGCAGCTGCTTGCTGTCCGGCTGGTCAGCGAAGGTCAGTGGTCGTGGGCGCAGGGCCTAACTGGTCCCTGTGACGCCTTGGTTCCACTGCTGATGGCCCTTCAGCTGGAGCAGCCACTGCTGCCGCTGCTGCCGCCGCCGCCGCCGCCGCCGCCCGTCACATCTGGATTTCTTGTAACCCCACAACTTGGTCCTTGTTCCAAACATCTGGAGTAGTTCCTAGATCTCCCCGACTGTTGCATCTTCCGTTATTCCCTCCTCCTCTAAAGAGGAAATAGCCCTTCTTCTCAGAGGATACCAAAGACTAGCACCAGAATGTTTAGTATGCAAACCCTCGGGTCCTGTCTGCCTTCTGGGACAAGCTGTTATATGTTTATTGTGTAGTTAAGAAGGACAGGAGACCTGCTCCATCCTCTGATTTTTGGCACAGTTCCCACAATCCGAATCTCAGAAGGACCTCATGAAAGCACCATCTGCAATGCAAAAGCTAAAAAAAAAAAAAAAAAAAAAACCATCTGGGACTAGATCACCTGTGCCCATATTTAATATGACTAGCAATTGGTTCAGTCTTCCTGGCTCGTTGTTCCCCTGGCTGGCCCCCTGCTTGGCTCTCTCTCATCAGCAGCTTTGCTACGCTCCAGGCCTGTCATTGGTGGTGTATTTCCAGACCATCCTTTCCTTCTCAGTTAACTATGCAGGGAACTAAACCAGCTGAGCCAGGCTCTCACTCCGGGCCCAGGCCCTGCCCTCTCAGCTGCTCTTAGCTTTCTGATGACTGGGGCTTCTGGTTTTAGGCAGTCACCCGCTATCCCTTCTCTTACACGGGGACTCATCAGTAGTGATCTTGCTGCTGTGAATGGACAGGCCCAGTGAGGAACTCCTCATTCCCCAGTGTGTGAGCTCACCTATCACGGTTTAGGCAGGGACATACAAATGTGTGCATGACACCCACGTGCACCCTCACCAAGGAATACAGTAGGGAGAAGAAAGCTTTCCTCTCTCTGAACAGTTCGTTAGGGTCCCTGGGGACGGGCCATACTTGCAAAATCTGGCAGAAAATTTCATAGGATATATGTTCTTAGAAGTTTCGTGCTGATTGTGTGGATGTACTATTTGGGGTGGTTGAGTTCTTGGCTCTGATAAAGATGAGTATATTTTTTCCATGCTTTCCTTTTATTAAGAGGCCATTGGTTCTAGTTTTGAATCTCAGTTTCTCCAGAGCAAATTGGAGATGCTCATTTAATCACAAACTCTCAGACTCCCTTCTTGTGCCCCATCCCTGCCTCCTCTGAATTCCATTTTTATAGCACAGGTGCACAGATTTTGGGTGCTTTAGTAATTTACTGATTACCCTTTGCATTTGGGGGCTGACCAAGATGAGAGGCAATGGAGAAGGGTCACGTGCCTCTGGAGAAGCTCTCTCAGAGGCAAGCTGAGGACTCTTCTATGTGTTCTTGCACAAGGGAGAAGAATCCGGTTGCCTATGACCTTCCTACCTGTTCCTCTAGAGTCTCCTTGGAACTCCTTCCAACCTAGCCATGAGCTTCTGTTCTCACACAGCCTCTGCTGAGTCTCAGGTGTGAGCTGCTTCTCCCCTGTTCTCAGCTATACTTACCTGGGTTCCTGTGGGGGTTTTTATTTGGATGCACATACTTTCATTTTCCCCCTAATTTCTATTGAGCTTCTGTCAAATCTCAGTCCATGGAGTTAGGACAGAGATTGACAGTCATCAGAACAGCCAGTGTCGATAAGGCCTTTGCATAAAGCAGGCAAGGGTCTAAGTCTCCATGTGTATTAACTGATTTCATGACATTGGTGTTATTTATGAGGAACCATTTATGACAAGGCTCTATTATGATTTCCATTATATACGTCAGCAATCTAAGGCATAGTGTTTAGGTAATTTAATCAAGGTCTCATGCTCAGCAGTGACAAAGTTGGCTTTGAATCAGGTGGTTGAGCTTCAAGACTCAGCTCTTCATCATCGGAGTACCTCAGGAGTTTGGGTGCTATTGGGTGCCAAAGACAAGAAGCCAGGGCACATATGGATGTAGAATGAGCCATAGAAAGGAAATAATGGAGTCAGGGTTCAAGGAGAATGCTTGAGCCAAGGAAAGGCTTTGTTGAGAAGGTTTTATTTGATCTGAGACTTGAAGAAGGGCCAGCATAGTGTAACACTAGTGCTTGGGGCTGGTCAAGGGACTAGAACAGTAAAACTAGCATTGGAAGAAAGAACCAATCAATGCAAGGAAGATTGGAAGGCAGTGAGCAAGAGGAGAGAGAGAGAGAGAGAGAGAGAGAGAGAGAGAGAGAGAGAGAGAGAGAACCATGAAGTGAGAAGGACATTCATTTTCTTTTTGGAGTTTGAACATGACTGATATCCTACACTGGTGTCTTCCAGGGAAAAGCTGTTCAATAAATATGATGGATGTAGTTGTTTAATTTCCTGCCTAAATGCTGGGTGATGAGCAAACATCTTAGACCTCTGGGTGTTGTCAGAGCTTCTGCAGGAACAGCTCTGTACAACTTCCTTTTGGGACTTGGAAAATGTAGGAAAGGAGTTAGAAGACATCTCTTATGGGTGATCTAACTCCAGCATCCATCTGTCCATCCATCCATCCATCCATCCATCCATCTAGCATCTATCCATATATTCAACCATCCATCTTTCCTTCCTGACTTCAAGGACTTTTATAGCTATGAAATTTTTAGGTGTTAGAAGCATAGAAATTAAAGATTAGCATCTACTTCCAGGTCAATTTTTCTTTTAAGCCTGGAGTTTTTCCATCTCACTTTTCCCATCTGCCTTTCATCTTGTTCCTAGCCATTGAATTCTTCTGCATGAAGGAAGAGGCAGGCAGAGGGCAGGTTGTTAGACAGATGGAGATCTGGGCTGCTGCAGAAGGCAGAAATGGGAGAGGAACAGAGGCAAACCGCGGGAAGCTGTCCAAATTCTTCTTGCTCTCATGTAGAGGTGTGGTATATAGTGAGTTTTGGGTATCTGGGGAAGGAGAAAGGGATGCCTATAATTTACACAGGTAAATTTCAGACATCTAGGAATTAATCTTATTAGTTTTTTTTTTTTTTTAAAAAGATCATTGTTCTTAAAGGCTTGAAAAGAAATTCTGTGCACTGGAAACCAATCACTGCCCTCCATCTCTAGCTTTGTTGGGCCTGTGATTTCTCCTTCTTTACCTGGAACCAAGAGGGTGCAGAAGCTATGGAGAGAATGATCAAATATTAGTGCATAGACACCCTTTGCACTGCCTCCATGTGGCCTGAAGTATGTGTCATGCCAAGTAGGGAGTGGGGACTTGCGTCTGCCACTTTCTGACAGCCACAGGTGCGAGGAACTCAAAAACACTGAAGAACATTCTCTTGTTGACTTTGTGAGATAAACCCAAGTCTGTGATGAGTTTCAGGGTAAAAGAAGAAATATGGACTTACACATCCATGGAAAGAGTATTGGATGTCGGACAAAGCTTGTTCTTCTATGGACATCTGGGAGACGAGATGTAGCAAGATCACTTGGAAATCTCTGGAAATCATTTTCAACAGATCATGTAGTAGTCTGTTCTAAAGCTTGCAGTCCCAGGTGGGTTGTTCAGACAATTTACCCCCAAGCCTCTGGTCTTTACCCATGTTGAGAACTGGAAAAACTGCATTTTATCCTCTGGTTTCTTCCTGCTTGAAAAAGTCAATGAACTCTCTGTGGGGGAGCTGGTGATCTGGGATAAAGGGTCCACAGACTTAGGGAGAGCTTTAATCAGGACCCTTGGGTCTGAGCCCATATCTGACAGTTTTAATTCTCCAGCTCTGTTTCCTGAAAGATGGATGGTCATTTTGGGCTTTCTGGTCTCTAATCCCCCATTCAGAAAAGCAAATACCCTCAATCCCCAGTAATGTAGGTTTTACAGTCTTACACACATATCTGTGTTTCAGCACCAAGGCCAGCACCATGCACAGGCAGCATATGTTCTCACATCTGGACTTGTTCTTGGCAGGAGGATATCACACTGAGGAAGTCACACGGATATTACATGAAGCCTCTTCCAGGCATGGTAGTTGTGCACCTTTGACAAACAATAGACTCTTCTCTATAAGTAGAAACGGTGTTCATGGGATGCCAGGATAAATCTAAACAACCTATCAAGGATAGCAAATCAATTTTACTATGCATGCCAATTCTGTAAATTGGTTGTGAATGTATGAAATGCTGAGAAATTTTCTGAAGTTACATGTGGGCTAAACAAGACCGAGCACTGTGTCTGCTTAGTGATGATTGCTTTGATTGGGTAGTGCAATATTAGGGTAATTGTGTGTGTGTGTGTGTGTGTGTGTGTGTGTGTGAGAGAGAGAGAGAGAGAGAGAGAGAGAGAGAGAGAGAGAGAGATAGATGTAGCTATTTCTATTAATTAGGTGATATTATCTAAATGTCTATTTAGATAATTTAATCTATTTAATTTTGGGGATTGCATGTCCTTCACATTCAACAGTGTTTCTTTCTTTCCCTACTCATTTAATCAACACTTACTGAATGCTTGCTAGGTGCACTCAGAGTTTTACATTCTGTTTACCCTCAACTCTAGCTTAGAGTAAACAGGGACAAATAAAGGGACACAAAACTGTGAAATAAAAACCTTGTTTGGAAGGCATCGTGAGATTTTCTTGGGAAAGAGAGAAGTTGTGATGACATTCTGGGCAAGCGATGGCATTCAGATCAAGTTATGATCATTCTATAATGGAAAGCCTGTGGAAATCCTCAACAAGGATTTCCAAGAATGAAGTGTGCCCTCTACTGTGGGGCACACACATTTTGATAATGCAGCGCATGATGTTTGCTTATCACTCTGCCTGTGTGATTACAGAAATCATTTAATGTGTACCTTGGCTCTGTACAACAGAGCGCAGTGGGTGCTATGGAGGAAGATCAGCAAGTCCTAACTGGAAATCACCATTGGATCTGCAAATGCTATTTTAGGGGAGCCAAGGGGGGTCTGGGATGTCTACATGCTAGACTGAGGTTGAAGTACAAGAATGGGGTACCCTGATTTGTGAGCATGTGTGAAGACCAAAGTTCAAGAAACTATGAGTTACTTCCAGGTCTCTCTAAACAACTCTCTCCTATGAGGTTGCAGTTGCAGCAGCTATAACAAATCTTTCTAATGCCCCTTCTTTTAATTTTTTTTTTATTCAAGGAGGACCCTGCCATCATCCTTGTAGATCTCCATGTTATGTATTTGTGAAAAACAAGAGAAAATAGATATTTATAATTTGGATACATGAAAGCCCAAGGAGGACAGAAAACTGCCAAGCCACACACGATAGCCACGACCTTCCGTAGGCACCGACCCAAGCTTGGAAAGCCAGAGTGCACCCGGGGTCAGGAGCCTTGAGTGGCTAAGATAAAAAGCTACCATTTATCACCATGGTAAGCAGCAAACTTCCCTGCCTCTTTTGAGGATCCCACAATTAAACAGGCAGAGAAATGTATTTCATGAAATATGCATATTGTTTGCTTCCTACAAGAGCATTTTAATCTCTCTTAGCTCATAGCCCAGAAGAGCGATGGGAGGAACGATCTTTCACCACACATTAAAATCAGTTGTCAGCCAGCACTGTCTTCTGGGGTGAATGCCTGTCATCGTCATTGACATCATCAGCACCGTGCCACTATTATCATCCCCATTATTTCTTTTTACAGTCAGTGTATAATAAGTTCACAAGAGCTCCACAGAACTGCAGACTGTCTTGCTCTTTTACCAAGTAAAATGGTTGGCATATGCCTAATGAATGTCTGATGTTGTGAATACTTTTAAATGGATGAATGAATGGGGTTTAACATAAATCAAGTTGTTTGCTCTTCAGTGTGACCCTATAAGATGCATTTCCAAGTGTTTCCTCATCTTCATAGAATCTAAGGAAACAGAGACATTGTCTTGAAGTAGAACTTGTCTTGTGGTCTGACCTCATGGAGATGTATCATGCTCAGGTCAAGTTTCCCTTCCCCATGAGCGTCTGATCACTGGACTCCCTTCCTCAATCTCCCTCGTGACTCTTGCCTTCCACCATTCCCACACCCATTTAGCTCCTGTGCCCTAGCAGATGAGCTCACTCCCGTGGATAATGGCTCCTTGTCAGCACTAGAGCCCAAGGAACACATTTTTCATTATTGGACAGAAATGACATGCAAGAACAATTGGACTAAATTGATTGTATTTTCCAAATCATCACCCAGCTTCTAATTCTATCTGTGAGATGAACTAATTTGAATGAGAATTAGCTTCTAAATTGAGATTCCAGGCTCTTGACCAAGAGGGGAGAAAGGGTCCTTCAGCAAGGAAGGAGGCTGCCAGGATTTTCAGTAAGTCCGTGGACTTTCCAGAACTACACAGTCAGGAAAGCCTGATCACACCCTTTGTTCTCTCATTCCATCTTCCATTTCATCCACACTTGATAACACCATCTCAAAACTAGCTCAGAACAGCCGTGTCATGAATTCTGGCTCTACTGCCACTCCAAATGAAACCACAGCAATGGACAGGAGAAGATGGAAAGAAACTTCCTGCCTCAGAATTATAAGGGAGTGACTTATTGCTTCCAAACCCCTGTGGATTCTCTGTCCTTCATCTCTGAAAAAAATCTGGGCCTATTTCCACTTTTACCCAAATGAGAAGGCCCTGTGGCCTTCCACACACACCATTTCATCTTTGGTCCGCTCCCTACAGAAGAATGCTCTTTTTAGTCAAACCTAAACCTGACTCCCTTGGGACTTGGGGATTTGTCATCTTGGGCAGAGCCCCTCCCGAAAGTTAAAATATCCAGGAATCTTCTGAATAGCATCCGATTAAGGCATAGATTCTGATTTAGGATTCCAAAGCTACTGCCTTTTAAAGTGATGAGGATGCCCCTGGCCCACAAAGGTCTTTTGGCATAATAGCAAGATCTCTCAAGCACAGGTGGGTTGTGTGAAGGTGGGATGGTGCTTCCCTTTAGATGGGGTGGTGCTCGTGTTAGATGGGATGGTACTTACTGTTAGATGGGATGATGCTCACCTTTGGATGAGATGGAACTCACATTTAGGTGGGATGGAGCTCACATTTAGATGAGATGGAACCCACATTTAGATGAGATGGAGCTTACATTTAGATGAGATGGAGCTTACATTTAGATGAAATGGAGCTCACCATCTTTAGATGAGATGGAGCTCACATTTAGATGAGATGGAGCTCACCACCTTTAGGTGGGATGGTGCGCTACTTGCCCTTAGACTTTTCTTCACTAGGATCAAAGACATACATTCTCTTAAATGCAGAGTAAACAGGTTTTTAGAAGTTCATAGAATGTCAAGTTTATATGGATTCTTTTCCCCTAAAGGATTTTTGTCTAATTTTATTCATTTTGCAAAAGAGGATGCTAAGGTCCATGGAGGTCAGAAGATTCACTTACCGTAATAGAGACAAATCAGGCTGAAGCTAGAATTACATGTGAGGGGCTAACTTTCCCTTCTCTGAAACTATTTGAATGCTGTGAGGAGGAGAAGATAAAAGAAGGATGATAAAATGTGGCATCAGCTGCTGTGGGAGGCTGGAGTAGAGACAGCGCCTAGCCTTGTTCCTGAAGGTTACAAATGGTAGCTTGTAGCTTGTGCCAGGGAATAGGAGTTGGAGCTGGACAGAAGTGTGTGAAGGAGGAGGTGAATGTCAGAGGAGACACGCAGTGAAGACATAATGAAAACAGGCTATTAGAAACCTCTCTTGAAGACTGAGGGAAAGACCATCCAGAGACTGCCCCACTTAGGGATCCATCTCATGTACAGTTACAAACCCCAGACACTATTGTGGATGCCAACGAGTGCTTACTGACAGGAGCCTGATATAGCTGTCACCTGGGAAACTCTGCCAGTGCATGACAAATACAGAGGGGGATGCTCTCGGCCAACTGAGCATAGGGTCCCCTATGGAGGAGCTAGAGAAAGCATCCAAGGAGCTGAAGGGGTTTGCAACAATATGAACCACCCAGTACCCCAAGAGCTCCCAGGGGCTAAACCAACAACCAAAGAGAACACATGGAGAGACCCATGGCTCCAGTTGCATATGTAGCAGAAGATGGCCTTGCTGGACATCAAAGGGAGGAGAAGCCCTTGGTCCTGAGAAGGCTTGATGCCCCAGTATAGGAGAATGCCAGGTCAGGGAAGCGAGAGTGGGTGGATTGGTGAGCAGGGTGGGGGATAGGTTAGGGGATTTTTTTGGGGTGGGACCAGGAAAGGGGACAACATTTGGAATATAAATAAAGAATATACCTAATAAAAACGGAAAAAATTAAAAAAGAAACTTCTGTTGAAGAGAAAGAGACAATGAAGGCAGAGGGAGGAAGAAACTGGATCTCTTCACACATTTCAGAGAAAATAGTCCCACTCCCACAGTACTTAGTTTTCATCCTCATGTGATACACAGGACTCTCCACAGCACCTGCTCTTTCTATATACACTTTTCCATTTCCATATAATAAGCATCTCAGGGCAAAGAGCAACATCTGCACAGCATAACTTCCAACCACTTATCCTAAGACCTTGCATATAGTAGATACATAATATGTATTTGTTGCCTGTGTAAAAACCTGAATAAATATTTAGAAGTGAGATGTCAAAATGTAGGACTGCATATCCTAATAACGAAAACCCCATTACTATAGATAGAAGCACACATTTTACCAGGACACTGTGATGATTGAGCTTGATGGCGTTGGTTGCACAAAGTGAAGGAAGTTACGTAATCAAGGATAATTCATAGTTTGTGGTTTACTGAAGGACATAGATGGCGTCGTGGTAAGTTTCTTAGGAAAAAAAACAAAAGTTTTGTGTTGAGCATTAAGTTTGAGATTTCAAGAGAGATGCTAATAGCTGGATGTAACTGGTGTTCTTGGGCCCAGAAAAGCTTCAGAAGGTCAGAGATGGGTCTCTCCCCCCCTTATATTGGGGGGGGGGAAGGTAGAAGCAGACTGATTTCCTCTCAAGCATGGGTAGAGGGTTGAGGGCGTACCATTCTCTTGGAAACTCAGCAGCTCAGAAGGCTCCCAGGTAAGCTGTGGAGAATGAGAGCACTTGGGTGGTGACCACTGTGAGAGAAGTGAAGCCAGAGCGCCTGAAGAGCCTGCTTCGTAGCCCAGGGTAAAACCCAGAGCTACAGGAGCATGCCTGGGAAGAGGCAGGCACAGTCCACTAAATGCTTTCTGGTACTAAAAATCTCATTTTCAAGTTGGAAAAGTTGGTAGCTTATGATTAAAGGAGATGGGAATGACTGAGAAGTATTAGTGGCTTCAAGGGTCAGCAGGAGGAAGAAGCTCAATTATAGAAATAAAAAATAGTGGAAAGTACAAAGGAGAAATAGGATATTTGGTAGATGGATTCTAGTGACTAAAGTTTAGGAAAAGAGAACAGATAGAGAAACATCACCAAAATAGAATGAATTTAGAAGTTAATTAATTAATGTGTTTGCCAAATACTTAACCAGAGAGATCAAAGGTCAGAAGTTATAGACGAGACTCACAAAAGTACCCTACCCAGGCATGCCTTTGGAGAAGCTCAAGGATATCTCATCTTTATCACCACCCTCAGCCCATCCCAAAGAGACAGGTTTCTTTATCAAAGTATGTCATTTCCCTTGGCAGTTGCTCAATGTGGAGTTTGTAGGCAGGTTCACACTTGGAATGCATGGATGCTGGGGCGGGGCACCTGAACAGTGCCGTGAATCTCATGAGCATACTAGTGTAAAGGGAGTGTGTAGGCTTCTACAAGCCTACGCCAGGTAGAATGGCGAAATGAACATAGTTCAGACACCTGAGATTATTTTTGCACATTCCTTCCCATGTGTGTACATGCTAGTGTTTTCCAGTGGCTCTAGGATATTACAGAGCTCTGAGCAAGTAATGGTTAAAAACTGGGCTATGATGTCACACCACTGGGTTGCCATAATTAAGGTAGTGGTATGGAGACACCATGGCATCAGTTTTTAATGCCCCTGATATTAAATTTGAGGTACCTGGCAGAACCCTAACAAACAAAATGTATGGTAATAATAACAGTTCATTGAATATGACAAGCCTTTAGCAGAACCTCTTTGGACTGAGATGGATACCAAGGAGTCTTTTTGTGGTCCCTCCCACAGAGACCATGTTCTTGCCTCAAGATGACCTCTTTTGACCCCAGTGCTGTGCTGAGGGGAGGTGACCAGGGAGGGAGGGTGCTTGGATGGGTACCAGTGTACAGGAATATATAATATAGTTTTACAATATGAATTAGGAGAACATGGTAGAACATGAGGTCATCTGGTCTACTGTGATCTTCTAACCTGTCCCTGCAATAGGACATGCTAGTGAATTAGCACGTCATTTATACTGTTTAGAAGCTTCTGTCAAATATGATTGCTTACTACATATCAGAGAACTGGCAGGAGACAGATTAGGGTATGAATTATTCTACCCATTTTATGAACAGGAGGATTGAGGCTCTTGTTAAAGGAAATTGTTGATGGCTACAATGGTTTACCCCTCTGTGAGTATGAATCCTTGTGGTTTCGTTGTAGGCAGTGTGTTTCTCATCTTTCCACTCTGGGTCTGTTGATGTAACTTCCTTTGGACATTGAGTGGGGTGAAGTATCAGAGAACCAAATATGACTCTGGTTCTCAAGGGACTGCATGGACTTTCACATTGCCTTCTTCTGCTTTGGTTGTGGCTATGAGAAGCATCAGTTAGTGCACCCTCAGCCTGGGCACTGGATAAGTACATGAGGAACAGGCTCCTTCCCTCTCAAGTACTTCTGTGCCTGCAGTCGGAAGCTGAGCTGCCTCTGCTGACCAACCACTAATTTCTAGGAGCAAGTAACTGTTGTTTGTCATCATTGAGATGATGTGGGTTATTGTTGTTCTGTGGAGTTATTACGGCAATATGAGCAGATACTTTTGGAAGAGTTTATGTTATCCACACTTCAATTTTCATGTGCAAGAGAATCACTAGGTTCCTGTTAAAAACACCAGTTCATAGAACCCTAGGAGATTCTGGTTTACTTAAGTTCATAGTTAATTCTTTACAGTTATGGGACAGCATGCTTGCTTATTTCACAGTGGATGGGCAAAGCTCTGACATTTGCCACTTATTCACCTGTGACTGGTGGGCATGTCAGGCCTTTGCAAATCTAGGGCTCTTGGCTCCCAGAGAACAAATATTTCCCACTATGTAGCTCAGAGGCAGCACGTGGAACACAAGGGTGGGAGAGGCGGCCTGTTAGTGTGGAGGCTTAGCAGAGTCTGCGTGCTGTGAATGGCGTAGTTCTAATCTAGCAAATTGTTCGAGGAACTTGGTTAACGCTGCCCTCACAGCTGCAGCTGCTTGAAGGGAGATGCCCCTCCCTGCATGTGCGCTCAGGCTCGCACACGCGCATGCGCAAGGGCACTTTTCCTTCTGTAAGGCTCAAATTGGCCTCCTTGTTCTGACTCAAAGCAGCTGTTTATTTGTTGTTCTTGTGTTTTCAACTGTTGTGATGAGGTTTGCTTCCTTCTTCTTTAACTGAATTACGTGCAGTTTAGCTCTTCAGTACAAGCTGCTGATTGAGCCGGATCCTTCTGTCGTGTAGGCTTCAGGGTTCTCCTCATCCCATAGTCCAAACAGAACTGCACGGACATGGGCTACCTAGGTTCAGAGGGCCCGCCAAGGAAAAAGGACAGAAACACAGGGTGTTACTTCAGCCACATCTGCTGTTCCCCTTCATCTGTCTGTGGAGATGCAACTCTAAATGGGCCAGCCAGGCAGCTGGGGTTGCATGGTCTACAGGAACACATCCTTTCCCCCTAAAATGTCCCTAGACCCTCAGCTAGAGAGTGGCTGGAAGTTCAAGCACCCAGATCTATCCAGTTTGTCTTAGTTTATTTTTGGCTCGTGACACTGAGCTGACATTTCAGCTGAATAGGATTTGTGGGAACTACCTCATAAAGAGAAAATATAGGGTGTTGAGATTCTGGTAGCACAGACCAAATATCTCAGACTTTTCCTTCACTCTCTTGGGCCTCAAGTTTGGGCAGAGGTCTCAAAGGGCCCAGAGAAGCTGTGCCACCCAAGAATTCATTTCATCTTCTTGTTGCTGAACTCTGGCCTTTGGTCCTGTTCCTGCCTCCCAATAGGATAGGACCAAGACTGCTTTCCACCATGGACTGTGGTTGCAGAGAGATACATATTACTTCCTTAGGAGGGTGCCTGTGGTGTGATCACCAGCAACTGCTTCCCTTTGCTGACACTGAGACTTTTAAGCACCGAAATGAGCCTGGTGAAACTTGCTAGCTGCAAGCCTCTAACCCCAAATGTATGTAATTTGCATTCATGTCAATCTCTCATCCTCATTTCTTCTTAGTAATCCTACAGTGTCAATTTGGTGTCATTGTGAGGAAGACACATCTTGACTTTCGGGTACATCAGGCAGGGTGATGAGTTTAACGAGGTTCAAACAGACTCCAAGGGAGTGCGGCCCCACAAACCTGAACTTCGCTAGGCAGTAGTGTACCTGGGATGAGGAGGTCAAGACACAGCATTGTGTAGGCCAACCACCAGAGCAGGTGTGAATAGGGGGCAAGCTGGGACACAGAGCTAAACAAAAGCCAGGGGAGGCCCAAAATATGGTAGGTGGGAGCAGTTGGTGGTGGTCACACAGTGAAAGCAGTGTATATTATCTCTGCACTCATTGCACATGGTGGTGGTAACCTAGATCCTATCCTATCGGGAGACAGGAAGATAGGAACAGGATCAAAGCCTAGAACCAAAGGGCAGCCCACAAGGTTAGCAGGTGAATGCGCACACACCTGGTGCCATCTCTCAGGGAGGCCCCAGAGCTGTGAGACAGGACCTGCAGTGTGGACTGGGGCTTCCAACTCTGTACATGAGAGCGAGTATATGGGGGGTAGCAGAGTTAGAGGAGAGTAGGTGCTGAGCTTGGAAAAGAGGCATGAGTTCATGGAGATCGAGGCAAGCAGGCCTGTCAGGGATGCAGGATGAGGGGATGACTGACGGGAGGGCCGGTTTGGTGGGATGGAGGGATGGTGTGTGTGGGGTCTGCAGGTGGTCCTCCCTCTAAGCTGCACACCACCTGTGGGAACCTTCATATACACCGCACACTACATTTCCTGAAAGAGGACTGAATTCCTTTTCTCCAGCAGTAAAAGTGAGAGTCCCACTGATGCTCATAAGGGATGCTGAAGGGAGGGAGGGAGGGAGGGAGGGAGGGTCTGCAGAGACAGTGGCTATTTTCTTCTCTGACTCCTGACAGAGTATCAGCAGGACAGAGATGTATCCTGTTTGCAGCTAGGAGCCTCAGCCCCTGACTCCAGAACCCCTACCAAGTAAACCCCAGCTCTGTACAATGGGATTAACTAGTGCTTTTAATAACAATGCTAGAAGATTATAAACATCTCCTTTCCAATTATTCCTCTATGAAGGAATAAATCTCAAAGATGATTAGCTCTTAAGGCAGTAAGTCTGTGTTTTCTCCTTCTGGGGGCAGGGAAGGAAGACTTGAGTGCAGCTTGCCTATGTGCCCCTGGCTTGGGGAGAACTCACATGCTTTGTGGAGTCACCAAAGGAAGGCGGTCCTTCAGGTGATCCTGCTAGGTCAAACAACCAAGGAGGACCTGAAGGACAGAGTAGATACAGATACATCTCCTCTTGGCTGACCTTTGTAGCATTCAGTAATCCTCATTGTTGGGTGTGGGGTTGTAGAGTTGCTTGAGGTCCCACCCAATGGTGTTGGGCTCACCATTCATGACATCAATTTGCAAAGTATTTTACAGGCTTCTTCCTTTAAGATCAGCACATTGCACCTTGCCTTGGAGTTCCCTGAAGTTAAGTGACCATCCCCTATAATTCCACACATACCTTTCCCAGTGGTGTAATCATAAGTGGTCTTGGACTTCACAATGCATTGTTGAGTTCTCACATTTGGATTTATTCTGACAAAATGGATTTTTTTTTTCTTTTTAGTGGAATGCCATTTTCCAATTTTGGATTTATAAAAAGGAAAAAATGAAAAGAAAAGAAAAGAAAAGAAAGAAAGAAAAAGGTACTTTAGGTAGAAATCAAACTCTGAATACCATGGCTCTAGCAAGGCTGGTGTTCCCATGTGACAGTGACAGGATGATCTAGGGAGCCTCAATCTCCACTCTTTTCCAGTGCTTTCCTCACTCTCCAGTCTGGCCTTCAGGAAGTCTCTTTTAACCAGAAGGTATGCTGAATGCATAGGCAGGATGCAGTCCTTCCTCAGTAGCTTTCAGGAAATGGAGCAAAAGTAATCAGAAT
Organism: Apodemus sylvaticus; assembly: GCF_947179515.1. Taxonomy (NCBI): domain Eukaryota; kingdom Metazoa; phylum Chordata; class Mammalia; order Rodentia; family Muridae; genus Apodemus; species Apodemus sylvaticus. Next base: position 106,560,958 of record NC_067478.1, read on the forward strand.
CCATATGACCTGGTGTCAGGAGCAGAGGATGTCAGGCCACTGGTGCTGGGGGTCACCGGGGGATTAGAGCGACAGGAGAGAACTAGAGAAAGCATCCTGTCTGCTGCAGGAAATGGCAGACACCAGAACTGAAAGCACCCACAGTATACTGCCTGCACTGGATCTTTTCTAGAGATTCAGGGAGTGTATCTGAAGCCTCTGATCCTATTTTCCTCGAAAATACCATTACAGTGAAAGAAAATCACCCTAGAAGAGTCCCCTGGTTCCAGCCCAGAGGCAGCTGCCCAGCTGTGCAAGGCAAAGCCAAGCCAGGAAATCACTCATCTTCTGGCTGCCCAGTGATGGAGAACACCCCGGGGGAAGGTTAACACAGGAACATCATCATTAGCATCAGCAGACAGAAGGCCCTTTTCCAGGCCCAGGCAGCCTTCAGGAGCTACTCTGATGATGGGAATCAGGGACTAATTATGTCTAACCTGACCTGTGCACCACCACCCAGGAACAGCAGGCTCTGTGGGCACACTGGTAGCTTCTCTCTCCTCTGTTCTGTAAACATTGGCCCCTTACCTCCTTAGGATGTGTTTTGCCTGATGAAGAATGCTCACAACTATAAGCTTATTTGTTGGACATGTTCTTATTGTTGTTTGACTGGTATGAAGAGAAAAAGATTGAGAGGGTCTAATTTGCCTCATTAAGGTAGAGATCAGGGATTTATTGTTTCTTTAAATTATTATTTTTCAAATAATAATTTAAAAAGGAAAGCTGGGTCCTTTCTCCTTCTGGAGTGGGAGAAGGAAAGAAAGAACACAGCTATTTTCATGTGGGAGGAGCATTCCTTGTATTAACTCATCAAGCTCAAAATGCCCATTTATAGTGAAGTAACTGCAGCTCAGCGATGTTGCTCAGTCCAGTGTAGCTCAGTTGCTGACATGAGTGCTGAGAATTGGCCCCAGAGCTGTCTTACTATGTCTTTCCTCTTCCCAGGATGTCCTAAGGTACTTGAGCTTTTCTTCTTCTCAGTCATTCCCTGTGTGGGCTGAGACAGTATATACCTCTCTATCTGTACAACTATGACTTGCAGAGGGATTCGGTGACTTCATTTCGCCAGTATTATATGTGCTGGGTTCTCTGAAAAGCCTTGTCCTCTGGGGTTAGAGGCTGTTTCTGAATCAGAACTTATGTGTGTGGTGGTAAGGCATTGGGGAATGGCTTGCCCTGTAGTCACTGCAAATATGACTGCAGACTTCATGGATACCCTCAGAGACAGTGCCACTCCCCACAGAGTTAATATTCCATTATAATCTCAAAGTCCAATAGCCAATGGGAGGGTCCACAGTCTCCCCTGTCCCACTGCCTGCTTTAGTTATCTAAGTCATTGCCTTGTCCTTGAAATCACAGATAAGGATGCAAAGGAAAATTGCATTTTGTGTAATTGGGGCCAGGACAGTAAATGAGAGCTTCCAAAATTTGCTAATCAGTAAGTGGACAGGCATGGGCAGTATGTGAAGTGGGTGGTAAGAACTCTTAAAGAAAGAAATGTAACATGATCTCGCCCTCCATCCCACACCTCCCCCCAGGAAGAAGACCCTTGGAGGGGAAGACCTTGGAAGGGAAGAGACAGCTCTGCTTCCTGCTAGGTCAAGAGGACTGCTTCATAGTTCCTCCTCCTCCCCTCTCTCCTCCTCCTCCTCCTCCTCCTCCTCCTCCTCCTCCTCCTCCTCCTCCTCCCCCTCCTCCTCCTCCATTCTCTCCCCCTTCTCTATCTCCTCCTCTCCTCTCTCTTCTTTCTTTTCTTCCTTCTCATCCTCTCCCCTCTTCTTCCTTCTTTTCCTTCTCCTTCCCCTCCTTCCCTCCCTCCTTATCTCCCTCTCTTTATAACTGTGCCCTGCTATTTGCTACTTTCTGAATCCTATATCTCATTTTAATTTTGGCTCAATTTACCAAATGATTTCAGATCACAATGTTCATTTGAGCTGTAAATTAGCTGAATAATTGCTGTATGAATCTCACAGGAGCACTTCCTTCTGAGATGCCACAGCTCGAGAGCCTGAGCTGGTCTGGGCATTACTCGGCCTGCAGTGGAAGGGAAGAGCACTTCCGGTCCCATCACATCCTCTCAGTGACACCCAGGATGCTTGGAAAGAGCCAAAGGAAAGGCCAGTGGGAAAACTGAGTTGATAAAGAAATGTATTCAACTCATATCAACACATACCTTTAAATTGATCCTCTTAATATTAATATACACTCAATGTCTGACTCCTTTCAGGGTGAGGAGAAGACTGAAATAATGTTAAAGTTTATCTGAAAATCAAAAAATGAAAATAGCCTAGAGTCATGACAAAGATGTTGAGTGTGGGAAGGTTCATTTTACTGTGCATTAGGACAAATCACAAGTAAGATGGCAGAGCAGAGGAAGCTATTATATGGAATAACTCTGACAGGGACAGTTTTATAGCCAGGAATGGGAAAATGTAAAATTTTCAAACCTCACTTTTTGCTATATAGCAAGAGGGAATATATGTCAATGAAAGAAAACGAAGTCATGTTAAGATTAGAAACAAATTTAAGCTTGTGCTTGCCTCTAAATGAAAAATTACATTCCAGGCAGAAAAATAATGGAATGCATAACTGCAGATTTGACTATTTAAAAAATCTTCATGTATCAAAATGAATCTATAATGAAAAGGCAAATGCCACAGCTATTAGAGACAATACATGAATGTTCTAAATAACACATCTGTACTGAAACAAAACCCACAAAGACTCCGGTAGGAAAATGGACAAAGATCAGAAATAGACAATTGGATAAATGACAAAAAACTTAAAACTCTTAATTCTTACCTGACATAAAATATATGCAACCTAGCAAAAACAAAAATTCCATTTTCATCTGCCTCCCTGGCAAATATTTAGAAGGTATGCTTTTTCTGTACTTCAGTGTGTAGAGGACATGACAATTAGCCTTCTCAGAGAGATGATGATGGATGATTGAAGAATAAATTGGTACTGTGTACACATATAACAGAAACCATTCTGTATGTTCAATGTAGATAATCTGAGTATGTTAATCATACAGAAATTGTTTATCATGGTGACTTGAAAGGTTTATTTTTTATTTGTGTGTGTGTGTACATGCCTGTATTTTTGTACACATGTGTTCAGATAGATATCCATAGAGACCAGAAAGCATCAGATCCCTCAGAAGTGGAGTTTAAGGTGATTGTGAACCACCAGATATAGTTGCTGAAAACTGAACCTGTAGTAATAAGTTCTCAACCACTGATCCATGTCTCTAGCTTCATATGATTTATTGATAAAGACAATACATTGGAAACAATTTCCAATGCCCTTAATTGTTTTATTTTAAAAATTTAATAATTTTCAAGGTCTGTTAAATCTGTTTGTTATTATAAGTAATGTATTAATTGTTGGGAACACTTTGGTTAGTGGAAATCACAATGGTCTGTGTTCTTCATGGATTACAGAAATCCAGTTTTCATCTCCCAGTTTAATGGGGGAAAAACAAGCAAGAAATGAATTAGGCAATAAATGATGGTTAAATAGTTACTGATGAACACTGTTATTATTGCTTATGCTAAATTATTACATAACCTTAAGGTAATGTATGACTATAAAAGGTATAGTTTAAGAAGGAATAATGATATCTACTCTTTCAACAAATATCTATTAAATATTTAGTAGGCACAAGGAGCAATGGTAGGCAGAGGAGATACAGTTATCAAGCCAGTTATACTTCTAACACAACTAAGTTGTTCTAACAAACTGTGAAATCCTGATGTTATTGATTGAGACTATAAGAGAAGGATAAGACCAAGGCAGTCTATAGGAAAGACTGGGTGGTGTGTGGGTGGGTGGAAGGAGTCTTATCTGTGATGTTGTTTTTTTATTATGAGAACACAACTGAATCTGGGTTTATTACTTTATACTTATGGAGACTGGAAATCCAAGAGAGTATAACTCTTTTGTTTGGTCTTTAGTGAGAGGCTGTCTCTCTGCATGGCATCCCAGTGAGAGCATGTGTGAGAACAGACCATGTAGAGACAGGAAGCCAGGGAGAAGTGGAAGAGGGGATGTGCTATCATATCAATCCCCTCAGGGGAATTGAATGTAGAGACTAGCATTCACTCCTTCAGTCAGACTCCTGGTGAACCTGCAGTGGCTGAGCATTGTGATAGACTCTTAGCATCAGAAAAATAAAACAAAACCAAAGTCAATAACAACAGAATAAAAAAAATTAACAGAAGGAAGAGGAAGAAGGAGATGAAGAGGAAGAGGAAGATAAGGTGCTCTCAGTAATCTAACCACCATTCACTAGGCTGAATCTTCAAATTTTACCTCATAAAATAGCTATTCTGGGGCCCTGCTTCTTACCCGTGGATCTTTGTGGGTAATACCTACACAGCAAACTTTAGCATTATCCAAGCTGGTATGCAACAACAAGTCGGAATGTGCCAGGTAAAAAGTGAAGGGAAGAGAGTTGGGGTGTAGTTCAGAGGTAGAGCTTTTGTCTAGTACATGCAAGATTCTGGATTCCATCCAGATGATTGCCAATGACAACTGAAAGTAAAAAGAAATGAAGGAAGAAAGGAAAGAGAAGGAAAAGGAGGAGGATAGAGTGGGGAAGGGAGAGGGAGAGGGAGAGGGAGAGTGTGAGGGAGAGGGAGAGTGAAAGTAAGAGTGAGAGGGAGAGGGAGAGGCAAGTATTGTACAGGCAACCCTGGGCAGTGTGTACAAAGGACAGGAAATGCTTGTTTATTCATTGGGGTATCAATGGTGCAAAAGCTGTAAAAGCAGAGACAGTACAGACAGTAATATCTGATGGCATTAGGGGTAACTGGTGAGGTTAACTTCCCGCCTTACTACCTCTTCTGAGGTCCAGCCTGGGCTTTGATTGACTCCCTTCCTGCGCATTAACAAGTATGAGTCCTTAGGTCTGTCAGTATGTCCATGGTGTACGAAAACTCGGAGAACACATATCACTTCTCTGGTTCCACGTACTGAGTTAGCAAATTGCTGAGAGCAATGATGAATAGGAAGGGAGCCCTTGCCACCCACAGAGAACAAGTGGAAAATGGCAATTTAAGATAAGCTGTTTTCAGGGACCTGGAGGTTTCTGTTTTGTTTTTGATAGAAAAAGTGCTCTGAATCAAAAATGTCCCCAAGTGGCGTGATGTTGGAGGGGATGGGAGGAGGGTGGAATTCTGAATGGTTGAAGTGACTGGTATGTTGTCTAAGTCTGAGCCCCACTCCACACCCCACTGCCTGCCTTTCCCTAAGGCAAGGCTGACCTAGCCCCTAGCATTAACCACTTCTCCATCTTCTGCTTCCTGCTCTTCCCATGGGCCAACCATCTTATAGCTACCCACTCTTGGATGAAGGATGCTCTTGATGAAAAGCCCCCTTGCAACTCAAGCGAAGCCTGTCCAGTTTTCTAGAGCCTGATAAAACAGCTCTGTTCTGCACCTCTCCCCTGATCACCCCGAATCAAACAGGTGCCCCTTCTTACTTGTACACCATTAGCTGTCAGAAATGCTCAGGTGGGACTTTCAATTTTCCCCTTTAGTTGTTTCTTGTGCTGTTTACAACTCTCTTGTGTGGTTACAATGCCATTCTCTTTACTGAGGAAGTTTTCCATTCTCTTTCCACTCCCAGAATGTCCAGCTCAAAAATCTGCTCTGGGTGCCCATTCTTTTTATACAGATGGTGTTCCTTAAGAGAGAAACTGCCTGATTTCTCTTCGCTTCTCTTGTGGTGTCTAGCTCAGTGAGAGAGGCTTAAAGAACCACGCAGTCCAGTGAGGAGCCAAGGAGAACAGGAGGATGGGTGGGGGATTTAGAGGTCTGTTTGGATGTATTATGGGTTATAGGTTAGCACTGTTAGGCTTTCCCCCTATACTGTTTAAAGTACTATGTACATAGCAAGCATTTAACAAATATGAATTGCAGTATACTTATTGTTACATTTATTATTAACATTATCATTCAGTACTGCCATCTCCAGCCAAAAATCTGTCACCGATTGGCATGTGTTTGATCCACTGGCTTGTCTTCCTTGGGTAAGAAAACTTCTTTCTGGAGCATTCTGATACCTCCGAGATTCCTTTGTGCTTCCTAATAACTGAACTTAAATGCTGCCTCTCCTGCCTTTGGGGCAGGATTTCTTGACTGTGTCCGGCTATAGGCTCAGGATCTGCTTTCACACATGGGAGTACAATGTCTATTCAGGCTGTAGTGTCAGGAGAAGGGACAGGTAAATGCCCGCATCTTCTCTTCTTCCAGATTGGCCACCTGTGTGTCACTTCCATTTGGGGCCAGGAGTAGAGCAGCAATCAAAACACTCCAGTAGTTCCCCAGAAAGTTAGAATCCACTACCATTTGGGAGTGCCATTGTTTCTGTGACTCATTATGGAATCATAGCTCTGGGCCCGGGTCCAGCATCAGCAGTTTACAGAGATTCAGAGCAGCCAGAACCTTAAGTAGCTTCTTCCTCCCTTCTGTACAGAGATGCTCATACCTCAGAGCCACCCCTCACAGAAAGTGTACTTTGTGTCTTAGAAAGAGGAAAAGGGCAAAACAAAACAGCAGCCCCAACCCACACTCAGTAGAGCCTTGTCCCATTGGCTGCATTTGCTTTGACAATTGTTATCCCTTGTTCTCCCCCAGTAAAGCTGTTCTTTGATCCCAACACTGGCAGGAGAGCATAGCACAGAGATAATTAATTTTTTAAGTTTTGGAGACATCATGACTCTGGAGTGTACCCATCTCCCAGAGAGAATAGCTTCTGTTAAAGCCAAGTCTTCCAGGCTTCTGCTTCCTGACTTCCAGAGAAGGACCATGCTCGGTCACAAGATAGTGGTGAGGTGGGCTGGGTGTCTAGGGATGAGCAGGAGATCACATCTCTATTCTTTGAATTTAATATACATTCTGAACAGTAAAGAATATTTCGTGTCAGGGAAGATTATAAGCATTCCAGAAATAGGACGGGGATTCTCTTCCTTTATAGATGGGCCAGGCTGATCCTGGAGGCAGGCTTATGGCGATGGAGGCTCACCTTCCTTGTCTTTTCAGGGGCCATATGAAAAGACACAAAGTTCTACAGTCTCCATCATCCTCTGAGACAGCACTAAATCTTCTAGGGGCTGTTGCCCAGGACATTTTCCCCAGTGTGTCTGAGCTATATTCTTCCTATGAGGAACTCAATATCATATTGGCCTGCAGCAGAACAGGGCTTGTTCTTCTTGTCCCAGGAGCTCTTCTAAGCCTCTCAGGATTTCTGTTTGCTCTCCAGTGAAATGAGGTATATCAGTGGGCTCGTCCTCCTTCAGTGTCTTTCTCCTGGTAGTTTCTCTGGTTATGAGATTGTCCCTGAACTCTCAGTCTCCACAGTGGGCAAGGCAACGCCTGGTCCCAGGGAAACTAGGGTCATTGGCATGGTGTTTATGTCCCACCAGTGATTGTGAGAACATAATCAATACACTGTTGTGGTGGCCAGGACTCAGTCCGATGGGCTATGGGTTGGGGACAAGGATGGGTATTGAGAATCTGGAATGAGCAAACTAATCACATTTATCCATCCTCCAAGCTTGGGCTGTGTGCCCAGTGTTGGCCTATAGTTCCAACAATAAGTGACCAGCCATCTTCTCTCTTCACCCAAGGATAAGAAGGCCTGAATTCTCAAGATTTAACCTTTTCTGCTTTTTTTCAAAGGTGTTGCTGCTTATCACGGTGGCCCCAAAACCCATATCTAATGGATTTGATTTCAGAAGCCTGCTCAGAGAGTGTATGGAGGGAGGGAAAAGTGGGAGAGATGTTGAATTTAAATTCCAATATAAAAATAAACAAGCCTGCTCATTAAAGGGGCCAACTATTGGGGATACAGGTTTCAAGAACACCTGAAATGGTTCTTGAAAATTCCTGGGGGAAAGTAGATTGTGTATTTGCTCTAGTCCCACCAACCTATTATTATATGGCTTATTGTCAGGGCCAAGGGCCAGCAGAAAGATGCAGTTTTCCGAATGAATCATTTTGACCATGGCCCTTCTGACCTCTGAGTCCCTGCAAATAAGGATGAACCTTGTGGACTGATGTGGTAGGCATAGGTAAGAAACCTACGTCTTCTGTAGTGGATGTCTATTGTCTTCTCCTTCACCTGGGTTTGGGAAGGGCAACCTCCTGTATCCTTTTATGCTGCTGTTCCTCCAGTTTCTTTCAGGACTAATGCTAGTTTTCTTCTCTGACTATGGAGATGGCAGTGGATTCTGGGGCTCTGAAGAGGATCTTAAGGGATGACTGAAAAAGAAACATATGTTATAAGCCACCCATAGCCTTTAAATGTCTAATGTGCTTTGTCAATAGGTGAATAAACACTGGGCGTGGGATAGGCTCTAGCTCCTATACTACAGGATATGAAGGGCCAGAGAAGATAACCACTCACTCATGCCCATATGATGACAGAAGAGCCATTTGGCTAAGCAGATGACACATCAGACTACTCAGATTCTCCCGAGGTACTAACTTTGCAGAAGATACTACCCTTGTTTTAGGTACTCATGCAGGTGCATTTTGCAGCAAATGTGACCCTTGCCTGAGTTACTTATGCAGGTACATCTTGCAGCAGATGAGGCTCTTGTTTTAGGCACTCATGCAGGCATATCTTGTAGTAGATGTAGCCATTGTCTGAGGTACTCATGCAGGTGTGTCTTGCAGCAGATACAGCCTTTGCCTGTTTGGTGTGTTCCCTGTTGAGGCTTCTATTAATCTCTTTTTCTCCCTGGCTTTTAGGGGGAGCACCCCCAAAGTCCTCTTATCATCTATGTCTCCACAGAACTCACATGCCCCATAAAATATCAGGATATTTCACACTAAGAGACTTGTTTTCAAGCTAAGAGACAAATGCTGGGAAAGTCCGTCTCTCCTGAGAAGCAGAATGACCTCTGTCTCTAGTGACCATGTTCAAAAGAAGAATCATCTTGTTGCATCTCTTCAGCTCCTCTCCTTTCCCCCAGGTTTGTTTGATGTCTATGTGTGGCAGGGGTCACATTCTCACTTCCTTTCCTATTCCTTGTCTGTGATTCAGGCACCTACCTGTACAACCCAGACTTAGCAATAAGAGTAGATTCATTGAAGGCTGCAGCCAGATTAATCATCCCAAGGCTCTGCTTTGATGATATCCCTTTTATAGACACATAAAAAGAAGCATTTAGGCAGTCAGTCATGTTAAATCTTAACCATCTTTACAGATTTTTTAGTGCAGCACATCAAAATTGTCACTAGCCCTGAAGGTCTACATTTATGGTGTCTATGAAGTCACTTCTAGGCAGGAGGTGGTGGCCATTGTCCACTTGGCATATCTGTGCTTGGCCTGGATATATAGCATGCCTTTTATTGGACCTACAGGTGTGTTTTGCAAAGCACGCCATGGCCTCCTTGTCCTTAGACCTTCAAGGATTTCCTTTGTTATGGTATATTCAGTACTTTATATGTGAATCCTTATTAATGAGCATAACATTATGGTATGTGTGTGTACTCGTGTGTATAAGATATGCTTTGTCAACTTGTCTGTAAACTTTTGAACATGGATCCAACTCAAAAACTCTCCCTGACCCCTAAGGTGTGCATGGTGATTGTAGATTATTGGGGAAGTTTGTCTAATCAGTGGAAATCTGCTCCCCTGACCTGTGTGTGCTGCCTGTGTTAGGCTGAGCTGACACTGAATCACACTGGTGCTGACCCTAACTTGACAATGTGCGGCCTTTGTTCCTTCCCCTGGTGAAAGCATTCTCTTTGTGGCAGGATGTGAATGGAATGAACCTTCTGCCTCTTACCTTCAGAACTCAGAGGAAGAAGACTGCGTCCCTTCTCCATTATGGGAAGAACAAATCCAGTCATTAATTTTGGCAGAGATTGAAGCTCTTTTTAGTTTTCACTGGAGCAGGATGCTGAGTGTAACAAGTACAGCCTTTCCAAGTGTACACTTAACCCTGGGGCATCCAAGACAAGGGCAGGAGAGGCCAGGACAGAGCAGGCTCGAACCTTCTTGCCTTGGAGGAATAGTAGAGGAGGCTGATACTCTGGTTCTCTCATGTACTATAGCCTTAGCCTATGCAGTGAGCTGGCACTGCTAGGCCATTAAATAATTAACTAGTACTTCGTACAGTAAAACAGGCCTTGGTCTGGGTAAAAGTCAAGATGAATTGCTTTCACTTAAGCTGTGTGTTGTGTTTCCAAGAGAAGGGAGAGAATGTGGGTTTCAAAGGCAAACTGAGACAGTTTCTTGAGAGCTGACAGATGCTCCTCTTCTCAGGGAGTTGGGTCTGTTGCAGTGGGTAAGATAGGAGCTGCTCCGTGCCCTGGGCTCCGGTCACTTTCCATAGGTTCTGAAAGAGCCTGAGTCAGGGACACGGGGGTCCAGATTTTTGCTGATGGGTGGCATATGACTGGCTGCCTCTGATGGACTGACCTAGTTCTGCAAGAGAAGAGACAGCAGCAGCAGGCTGCTTTTTTCTCTGGTGCTGTGGTTGGAAAAGCTCTGAGTCATTACACACCTGCTTTTTGGGCTTTGCAGAAGAGATCTGGTTCTTACTGCAAGGGTACGGTCTGGGCCGTGGACATTCACAGTTGCCTGTGATATTGCCAAATACACAAGGTGATGAGGGGGTGAGAGGAGGCTCAGGGTCAAAACCTGCTTCACTCTCCATAGCTATTATTAGCTATACCCCCCTGCCTCCTATCCTATGTCCTGGTCTTTAAGGATAGAGACTGTCCTTTTCCCTAGCCTTTTGCCCTGATTACAGTATCCATAGACTTTGTCACCAGATAAACTGTTACATCAACTACCATATAGATGGAGCTCCCTGGAGTCGTGCGGAGATGAACCTTGAGAGTAGACACATAAGCATTTGTTTTGAGTGGGAACTGACCATGGAGAAGATGTCCAGAGGATGGCAGGGATGGTATTAAGATCTTTAGGTTCACCACAGGAGGCGAACCTCCAATAAGGTATTAGTTTATTCCATTCTGTCCTGAACTGAGTTGGGGAGTCCTTGGGGTTACTCTGGCATTCTGGGTGTTACTATCCTTCTCAGGGTTCAGACCACTGAGAAGGGCTTTGTGTTCACAGTGCTTCCCATTGGGTGTGGTTGCTACCTATGGCTTCTGGGTGTAGGCTCATGACTATGAGAAGATGATTCAAAAGTCTGCACATGTGGCCACTCCTAGGAAAGAGGCCCAGAAACACTGTAGGTGACTGAAACCTGGAAGAAAGGGGCAATTTCTCTGATGGAAACTGTCACACTTTCAAAATGTGGTAATGGGTATGCACTTGTGTGTGTGTGTGTGTGTGTTAAGAAGTCTGAGAGGGATATCCATAAAGCAAGAGGGAACTCAAATCCAGGCAGGGAATGCTAACTCCAGGCTGCCCCAGCTGATCTGCATCTGACTGTAGCTGCAGCTTGGGTCTGGGCCTGGAGAGCCTCTTTTGTGATGCATGATGCTATCCCCAGCTGGGGGGATACTCTGCACCTCCTTCCTTTTGCAGAGTTTCTCCTACTCATTTTTCTCTGATATCTTTCCCTAGGGCTTCTTGTTCAGGTGACTTTTTCATGTCATGATGAAAATGTCTTAATGATTCATAGGGGCGGGCTTGGAGTGTCTATATGGGACTTGACAGAAATGTTCCATCTCTTACATTGCCTAGGAGAAATTACAAAATGTCCAGTTTTATGAAAGCTTAACTAGTATTAGACAATTAATAAAGGATAGCACGCAATATATTTGTATAACAATGTATAGAAATCCATAAGTCCTTTTAAGTGGGATAGTTGAGTTGGCTTTCCCCATCACACTGTGTATATATACATATGCATATATATATATATATACATATATATATATATACACATATATATTCAAAGGAGCTACACTGCAATTCACACCTCAGACATAGTTATCACTTGTTCACATTTCAGGTGGATACCTGTGACTAGAAACTTGTTCACACGAGTAGGTGTTAAAAGTTTTAAAACCATTTTTACAGTCATTCAGAATTTTACAATAGCTGAAGTTATATTTAAAGCCTCAAATAGTTCTTCCTTTCCCTCCACCAATAAAATGTAATGCTGGGATGCCTTGTCGTCGTACCAATAGAATTCTTACTACACTTTTTCATAGCAGACATTTGGAAAAACTGAGGGTATGTGTACTTCTCGGGAGACTGGCTAGCCTTAATGATGAATGATTGCCCCCTAGGCGGAGCTGGACAGGCAGTCCCAGGTGTGTCACACAGATCTCCCAATCTCAATCTGCAGCCAACTGCAAGACTGCAGGACTGGCAGCAAGACCTTGCCCAGTCCTCAGGAAGCCTGTGGGCACCCCACCCAGAGGGAGGGGACAGACCCTCCCCTGATAGCCAGAAAGAGAGGCCTCTGGGGCATAGTGTGGTTGGTAGAGCTACTCTTTGGCCACACTTCCAGTACCATCCTGCTGGGCTTGAGCCCCCCTGAGAAGCCACAGGGAGAAGCTCAGAGCCACTGGGCTAACCTGGGTCATCTGTCCTCGGGACTGGCTGCCAGCTGTCCTGGACCACTGACCTGTCCCACCACCCTGTGAGAAGCTGTGTAGCATATTGTCCATGGTGGCAGCACCTCCCCTCCCCCAGCCCTTCCTCCATCTGCTACATATCGAGCAGACAACAGTTTTGCTCTTCATTGGCTGAAGAAGCAGAGATTCTCTCACTGCTCCCTTATTTCCTTTCTTTTATATTTCAAATACATTGCCCCTTAATTTTTCTTTCTTCTATTTTTAAACAATATTTTAAAATGTATTCGTTGAAATTTTCATGTAAGCGTGCAATGTGCTTTGATCCTATCCATTCCCACTACCTCCTGCCAGCTCCCCCTGTAACTCCCGAACACATCTCTCCCAACTCTATGCCATTTTCCTCTTTAATTAAGAACCCACAAAATCCAGTGAGTGCTGATCATATTCACATGAGTGTGTGACTTCCACTGGGGCATGGGCAACTTACTTGTGGCTACCTGGACCCTTCCCCAAAATAGTTCTTCCCTCAAGAGTCAGCCATCAATGGACCATAGCTCCTAAATTAAGGGTGGAAACTTGGGAGCCCCTTCCTCATCTCTGCTCGTTGATCTTAGGCAGGTCTTGGGCAAGCAGGCACAGATGCTGAGTTCATGTGTGCAGTGATTATGCCATGGGCAGCATGGATATTGTGTCATGGCATGGACGTGACAAGACAGAATTTCATAGATGTCTTCTCTGTGCCCTTCTCTTGCGTTCCATCTGTCTTATCTTATGTAATGCTCCTTTAGTTTTGGTGTGGAGACATCAATACAGATGTGTGTCTATAGGTCAACACTCAGTCACTTATTCTCAGCCCTCTGAGAGGTATGGATTAGCATTAGCCATTTCCAACTGCAAAAGGAAGCTTCTATGACAGAGGATGGGAGTAACACATATCCTTGGGTATAAAAAAACAGTATCTAGAAGGCAGTTTGATAATATAACCATTTAGCAAGCCAACACCAGTATTCTTTCTTAGGACCTATGAATGACCCAGACATGGGTTTTTGAATAGGCCTCCAGTACTAAGCACAAAATCCCTCCTGTAAACAGGCCTCCAAAGGATGCTGTAGGTTTTACCCCATAACTGTTTTGCCATGATTGTGCCAGTGGGTACATCTTGCCTAGCCGATTGGTATTGTAGCATGCAAGAGTCAACACTCAGTAAGACCACTAATGGCATCCCCTTTGGTCCTCCTGAAGCTTACTGTATACTACCTTCTAATTATATGAAAGCTAGCCATCAGGTAGAGAGTTTCCTGGTCAGTTCAAGATGAACTTCTCTGTGATTTGCCAAGGTACGTCATGTCCTCATCAATAGGGCCTTGCCGTCTGGTTATGGTGGACAACTAAGAGCACTAGCAGTAGCCTGTGTCATTTTGAGTGCTTGCAGGGTCTCTCTGCCTGGTGACTCCTAGGTAAGTATCCCATGCCTGGCATAATGGATATTTGTCTGTCCATGCAAGGATCCTCAGTTCAAACTCCTTTTCAGAATAATATTTTAAACGAACTTTCTAATAAGTGGGTTTCCATGAGGTTTCTTTATACCCCCTTAGTTTTGGTTATAGCACCCCATTATCCCTCTACTTTCTTCTTCCTTAGCCCCCTTAAACCATGTTGCTTAACCCTTTAACTCCCAGCATCCCCTCCTTTATTCTTTCATGTTGTAAGTATTCTAGCATTTCCTTATAATAGTGTTTTCCCTTTGGCTGCAAGATCAAAGGCTTTTGCCTGACTTTTTCACACACCCTTCATGTTTTATTATGCCTTCCCCTGCTTCCTCATTTCCCTTCCTTCTTCCTTCCTGGTCATGCTTGAAGCTTTCTGGCCTTCTTAGGGTACCTTTTCATTCTCATTTCATTTGGATTTTACTACCTTGCCTTTGTCCCATCTACCATCTCCCTTCTGTTTCTATTTGCAAGTGCATACACTATCCATGGTGTGGTTGGCATGGATGAAGAACAGGACAGTCTCTTTTTGGTGGATTTTTACTCTCCTTGGGTTATCTCCCACACTTCTCTCCTTTCTGTTGCTATCCCAATGCTGTGCCCGAGACCCTCTCCACTATGAGACCTCTGCTATCCTCTTCTCCCACCCCATTCCTGATGTTTTCTTTACTGCCTGGCTTAGCTGAACACGAGTTGCTGGGATTCTCCTGTTCCTCTCTGCCCACTCAGCCTTCAGCTTCATACCATCTGGATCCTGCATCATCACACAGCAGAAATGGCTTTCTCAAAGGTCACCAGAGACATAATCACCAGCCTGATGGCATTTACTTGGTCTCTGCTCTGCGTGATCAGACATTGACGACTGCCTTTCATGTCTTGATTCTCCGCCCTGTCTCAGCAGTATACCCTCCACCCCCTGGCTCCTTCCTTAGTCATGGGGGCTCCTTTTACCTCTGCTGGAAGAAGAGACATGGAAAACAAACACCTTTTGCAGCAGAAGGGACAGTGGGTCCCAGTGGAAGAGGCATGGGACCTATTCTTTTCCTGCTCTTGCACAGGGAACACCTATGGAGCTATCCTTAACGCTTTGGGATCCTGTTTGGATTTTATTCCTTGACATTTGAGGGTGGTGAGCCTCCACAGCTGGTAGAAATATATGCTGTGTCTGTTTAAGAAGCAGCAAGGAAACAGGTTAGTGAGCAGAGCCTGTTTTCTGGATCAGTAACTTGGATCAAATGCAAATCTCCAGAAACAGCTCACAGTCCTGCTGCCCATCAGCCTCTCAGGCAGAGAAGCTGAACTAATCTGTCTGGCACCCAGGCTGGTGATGTCCTCTTTGGAAGGTGTGTATTCTGGCATGCTCCCTCTCTACGGCTAGCTGAGGGTCACTGCAGGACTAAGCAGACAAGCTGTCTTCTGCTTGCTGCTCTCTCTATCAGTGGTTGGTGTCTTTACTACTCAGCACATGAAGTCCAAAAGCAAGAGCAGACTGATTCTTGTCTCACACTTACCCTAAAGCGGGGCCTGGTTACCATTTGTTTAGTGGATAATAATACTGAGTAACCAAACTAGTACAGGTATAAAATGCTGCTGCTCCATGGATGCATTATCAAGATAACTCTTGGGGCTCTGGATACTTCTGCTAAATCTCCCCAAAGGTTCCCTGAAAGGGGGGACAGGAAAGTGGAGAATGGCCCCTGGAGCATTAATGAGCCCCACTGTGAGACTTCTGCAAAGAGCGGAAGGCTAGGGATTGATGCCAGAAGCCCTCTTCAACAGTAAGGTTTCATGAGCATCCTGTGCCTGTGCACAGGGGAGAAGAAGGGGACGGGAGACACGGTACTGACTTCCCTAGATGCCCCTTCGCCTGCCTGCTCAGCTGTGGCCTGCAGAGCAAAGTGGTAAACATCACAAAGTGTTATGAGTCCGAGGAACAAGGCCAGCAAAGTGTCACCTCCACGGTATGGACAGGGACCATAAGTGCAAGTGACACATGGGGCTCGTCACAGGCATGTGCACTGGGGAGACAATCTTAGGAACTGGACCCTCTTGTGTGTGATGAGATACCAAGTCCAGGTAGTTAGTGTGAGAAATATACTACTAGACATTCCAGCAGCATCAAATGCAGCACAGCTTGGTGTGCAAGGGCCTCTTTTCACATCAGGTCACGGAAATAAGAGGGCATAGAGAAGAAAATCTGACTCTTTTTCTTTATGAAAGGGACACGCCCAAGATCCCACTGCCAATAGCTAAAGCCTCTTTTTCTTGGTTCTGGAACTCTCTCCACCAACCAGAGGTAGACAGTTGAATTAGTACCTAGTGTTAGTAGGTGATAGTAGGGGTGCACTTGTTTAGGTCATCAGACTTGCAGATTCCATAAGACCACAGACCCATCATCAATATGCTCAGTCCAGAAACACAAAACCACAGCCTTGAAGACATCAGGAGGCATTACTAGACCTTGGGCAGACATGGGTTGCTAAGGCCATGGTGATGCCTGTCAGCTGGAATTCGAGTCTACACATGGAGAAGATAGGAAGAAGTAGTCATGTACTACAGTGCAGATATCCTGGTACTCCAGAAAGGTTCAGGGGGGTATCAGAGAGCCCTTTATGTGCGTAGAGTCTCAGAAGCAATTTCAGCTAGAAAAGAAAACTTCTGAACAATTCAGAGTAGCGGTAGTAGTAGTTGTTGCTGTTGTCACACTGCAAATTGAATCTAGGGCTTCTCACATGGTAGACAAGTATTCCACCACTGAGCTACCTCAACAGCCCAGTACTTAGAATTACCAAGCCAGTCCTTGTCACTTCTTCATGCTTGAAGAAAGAAGTAAAATCATGCTTACCAGTCAGAGTTATAGATTCCCCCCAGATCCTGCACAGGGGACCACTACAGGCATCTGGCTTCTATAGAATTCATTCCAAGAGCTTTCAGAGTACACCCTAGTGATCAGCTGGGGAGAGAAGGCCTTGTAACCTTCAGGCTGGAGAGTGGAGACCTACTGCTATTCAATGGGTAACAGGGAGATAAACTCTGTGCAGTTAGCAACATTTTAAAAGGCCGCTTAAAACCTATTGAAAGATGCAATATTTGTCCAATAATATGTTGGAGATCAGGAAGGGTTTCATAGTGTTTATCCAGGGGAATAAAATGTTAATAATCTTTTTGTGCGTTGAGGTTTTGACTTTCTTTTGCTACTATTGACACGGCACACTGCCTTATTAAGTGTGAGATGTGTGTGTATACACATGTATCAGTTTCCTTGTCAAAGTGTTCCTCTGCCTAGAGAGGGAGCATCGGCAGTTGTTTCAGACAGACGTTTCTGCCCATGACGTCACTGCAGCCTGTTTCAGAGCTGCGCCAGTGATGCTCTTCCACAAGTGCCTGTTGTCTCACCCTCTCACAGCTGCCACAGGGCGATAAGATTTGGAAGCCTGGCCCTGCCACGGTACACGTTGAAACACTGTTGGGATGGTTGCTCTCTATGCTCAGACTGGTCCTGCTAAAATGTCCCTTGTGTTGAGGAACCTACAGATTCCCCATCAAATT